>NC_091176.1:21935152-21995152 GCF_040958095.1 Procambarus clarkii
AGGTGCTATTCATAAGGGCAAGTAGGCTGGCTACTTTCGTACCTCGACTGGTGGTTTTAGACCAAATGGTCTCCGTTTTCTCTTTAAGTTTATGCTAGTTGCGGTAAGTATTTTTGTGGCTGGGGTTGGGCTAATGGACTCTGAATGTGGTGGAGGCGGTGGTGATGGTGGTGGTGGTGGTGGGGGGTTATTGTGTGTTTGGTAGGGAGAGGAGGGTGGGGGGAAGGAGTTGTGGTTGGGGGGGAGGGGTTATTTGGTGCTTGGGGGAGAAGGGGTCGAGTTGCTATTTATGGTGCTAGTGGGGTGTGTGGTGGTGGTTGTGGAGGTCGTAGCGGAGGAGGGCTTTGGTTGTTACGTAACATACGCGCTGTATGGTTGCGTACACACACACACACACACACACACACACACACACACACACACACACACACACACACACACACACACACACACACACACACACACACACGTTGCTAGGTGCACACAGGGCCTCTGTACGCTGCTGGATCACCTTCGCTCCCTGCTGCCAATGTGAGCAAACTGCCCAGTCATTTGTCTCTCTTCTCATCCGGTCTTGTCTCCAGTTACTGGTCGTTCCCTGCGTCATATATCCGTCCCCTCATGACACCCGTCTCCTCCCCTCATGACACCCGTCTCTTCCCCTCATGACAGCCGTCTCCTCTCATGACACCCGTCTCCTCCCTTCATGACAGGCGTCTCCTCCTCTCATGACAGCCGTCTCCTCTCCTCATGACACCCGTCTCCTCCCCTCATGACACCCGTCTCCTCTCCCTCATGACACCCGTCTCCTCTCTGGCATTCCCTCTCTCTCTCTCCTCTATGCATCCCCCTTTACCTGTCCCCTTTATGTCCTATTCGCCTCCTACCTCTTCTCCTCCCCTCTCCCTCCCCCCTCTCCCTCACCCTCTCCCTCACCCTCTCCCTCACACCAAGTGAGTTACTGTATTGTTATTGTTATTGTTGTTGGCACAGGAGGGAGGGCCAACACGGCAAACGCCGCCCGAACAACCACCGTGGCACTTGACAAGGTATTTAGCGGGACCCCGGAACAAGCAGTGCCATTTGGAGAGGACTGTTAAGGCGGTGGTTTGTCTTGCTGGATGGCACTATGGCACCTTCCGTCGAGATGTTTAACTAATTGGTCGAGACCAATTTTAATGAGGGGGGGAGGGGGTGCCACTAGTTGGTGGGGAGGATTTATGAGCAGCTGATAATTTAGGTAGGTAATTAGGGTTGTTTAGTGGGCCATCTATAGTCCGGGTAGTTGAGGAGACAGCGGAGATAAGGGCGTTAAAAGAGCTGTTTGAGGTGTGTCTGTAACGGGAGACGCCTGTCTCTCTCTCTTCTCTCTTTATGCCCTTCTTTGTCTACCTTCCCTTCTCATCTCTATCTCCCCTTTTACATCTACCAACACTTTCTACCTCCCATTGCTTCCCATCTATCGTCTCTTCCATATACCGACCCCTTCCCATCCACAGGACGATTTAGTTAGTTTTCTCCTCTCCATCCTTCGCTTTATTCTGTTCCACCTCTCGCTTCTCTGTAATTGTTCTTCTTCCTCTTTATCTTCCTGTGTGTCTATCGCACCCTTTTTCTCCACCATCTCTTCCTCTATCTTCACTCCATTCATTCCCTCAATCCCTGCCTCTCCTTAACTCTCTCGCTCTTTCTCCTCTCTTACTCTCTTCTCTCTCTCTCTCACCCCCCTTCTCTCTCTCACCCTCTCTCTCCCCCCCCCTGCCAAAGTCTCCCGTGAGCCCCCCACAAACCAGGGGATCTGTGGGATTCTATCAGCCAAGGATCTCCTCGGATTTCAGCTTTCTGGCATTTTTGATACCTTGGAATTTGAGGACATTCTCTGGTGTTCGACGTATTCTTCTTTTTTTAAGACTTAAGTATTTTGGAACAGCTGACTTTGACACGGTTTCTTATTTTAATTTTGTTGAAAGGCGTGTTTTTGTTTAGGAAAGGAGTCATTTTTGTTTTAAGTTTTTCTAATAGAAATTTGGATCATTTCTTTTAGTTGGGTGTTTTGGGGGGATCGGAATTTGAGGGATATTGGACCTCTTTGGATAGAACATTGTATAAAATTTTACCTTTTCTCAATATGAAATTTGTGGATCGTTCAGTAGGATTTGGGGGAGTTTACGGTCCTCGCGTCTGGGTGGGAGCAGATCTTTTGTCTTTTGTCCACCTGAAGGATTTTTATGCCCTAATTTTTTGGAAGGAGGGATTTTGAGATTAATGACACAATGGTTGTGAGATTTTCCCGTCATGAGAAGATTTGAAAATTTTTATATAACTTTTTTTTTACGTTTTTTTTTATTCATTTTTTTATTATATTTGGTTTTCCTTTACTTTGAGGGGTGGAGTATATCATTATATTACTTTTATATATCTCATGTGTTTCTTGTTCCTTGAGGACTAAATGTTATACTGAATGTTTAATAGTACTTACAGAGTACTTATGAAGATGTCATCACCTCACAGTCTATGCTGTGGGTGCCAGAGTCCATGCTTTGGGTGCCAGAGTCCGTGCTGTGGGTGCCAGAGTCCATGCTGTGGGTGCCAGAGTCCATGCTGTGGGTGCCAGTGTTCATGCTGTGGTTGCCAGAGTCCATGCTGTGGTTGCCAGAGTCCATGCTGTGGGTGCCAGAGTCCATGCTGTGGGTGCCAGAGTCCATGCTGTGGTTGCCAGAGTCCATGCTGTGGGTGCCAGAGTCCATGCTGTGGGTGCCAGCGTCCATGCTGTGGGTGCCAGAGTCCATGCTGTGGGTGCCAGAGTCCATGCTATGGGTGCCAGAGTTCATGCTGTGGTTGCCAGAGTTCATGCTGTGGGTGCCAGAGTCCATGCTGTGGGTGCCAGAGTCCATGCTGTGGGTGCCAGAGTCCATGCTGTGGTTGCCAGAGTCCATGCTGTGGGTGCCAGAGTCCATGCTGTGGGTGCCAGTGTCCATGCTGTGAGTGCCAGAGCAGCATGATGGAGTAGCCAACACGAGACTGCCGCCCCCTTTTCACCAATGCCACTTTAAAGTACACGAATATGAACCCCGACTCTACCCGGAATATTATATATATGCGCATGCGTCGCCTGGCGCACTCCAAACACACATACGCACGCAAGCATGAAAATGTATCCGTACACACAGTGTATCAGGGTGAAAGAGTTTCTTTCACCCTGATGCGCCTGTTACCTAGCAGTAAATAGGTACCTGGAAGTTAGTCAGCTGGCACGGGCTGCTTCCTGGGTGTGTGTGTTCCTTCTTTCTCCACCCACCCCCCAAGCACTCCCTCCCCTAGTAACCCCCCAACCCCCCCCACCCTCTATTACCGGATTACTCGTGTGGGCCAATAGGCCTTCTGCAGTTGCCTTTGTTCTTATGTTCTTCTCCCCATCTCCCCAAGCCATCCCTTCTCCCTCACCCCTCCAAGCCCTCACTTCGCCCCTACCCTCTCAAAACCAGATCCTCCCAGCCCCCCCACAACCCAGGTCCCCTCTCACTCTCAGCCCCCCCCCCCCCCTCACGACCCAGGGCACCCCTTCCCCCTCCCCATCCCAGACCCTCCATGTTTACCTACTCCAGTGAAATCAACAGAAACTGAGGATGGACAGAAAAGAGTCAGCTTCAAGGTGATGTACACGAACATAGATGGGATTACAAGCAAGGCGAGTGAACTTAGGGAAAGAGCACAAGAAGTAAACCAGATGTAATTGGAATCACGGAAACAAAACTCTCAGGAATCATAACAAATGCAGTGTTCCCCCAGGATTACACTGTAATAAGGAAAGAGAGGGAGAGTAGGGGATGTGGCGGTTGGCCCTTTTCATGAGAAAGAAATGGAGTTTCAAGATGGTTATCCCAGGCTGTGAAGGGTTCAAAGACTACATAACAGACACCATGACGATGGGAGGACCTAGAGTAGTAGTAGCAGTGATATATAACCCTCCACCAAATGACAGAGGACCCAGACAAGAGTATGACAGAAACAACATGGCAGTTAATAACATAATTGAGAGGGCAGCCTCTGCTACCTGAAGAAATCGATCCCATCTAATCATCATGGTGGACTTCAATCACGGAAGGATAGACTGGGAGAACAAGGAACCGCACGGAGGAGAGGATACATGGAGAGCCAAACTAGTGGAGCTGGCGACAAGAAACTTTCTAAGCCAATATGTTAGGGTAACCCACAAGGATGAGGGGAAACGATGAACCAGCGAAACTCGACCTAGTCTTTACTTTGAATGACTCCGACATCATGGAAATTGACTCGAGGCCCCAGTAGGAATGAGCGATCACAGTGTACTGACGTTTGAGTATCTGGTCGAAGAAGGGTTAAAGTGCTCGAGAAAGGGAACTGAAAGCAAAAGGCTAGCATTCCGTAAGGGAAATTACGAGGAGATTAGAAAATTCCTAACGGATGTAACATGAGAATCAGAGCTAAGGGGAATGACGGCCCAAGACATGATGGAATACATGACGCAGAAGTGCAAGGAGGCAGCAGAAAAGTTTATCCCGACCCAAAAGGTAAAAAATGAAATGGAGATGAGAAACCCATGGTTTAATCAGAGATGTAAGCTAGCTAAGCAACAAAGAAAAAGAGAGTGGAGAACCTATAGAAATAACAGAACACTTGAGAGTAGAGAAGGTTACCAGAGAGCCAGGAATGAATATGTTAGGGTGAGAAAAGAAGCAGAAGGGCAATATGAAAACGACATAGCAAGCAAGGCTAAGACTTAACCTAAACTGCTGCACAGCCACATCAGGAGAGTGACAACAGTGAAGGAACAGGTAATGAAACTAAGGATAGGGGCAGACAGATTCACTACAAACGACAAAGAAGTGTGCGAGAAACTCAATATGAAATTCCAGGAAGTCTTCACATTAGAGCAAGGAGAAGTTCCAGAGATAAGAGAAGGAATGATTAACCAGGCACCACTAGATGAATTTGAGATTACCAGTGGAGATGTATGGAAGCTTTTGCTAGAATTGGATGTGACAAAGGCTATATGCCCGGATGGAATATCACCATGGATTCTAAAGGAAGGAGCAGAAGCACTGTGCCTGCCACTCTCCATGGTGTATAACAAATCACTGGTAACAAGTGAACTGCCAGGAATTTGGAAGGCGGCAAATGTAGTCCCGATATACAAGAAGGGGGGATAGACAGGAGGCACTGAACTACAGACCAGTGTCCCTAACTTGCATACCATGCAAGCTAATGGAGAAAATTGTGCAAAGAAAGCTAGTCAAACACCAGGAGCGAAGGAACTGTGTCACAACACCAACATGGTTTATGGTATGGCAAGTCATGCCTCACAGGATTAATTGAATTCTACAATCAGGCAACAAGAATCAGACAAGAAAGAGAGGGGTGGGCAGATTGCATATTTTTGGATTGCCAGAAAGCCTTTGACACAGTACCACACCAGAGACTAGTGCAAAAGCTGGAGATGCAGGCAGGAATGGAAGGGAAGGTACTCCAGTGGATTAAGGTGTACCTAAGTAACAGACGGCAGCGAGTCAATGTGAGAGGTGAGGTCTCAGATTAGCGAGACGTCACCAGTGGGGTTCCGCAGGGTTCAGTCCTTGGACCCATACTGTTTCTTATATATGTAAATGATCTTCCAGAAGGTATAGAATCCTTCCTCTCATTGTTTGCTGATGATACAACAATTATGAGGAGGATTAAGACGGAGGAAGACAGTATGCGACTACAAAATGACCTAGACAGACTGCATGAATCGTCCAACAAATGGCTACTAAAGTTCAACCCGAGTAAATGTAAGGTAACGAAACTAGGCAGTGGAAACAGGAGGCCAGACACAGGATATAGAATGGGAGATGAAGTCCTTCATAAAACGGACAGAGAGAAAGATCTAGGGGTTGATATCACACAAACCTGTCTCCTGAAACCCACATCAAAAGAATAACATCCGCGGCGTATGCGAGGCTGGCTAACATCAGAACTGCCTTCATGAACCTGTGTAAGGAATCATTCAGAACCTTGTATACCACATATGTAAGACCAGTCCTGGAGTATGCGACCCCAGCATGGAGCCCGTACCTTGTCAAGCACAAGGCGAAGCTTGAAAAAGTTCAGAGATATGCCACTAGGCAAGTCCCAGAAATAAGAGGCATGAATTACGAAGAAACGCTGCGAGAAATGCACCTCACGACACTAGAAGACAGAAGAGTATGAGGAGACATGATCACTACATACAAAATTCTCAGAGGAATTGACAGGGTAGATAAAGATAAACTGTTCAACACGGACGGAACGCGAACAAGGGGACACAGGTGGAAACTGAGTACCCAAATGAGCCACAGGGACGTTATGAAGAACTTTTTCAGTGTCAGAGTAGTTAACAGATGGAATGCATTAGGCAGTGATGTGGTGGAGGCTGACTCCATACACAGTTTCAAGTGTAGATATGATAGAGCCCAGTAGGCTCAGGAGCCTGTTCACCAGTTGATTGACAGTTGGGAGACGGGACCAAAGAGCCTGAGCTCAACCCCCGCAAGCACAAATAGGTGAGTACACACACACACACCTCTGAACACTGATCATTCACTCACTGTTGCAAATATAAACTACTGGGCTTCCATAAACCTCAAAGTCTCTCTCTAGTCTCCTGGGAATGAAATTAGTGTCAATCATGCAATTGCAACCATGAATAACTACTAAATCTATTTACCTCATCTACCCCTGCAAGTCCTCCATTCCACTAACTTTAAAAATACATAATACATACTATTTTTTACTGGAAATTTGGTTTCACAAACGTAAATCCCTTTGACGTAACCTCATCTAATTTGTATTAGTTATTTCAATTGGGTACGTACCCAACATGGGCGGGTTGGGTACAGGTTGGGTTCGTACACAACATCAGTGAGACAAACTCCACTTGAGTGGAGTTGTCGATTGCTTCGTTCACGGTAACGAAGCAATCCCCACAACCAGTCTTGTTGTAGGGATGTGTATATAACTCAACTCTAAATTATTATTATTATTTTATATTTGGTATTATTCCTAATTATAATGTAAAGCATTACGTCATCAACACCGGATTCCCTACCACCATAAGGGAGGGGATTTCCTTCCCATTCCTCCATACCTCCCTCCCCCCTATCACCATAAGAGGGATAGGGGATCTACTCCCATTCCACCATACATCCCTCACAAGAGCCAACCACTTGCTCAGTCATGTGTGGGGAAGGTAGCAAGGTAAACACTGGTAGTGATGCATGAGTCCTGGCCCACTCTAGCCCCCTCCCTTCCTCCTCCCATACAGATGAAGACAGAGAGAAAGACAACGAGATACAGAGAACAACAGAGAGGGGGAGAGAGACAGAGAAAAGACAGAGAGAGAGACAGATAAGTTATGTGTTGACACACGTTGGTACGCTGTATGTGTTGTCAATTTTTCTCGATATTTTTCCTTATATTTGCCTTGCATTTGTTTTTTTATGTTATGATGCGAGGTCGACCCGGCGGTCCCCGGGGCTTTTTAACAATTGTTAAAATCTGTCTTAATGCATGTTATAAATCCATGTAATATGAATGTTAATACTGGGCTTATCTTCTATACTCCACTTGAAGTCGTTAGCGTAGAACAGATTATCAGTCCGAGGGTCACTGGACCACTACTCTCCTTGAGGAGTTGGGTAACACAGGTCACATCTGCCTCATCCAAGATGCTGATGTAGACTTGGTTTCTTCACCATTGTTTCTTACTGTCTTGTCATCTATTGGTCTTGTCATTACCGCCAAGGATGTGTTGAAATAGATAAGAAAGCCCTCATTTTTCTTCATGGTTATACGGTTAAGTGTATATATATATATATATATATATATATATATATATATATATATATATATATATATATATATATATATATATATATATATGTATATATATATATATATATATGTCGTACCTAATAGCCAGAACGCACTTCTCAGCCTACTATGCAAGGCCCGATTTGCCTAATAAGCCAAGTTTTCATGAATTAATTGTTTTTCGACTACCTAACCTACCTAACCTAACCTAACCTAACTTTTTCGGCTACCTAACCAAACCTAACCTATAAAGATAGGTTAGGTTAGGTTAGGTAGGGTTGGTTAGGTTCGGTCATATATCTACGTTAATTTTAACTCCAATAAAAAAAAAATGACCTCATACATAATGAAATGGGTAGCTTTATCATTTCATAAGAAAAAAATTAGAAAAAATATATTAATTCAGGAAAACTTGGCTTATTAGGCAAATCGGGCCTTGAATAGTAGGCCAAAAAGTGAGTTCTGGCTACTAGGTACGACATATATATATATATATATATATATATATATATATATATATATATATATATATATATATATATATATATATATATATATTATATATATGTAAATATATATATATATATATATATATATATATATATATATATATATATATATATATATACATATATATATATATATAATTTAAAGAATGATAATGCCAGCATAATAAAACAATGCAATATGAAATAGTGGAAACAAAATGAAACCTGAGATATGGTGAACAATTTAACTTGTGAGAGGAGGCTGGGCGCATAATATTCTCTGATACATATTTCAGGCACTCTTTGACCGAGGGGAGGTGGCCATGACTGAGGGGAGGTGGCCATGACCGAGGGGAGGTGGCCATGACCGAGGGGAGGTGGCAATGACCAAGGGGACGTGGCCATGACCGAGGGGGAGGTGGCCATGACCGAGGGGAGGTGGCAATGACCGAGGGGAGGTGGCCATGACCGAGAGGAGGTGGCAATGACCGAGGGGGAGGTGGCCATGACCGAGGGGTCATGGCCACCCATGGTTCACCCTATCACCTATCTACTTTCCCGACACCCATCTTCCCTCACCCCCCCCCCCCCCTCCCCATCTCAACCACACAGAGGGGCTGCTGGATATCCGAACCGGTTTCAGTACTTGGCCCTAAGCCTAAATTCTCCCCTTCCTCTCTCCTCCCCTCCCCATTCCCTTCTCCCCCCCCCCCCCCCACCCCCCGATGAGGGGTTTGGGCTATGCAAATCTCTCTCGGTAAAGTCCAGGTTAAAATCTTAATTCTTGGAGTTCTAAATTCTCTCGGTATTTACGACTCCGGGCTGGTTGTGTTGGAGGCCGGGCTCCCTGGCGTCTGCCACCAGGGTTCAGCAAGACTGAGGCGGACTGGGAATGGCATGCTCGAGTCCGCTATTTACCTCGTGTACTGAGATCTCCCTTCTTCAGCATGTCCCACTGGGAGTAACACACCAAACACAGACACGTCAAAACCCAGCCACATCAAAACCCAGCCACGTCAAAACACAGCCACGTCAAAACACAGCCACGTCAAAACACAGCCACATCAAAACACAGCCACATCAAAACACAGCCACATCAAAACCCAGCCACGTCAAAACACAGCCACATCAAAACACAGCCACGTCAAAACACAGCCACGTCAAAACACAGCCACGTCAAAACACAGCCACATCAAAACACAGCCACATCAAAACATAGCCACGTCAAAACACAGCCACGTCAAAATACAGCCACGTCAAAACACAGTCACATCAAAACACAGCAACATCAAAACACAGCCACGTCAAAACACAGCCACGTCAAAACACAGCCACATCAAAACACAGCCACATCAAAACACAGCCACATCAAAACACAGTCACATCAAAACACAGCCACGTCAAAACACAGCAACATCAAAACACAGCCACGTCAAAAAACTGGGATTTAAGAACAAGACAAATGGCCCAGAAAGTTATCACCAAGATTCAGAGCCATTTTTTTAGCAGTATAAAGATATACTTACATCTACTTTTCTAAGTTCATTCTCGGGTACTGCGAGCAACTTAATGATGCTTGAAACGTGTTAAGAACAAGAGACGGCTTTACTAGCACTCACAAACTCGCTGAAATGCTCTAGAGCGCTCCTGAGCCCTTAGAGCAGAAAGATGAATGGTTGGTAAAGTTTAAATACAGTTACTGACGGTAAATCTTGTTTAATATTTACAGAATTTATTTTGTATTTCCTTGCTCTTTGAGGAGGGTGAGGGAGATGGACTTCACATGAATCAAAGTCATGTGAAATATTTGGAGATGTAAGGAAATACACCACAGAACCTTATACACGCGAACCCTCCAAAATATATACACAGACACACACGAAACACGACATGCATAATATCTGTCTCTCTTGACGCCGAACTGTGCAAAATCACACACATGAGAGCAGAAAATGATAGACACATGCATACATACATACATACATACATACATACATACATACATACATACATACATACATACATACATACATACATACATACATACATATATACATACAGAGTTTCAAACTTATTTTATTGAATGTGTCCCACACTGCAAATTTTTTTCTCGGGAGATATTATCCAGAGAAAGAGCTCCGCTTAAACTATCATATAGCACTTGGAAGGGATATGAGGACATGGAGCTGGGATATGAGGACAAGGAGCAGGGATATGAGGACAAGGAGCTGGGATATGAGGACCAGGAGCTGGGATATGAGGACAAGGAGCTGGGATATGAGGACAAGGAGCTGGGATATGAGGACCAGGAGCTGGGATATGAGGACAAGGAGCTGGGATAGGACAAAGGGCAGGAACGGTGCCCATTACTTGGACTATCGAGACTAAATGCCGACCTGTGAGAAGTGAGGCTGCCGTTCCACCGAGCAATCCGAGAGGAAGCTTCAGTGATACACAGTAGAATATAGTGGAACACAGTGGCGCTCACAGTGGTTCACGGCGTTACACAGTGCTGCACTGCACAGCACACGGTGGCATCAGTGGTACAAAGAGATACACAAGTGGGTCCTACATAGTGTTAGTCACATGTGTCAAGGAATAGGAAGAACATACACTACACATCTGCCTCACTGGCATGTGTGCACTCAGAGACCATGTGCATACATGTGCTCCCATCTATCCACATGTACCTTCATGTGCCCTTCTTGGGACCACATTTGTTCCAATTTACCCACATGTGTCCAAAACACATATCTTGTAACTCCATGGGTGCACGAGGACAGCCTTATTCTTACTGGTATAATCTTAAATATTTGTTATGTACTGATTTTTTTTTTATATAATTAGTACCTGTCCGTCACTCATATCTCTCTCTCTCTCTCTCTCTCTCTCACTCTCTCTCTCTCTCTCTCTCTCTCTCTCTCTCTCTCTCTCTCTCTCTCTCTCTCTCTCTCTCTCTCTCTCTCTCTCTCTCTCTCTCTCTCTCTCTCTCGCTGGAGTTATAGATAAGCGTTCTTCTTTAACAATACAGCTTGTACATAATACATATTGTTGATGAAAAAAACCTGAAAACTAGTGGAAAATTGTCAAAGAAAATATACGAGTGACCCCTGGACCCTGGAGAGAGAGAGAGAGAGAGAGAGAGAGAGAGAGAGAGAGAGAGAGAGAGAGAGAGAGAGAGAGAGAGAGAGAGAGAGAGAGAGAGAGAGAAAGGGAGAGAGAGAGAGAGAGAGTCACCGGGGTAGGGTTCTAATTAGGAATATATCTAATCAGGGCCAGGATTAGAACCAGGGGTTCTAATCCTGGCCTGGGAGGATAGTCTTGGCCTCGATCTGTTCGTCTCTGTTGACCCAGCCTGTAATTGGGTACCTGGTTGTTAAGCGATTGGTGGGTCGTGTTCCAGGGAAAACTAGTGGGTAAGATTGACCAAGAGCTGTGGGAAAGGAAAGCTCACGACCTGCTAACAGGAGTCAGAGGTCATCTGTTCCTGTACTCTCCAGTCTAACGAAGGAGAACGTACAGAGAAATCACAGTTTTTTATTTTTATTTTATTATTTCTATTATTTATTATTTTTTTATAAAATTTATTTTTGGTCACTTTTGTCAATGTATTTTTAGAATTTTGGGTGTTGTAATTTTGTCACTTTAGCTCTGTCACTCTTTCGCAGCATAGTCATGCCAAACTGTCTCGACTTTTCCTTATCTTTCCTATTTCAGGAACCAGTCTTGCAGTAAACCTCAGATGATTCTCTGGTTTAGGCTTCTGTCTTCTTCTAGCAAGGTCGACGCTCGATCCCCAATGGTGCAAGTGGGTCTTCACTTGCCTCCATTAGAAAGCAATGGAGTGAAAGATAGGTCCTTTACTTCACCCTCATATCCCAGATCCTTGACCTCATATCAAATCTCCTTCACCTCATAACCCAGCTCCTTGACCTCATATCCCATCTCCTTCACCTCATATCCCAGCTCCTTGACCTCATATCCCATCTCCTTCACCTCATATCCCAGCTCCTTGACCTCACATCCCAGCCACTAACGCCACTAGAATGTTGCATTACTAAACCGGTGACGCATCTCTTTCTGTTGATGTTATTGCAATCTGTTTGACTTTGCTCAGATTGTCTATGTTCGAGTGTCTTGAATCTTGCAAGCATGTCTCTGGTTCTCTATTTTTAAGTAATGATGGCGTTCTGTTCCGCAAGTCTCTCCTATACCTATACTCTCAAGCCACTTGCACAAGTCTTGTAGCACACGTCTTTTCTTTTTTAACGAAAAGCTTGTTCAAGATTGCAGTGCGGCTTCCCTGTCCTACAAAAATAAAATCGTCTAAGATCTTTATAAGGTCTGGTATTGTGTGTTTTGTGGGTGTCATCTTGTGCGTAGGTGTCTCTGGTGATAGGTCTGGCGTCATGTCTGCTCTCAGACACTTTTAAAGTAGTAGTTCTACTTTTAAATCTACTTTTTTAAGCTGATTCTACTTTTAAAATCTGGAAACTAGACATTGTAATCACTCCATGCGATTTTCCACCAAGAACCCCCCTCCCCCTTCGTTAGTAATTGTGTTTGGTAATATGTTTATTTGTGGTGTGTGTCTATGTATATATTAACACGTTGTACTGAATGGGGTGAGAATAGCTTGAGCTACCTCATCCCTTTGTGTGTATTTTACCTCAATAAACTTATTTCAATTTCAATTTCAATTTCAATTTCCTTCGTTAGTGTGTCTGTTTTCTGGGTATCAGGTAGTCTTTCACTGAATTTAGTCTTCACCTGGTTAACAGACTCTGTCTTTCCAGAGTGTGCATTAGTCTCCTGCAAAGGACTGTTCTGAAGACTTTCTTGCAACCTAAACACATGCAGCCAACTCTGTGTGGGACTGTGACAATGACTTTCTTCCAGTCTAGGCACATCCAGCCCCCTCATCCTTTAAGTGAGTGGGCCGTATGGAATTTGTTAACCACGAATAGTGTAAATGAATTTGTTAATCACAAATTGGGTTAATGAATTTGTTAACCCCGAATTGTGTAAATGAATTTGCTAACCCCGAATTGTGTAAATGCTGCATTACACAACTGTTTTTTTACAATTAATAAATAAGTCTACATCTATTCGTCAAATACCTTGCAAGGATCTGCATGTCAAGGATGAAGAGCAGCAGTTTAGCTTCTCGTATGTCCGCCGATGCAGCTGCCTGCATCCCTGTAATCCCTGTAATCCCTGTAATCCCTGTAATCCCTGGCGAAGCTGCTACGCTGAAGCACTGAATAAACTATCCTTCTCTGTGTTTGATGTTGTCTCCAGAACTGTGTTATTGTGCCTTGGAGCTGTTTCTTTACATTATTCCCGTGTTAACTGTCATCTCTCCTCACTCCTGGTAAGTGTTGCGGGGATTCGCGTGTGGTTGCACTGGATTTCTGCAGCTTTTTTGTGTAACTTTGAAGGAACTTTATCAAGTTCCACTAAGGTACTTGCATCAAGACCAGTACAGTGGGAAAGAGAGAGTTGTTAAGTTTCTCATAGATTATTGGTGGAAAACGTAAAAAGGGACGGAAACTGAAGAAAGAGACGGAAACTGTAAAGAGGAATGACAGGTAACTTCCCTTGCAACCCCAAAATAAACAAAAAACATTGCAACTGAGTTTCTCCACAGGAAAATCATTTTAGTTCATAATAAAACATGTGCTCATATATTGAGAATAGTTACCCTGCAATTATTCCAACACGCTAAAGAGGTCCTGCAATTTGTGGGGCTTGAAACTACCACAGAAGTGATTAGGCTCGTTAGCGACATACCATTGAAAAGAAACTCCGAGAAAAATAAAAAAAAGAACACATTTAGCTTTGGCTTTTCATGCAGGAAATTTGGACTTTGACTTTCATCATTTTAATGGACTTCTCAGTCATGTTTGGTAACACAGATTTTTTTTGTCCTAGCACCAGGGGTTCCTAGCACCAGGGGTTCCTAGCACCAGGGATTCCTAGCACCAGGGGTTCCTAGCACCAGGGGTTCCTAGCACCAGGGGTTCCTAGCACCAGGGGTTCCTAGCACCAGGGGATCCTATCACCAGGGGTTCCTAGCACCAGAGTTCCTGTGCATAAACTATAAGTAGAGAGATTTCAAGTAAACCTTAGACAACTTAATGGCGTTTGTAATCATTTGAGCATAAGTTACCGCTGGAGAGTCAGAAATCGAGAAATGAAATCCAAAACTCACTCACTCTCTCTCTCTCTCTCTCTCTCTCTCTCTCTCTCTCTCTCTCTCTCTCTCTCTCTCTCTCTCTCTCTCTCTCTCTCTCTCTCTCTCTCTCTCTCTCTCCACCTGCCAATCAGGAATTCCGGTAAAGAATGAATGAAAGGGGAAGACAAAGATAGACGGAAAGACGGAGAAAAGGAGGAAGGAAAATTAGATGGTTAAGAGGGAGAGAATGATAAAGGAGGGAAGAGATAGAGAATGCCAGGGAAAAAGAAACAGAGGGCGGAAGTTATAAAACATAAGAGAGAAAGAGAAATAAAGCGATATAATTAAGGAAAAAAGTAGTGAACGAGATGGAGAGTGAAGACGAATAAAGGGAAGGAAGGAATGAAGGAAATAGGGACTGGGACAAATGGAAGGAAATGGCTACAAGAGTTTAACTCAAGTAAATGTAAAGTAATGAAGCTGCAGGTGGAGGAAGCAGGAGGCTAGACACAAAGTACCAAATGGGAGAGAAAATCTTCTATGAAACGGACAGAGAGATGGATCTAAGGGTTGATGTCACACCGGACCCGTCTTCTGAAGCCAACATAAAGGGGATATCAACAGCGGCGTATGCGAGGCTGGCTAGCACCAGACCTTCTTTCAGAAATTTATATAAGGAATCATTTACAACTTCGTATACTACGCATATCAGACCAATCCTGGAGTATGCCGCTCCAACATGGAGTCCGTACCTAATCAAGCATAAGACGAAACTGGAGACGGTTCAAAGGTATGCCAAAATACTGGTTCCAGAACTACGAGGAGTGAGTTACAAGGAAAGGCTGTGTGCCTTGAGCCTCAAGTCGGTGGAAGACAGAAGAGTTAAGGGAGACCTGATTACCCCATGCAAAATTCTCAGAGGAATTGGCAAGATTTATAAAATAAATTATTTAACACCGTTGGTACTCGCACAAGAGGACACAAGTGGAAATTGAGTACCCAAATAAACCACAGAGATATTAGAAAATACTTTTTCAATGTCAGAGTAATTATTAAATGGCATGCATTAGTCAGTAGTGTGGTGGGAGCAGACACATTACACAGTTTCAAATATACATATGATAGACCCCAATAGGATCAGGAAATGGTACACCAGTTGATCGACACTTTAGAGGCGGGACCAAAGAGCCGAAGCTCAACCCCCGCAAGCACAATTAGGTGAGCACACACACCACAATAGTCCACCACACCACCACCACAGCACAAGTCGTGCAACAAGTGGAACGCACAGACAGAAGAAGCCATGAAAGCGAATCTTCATAAATCGATACCACAAACAACTTGAAGGTCAGGAAAGTTCAAATAAAAATGCAGAAGGTACAACAAGGCTTGAAGGCCAGCCATGAGGAGCTGAACCTCACTCCTCCTCGTCAAGTTCAAATCCACACACACACTTGCAACAGTAGATATATGCTGGAACCTAGTAGATTCAGGAACCTGTTCTCCTGTTAATTATATTTTGAGATGTGAGACCACCACCACATGTCGCACAACACATCACATACCACCACACAACACACCACATACCACCACACAACACACCACATACCATCACACAACACACCACATACCATCACACAACACACCACATACCACCACACACCACACCACATACAGCCACACAACACACCACATACAACCACACACCACACCACATACCACCACACAACACACCACACAACACACCACATACAACCACACAACACACCACATACCACCACACAACACACCACATACCACCACACAACACATCACATACAGCCACACAACACACCACATACCACCACACAACACACCACATACCACCACACAACACACCACATACAACCACACTACACACCACATACCACCACACAACACACCACATACAGCCACACAACACACCACATACCACCACACAACACACCACATACCACCACACAACACATCACATACAGCCACACAACACACCACATACCATCACACAACACACCACATACCACCACACAACACACCACATACCATCACACAACACACCACATACCATCACACAACACACCACATACCACCACACAACACACCACATACCACCACACAACACACCACATACAACCACACAACACACCACATACCACCACACAACACACCACATACCACCACACAACACACCACATACCACCACACAACACACCACATACCACCACACAACACACCACATACCACCACACAACACACCACATACCACCACACAACACACCACATACCACCACACAACACACCACATACCACCACACAACACACCACATACCACCACACAACACACCACATACAACCACACAACACACCACATACCACCACACAACACACCACATACCACCACACAACACACCACATACCACCACACAACACACCACATACCACCACACAACACACCACATACCACCACACAACACACCACATACCACCACACAACACACCACATACAACCACACAACACACCACATACCACCACACATCACACCACATACCACCACACAACACACCACATACCACCACACAACACACCACATACCACCACACAACACACCACATACCACCACACAACACACCACATACCACCACACAACACACCACATACCACCACACAACACACCACATACCACCACACAACACACCACATACCACCACACAACACACCACATACAACCACACACCACACCACATACCACCACACAACACACCACATACCACCACACAACACACCACATACCACCACACAACACACCACATACCACCACACAACACACCACATACCACCACACAACACACCACATACCACCACACAACACACCACATACCACCACACAACACACCACATACCACCACACAACACACCACATACCACCACACAACACACCACATACCACCACACAACACACCACATACCACCACACAACACACCACATACCACCACACAACACACCACATACCACCACACAACACACCACATACCACCACACAACACACCACATACCACCACACAACACACCACATACAACCACACGAAACAAACACTACCACAAGATATGTTATACACTTATGGAAAAAATCCTCTCACTAAGGTATAAACTAAGATTATATACACAATTTTGCTTCATAAAAAATAAGAACCAAACAAGAAGTACTTCAGACGACCGTATTTACCCTCAGTGTTACATCATCTTACACATCGTAAACTAACACTCTTTATTGACATTTATTTTGACCAAGTAAATCCACGGGAACGTGTCGCCACATTTCGTTAACTATTGGTGAGGTAAGCTTCTCATTGGGACAACTCACGCCCAAACACACAGCTATACCTACACTCCCACATCCACTCTCACGCCCACGCTTACGCCCACGCTCACGCCCACGCCCACACCCATTCCCCACCATTAGTTGTAAGGGAAAGGCATTAGACACTCGACTTACGCATGATGGACGGTCACAAACTGGTATAGCTCTATTATTGGGTGTGATCTAACGAATGTCTCTCTCTCTCTCTCTCTCTCTCTCTCTCTCTCTCTCTCTCTCTCTCTCTCTCTCTCTCTCTCTCTCTCTCTCTCTCTCTCTCTCTCTCTCTCTCTCTCTCTCCCTCTCTCTCTCTCTCTCTCTCTCTCTCTCTCTCTCTCTCTCTCTCTCTCTCTCTCTCTCTCTCTCTCTCTCTCTCTCTCTCTCTCTCTATATCTCTCTCTCTCTCTCTCTCTCTCTCTCTCTCTCTCTCTCTCTCTCTCTCTCTCTCTCTCTCTCTCTCTCTCTCTCTCTCTCTTCTCTCTCTCTCTCTCTCTCTTTCTCTCTCTCTCTCTTTCTCTCTCTCTCTCTCCACGTATATATACTTATGGATGATAGATAATAAATATTCTAGGAAGTATGGCTGTAGTGCATAAGATCGCCATTAAACCTTAAAGAAGCCCAAAGACAACCAGGGCCCAGATTCACGAAGCAGTCACGCAAGCACTTACGAACCCTGTCCATCTTTTCTCAATCTTTGGCGGCTTTGCTTACAATTATTAATCAGTTAATGAGCTCCTAAGCACCAGAAGGCTGTTTTTAACAATAACAGCAGTTGATTGGGAAATTTTTATGCTTGTAAACTGTTTAATAAATATAACCAAAGCCGTCAAAGTTTGAGGAAAGATGTACACGTTCGTAAGTACTTGCGTAACTGCTTCGTGAATCTAGTCCCAGGTACTTAGGGAAAGTGATTGGAGACATCCGCCAGAGAGCATATTTCAAGGAGAATAATTCATTATAGTTAAAATAATTTTAAACAATTTTACAAACTTTCCACTATTTTTTTCTAGTCGGTAAGGTGGGGGGGGGGAGCAGTGTACTATTATTGGTCTCTTTGCAATCACGAAACTTTTGATAGACAGCTTCCTCTAATATTTTACATCAGCCAAGTAATAAATGCTGTCCGATAATTGATTATTGATTGAAGCTCTTTTTTCTCCGGTCCATTTGTGCTGTTTTTAATATCTTGAGAACGCAAAGGATCCTGCCGCCTCGATTCGCAGACGCAGCCTTCTACGTCACTAACTACCTAAACTATCGTCATCACCCTAACCTATTTTCACTCCCCAGGAACCACTAGGTACCCAGTCTACAGCCATTATCATCACCTTCCCATCTCTCTCTCTCCTCCTTTCATCACCATCACCACCTTTCCTATCGCTCCACTACCTCTGTATACCCATCACCACCTCCATACCTTTCACTCTCATTCCTCATACCCTTCTCCATCCATCTTACCCCATCAACACCTTCCCAATCCATTACCACCTTCCCTATCACCTCTTCTATTCACCACTTTCCCCTTCACGCTTCATTTTTAAGAAATATTGTCTTCATCAAAAAATATACTACTCTTCAAAAATTAAGCATCATGAAGGAAATATGCTAGATGGATCTTAGTGCAGATTGTGTATTTAGCGAGATTAGAAATTAGCGTTATATGCCATTTTGGGGTCATTGTGTTCGGCCCAGCCACGCCTATGACAATCCGCGGATACAAACCAGTCACCATGCAAAGTTTGTGACGATAGCCTAGAACGACAGGACCCAATCTCGAAAGGACAGGCAAACATTATCGTGTGTATTGTTAAATAAAACCTGGTGGAGCATCATAAAGCCTATTGGAGCATTATAAAGCCTGATGGAGCATTATAAAGCCTGATGTAGCATAAACGATCTGATGGAGTATTACAAAGTCCGACCTAGTATCAAGAGCTTGATGAATCATTATAAAGCCTGATGGAGCATTATAAAGCCTGAAAGATCATTATAAAGCCTGTTGGAGTATTATAAATCCTGATGCAGCATTATAAAGCCTGATGGAGCATTATTAAGCCAGATGGAGCGTTAAAAAACTGATGTAGCATTACATCGCCTGATGGAGTATTCATAGCCTGACTGAACATTCAAAAGCGTGAAGGAACGTTGACAAATCTCAAGTTAAAAAACGTTGCAGGAAGACACACACACGTGAATAAACTGCTTTGATAACTGAAGAAAAGAACAGTACCCAAAACTGAAGGACTGAGCATAATGGAGCGTGATTGAGCATGACAGATTAAGCAAAGACCTGCAGAGCATGAAAGGGGCGAGCACCCGAGCGTGAAACAAACTATGAAATCAGCCAAACGCAACTCCGACGAGGGTGGTGTACAGGGGTAGTCAGGTGACTGGTGGGTCTGTGGGGCTTTGAGCTCTGATCAAGGGGTTGATAGTGTGGTGGTGGTGCTACTGGTGGTGGTGTGGTGGTGGTGGTGGTGATGTGGTGGTGGTGGTGTGGTGGTGGTGGTGTGGTGGTGGTGCTACTGGGGGTGGTGTGGTGGTGGTGATGTGGTGGTGGTGTGGTGGTGGTGTGGTGGTGGTGGTGCTACTGGGGGTGGTGGTGGTGTGGTGATGTGGTGGTGGTGGTGGTGGTGTGGTGGTGGTGGTGCTACTGGGGGTGGTGGTGGTGTGGTGGTGATGTGGTGGTGGTGGTTGTGGTGCTACTGGGGGTGGTGTGGTGGTGGTGGTGCTACTGAGAGTGGTGCTGTGGTGGTGGTGGTGGTGGTGGTACTGAGAATGGTGGTGTGGTGGTGGTGCTACTGAAAGTAATGTGGTGGTGGTGGGGCTACTGAGAGTAGTGTAGTGGTGGTGGTACTGACGTGATGGTGTAGGAGTGACAGTGCAAGGTAGTATGGTATGGTGATGACACCTTCACTCCTCTTACCTGAGCTCTACACTCTACTGTTGTATAACTATTATTCATATAGAAAACACGAGACACTCGCAAAAAAACTCTGAACTGCTAAGCAGATGTCGTCAGTGATACAAGTTGCAGGTTGTTGCGCCATTGTTGCTTCAGGCGTGGTGAACAAATTGCATTCACTGCGAGTGTATGAACACTAATTTCCAGGATGAATTTAATTAAAATTAACAGTTCACTGTTGTCTCTTGGGATTAGAAAACGGGAGATATTTTATGGTGCACTTGAGGTCGCCAATTTTACAACTAGTTACTAGAACTGTGGCTCCAGTGGTGCTATACAACGACGCTTTGCGTAACTGTAGCTAAAGTGGTGCTATATCATGGGTGGTGCCCATGACCTCCAGGTGCCCATGACCTCCAGGTGCCCATGACCTCCAGGTGCCCATGACCTCCAGGTGCCAATGACCTCCAGGTGCCCATGACCACCAGGTGCCCATGACCACCAGGTGCCCATGACCACCAGGTGCCCATGACCTCCAGGTGCCCATGACCTCCAGGTGCCCATGACCTCCAGGTGCCCATGACCATCAGGTGCCCATGACCTCCAGGTGCCCATGACCTCCAGGTGCCCATGACCATCAGGTGCCCATGACCTCCAGGTGCCCATGACCACCAGGTGCCCATGACCTCCAGGTGCCCATGACCATCAGGTGCCCATGACCTCCAGGTGCCCATGACCTCCAGGTGCCCATGACCTCCAGGTGCCCATGACCACCAGGTGCCCATGACCTCCAGGTGCCCATGACCATCAGGTGCCCATGACCTCCAGGTGCCCATGACCTCCAGGTGCCCATGACCTCCAGGTGCCCATGACCACCAGGTGCCCATGACCTCCAGGTGCCCATGACCTCCAGGTGCCCATGACCACCAGGTGCCCATGACCACCAGGTGCCCATGACCTCCAGGTGCCCATGACCTCCAGGTGCCCATGACCTCCAGGTGCCCATGACCTCCAGGTGCCCATGACCACCAGGTGCCCATGACCACCAGGTGCCCATGACCTCCAGGTGCCCATGACCTCCAGGTGCCCATGACCACCAAGTGCCCATGACCTCCAGGTGCCCATGACCACCAAGTGCCCATGACCTCCAGGTGCCCATGACCACCAGGTGCCCATGACCTCCAGGTGCCCATGACTACCAGGTGCCCGTGACCACCAGGTGCCCATGACCTCCAGGTGCCCATGACCACCAAGTGCCCATGACCTCCAGGTGCCCATGACCACCAGGTGCCCATGACCTCCAGGTGCCCATGACCACCAGGTGCCCATGACTTCCAGGTGCCCATGACCTCCAGGTGCCCATGACCACCAGGTGCCCATGACCTCCAGGTGCCCATGACCACCAGGTGCCCATGACCTCAATGACCTGATAAACTGATAAACAGTGACCATGACTGTGAGGAGATACAAAGGGACCAGGATGCTCCAAACAGTTGCTCGACCACTCTGGAAACCTGTAAATCTGTTCTTAACCATAACGACTTTGCTTATTTATATTAAACAGCTAACAAGTGACGAGACTTCCCTAACCCATAGGTATTATTGTTATAAACAGACTCGTAGCTCTTTGGTGCTACGAGGCTGTTTTAAACAGTTTTAAAAACTGTTTTAAAAAAACGTGTAACAAACTGTTAAAAAACGTTTTAAAAACTGTTTTAAAAACGTTTTAAAAACTGTTTAAAAAATGCAAAACCCAGCCACTTACTTCGTCTCGTAATTGAAGACTTATGTGATTGACGAGTTCCAGCTGAGGCCTCTTTAGGTCACAAAAGCTCTGGTTGTTCCGTTACTCTCTAACATAATGGTCCAGGACGCTCCAAAACATCGCCACTTCCTCTATTTTGAGATGTGTGCGTCGGGCGTCTAATCTACCTCCCCCCTCTTCCCCCCAATCGCTACTGTGACAAGCTGAATACTCCGTAATCGACATATAACGTAACACAAGAGTGTAATACACACCAGGGAGACAACACTGCCACACCCAGACTATCCCAACTCTTTTAAAATATTTAATTAGGTCACCAATTAATTTAATGAGATCTGAGGATATTTGACTAGAGTTATTTTTTTGTAATTTAATTATAGTAATTGAACATGAGCGCTCATTTTATCAACTTTGTGCAGGATAAGCAATTAGTGAATTTCGAAATAGTATTGGATTGAGAAATTTCAAATATTCATGCAGATATATTATATATTATAAAGATTACATACTCTTGCACACCCGCACGCACGCACGCTCTCACGTGTACACACACACACGCGCACACACACGCACACACACGCACACACACACACACACATACACACATACACACATACTCACACACACACACACACACACACACACACACACACACACACGCACGCACGCACACACACACACACACACACACACACACACACACACACACACACTCACAACTTGTATAGACTCATTACCCTCAATGTTTGCTGACGACGCCAAAATTATGAGAAGGTTTAAGACAGAGGAGGACAGCTTGAGGCTTCAAGAAGACCTGGACAAGCTGCAGGAATGGTCGAACAAATGGCTGTTAGAGTTTAACCCAAGCAAATGTAATGTAATAAAGATAGGTGTAAGGAGCAGGAGACCAGATACAAGGTATCATTTGGGAGATGAAATACTTCAAGAGTCGGAGAGAGAGAAAGACCTGGGGGTTAATATCACGCCAGACCTGTCCCCTGAAGCCCATATCAAGAGGATAACATCAGCAGCATATGCCAGGCTGGCTAACTTAAGAACGGCCTTTAGAAACTTGTGTAAGGAATCTTTCAAAACTTTGTATACCACATGTCAGACCAATCTTGGAGAATGCGGCTCCAGCATGGAGTCCATATCTAGTCAAGCATAAGACTAAACTGGAAAAGGTTTAAAGGTTTGCCACCAGACTAGTAGTCGAACTGAGGGGTATGAGCTACGAGCAGAGACTATGGGAATTAAACCTCACGTCACTGGGAGACAGAAAAGTTAGAGGGGACATGGTCACCACATACAAGATTCTCAGAGGAATTAATAGGGTAGATAAAGACAGACTATTTAACACAAGGGGCACATGCACTAAGGGACACATGTGGAAATTGATTGCCCAAATGAGCCGTAGAGACGTTAGAAAGAATTTTTTCAGTGTCATAATAGTAGACAAATGGAATGCATTAGGAAGTGATGTGGTGGAGGCTGACTCCATACACAGTTTTAAGTGTAGATATGATAGAGCCCAATAGGCTCAGGAACCTGTACATTAGTTGATTGACAGTTGAGAGGCGGGACCAAAGCCAGAGCTCAACCCCTGCAAGCATAAGTAGGTAAGTACAACTAGGTAATTACACACACACACACACACACACACACACACACACACACACACACACACACACACACGCACACACACACACACACACACACACACACACACACACACACCAAAACTGCTCCACAGTCACATCAGGAGAAAAACAATAGTGAAAGAATAGATGATGAAACTTAAAACTAATTTGGACAGGTACACAGAGAACGACAAAGAGGAGTGTGAAGAACTCAATAAGAGATTTCAGGAGGTCTTCATAATAGAATGAGATAAAGTCCTTGAGATCGGAGAGGTGGCAGAAAACCGTGAGGCCTTGGAAGAGTTCGAAATTACCAGAGATGAGGTTAAGAAACATCTGTTGGATTTGGACGTGAGAATAACTGTTGGTATCGACGGAATCTTCCCATGTGTACTGAAAGAGCGTGCAGAAGTACTTTGCCTGTCACTATCCTTGGTGACAGTGACAGGCAATATCTATAAGTCTATGGAGACGGGATACATTCCAGAAATATGGAAGACGGCTAAAGTAGTCCCAATATACAAAAAGGGTGACAGGCAAGAGACACTGAACTACAGGCCTTAACTTGTTTACCATGTAAGGTGATGGAGAAGATCGTGAGAAAAACCCTAGTAACACATCTGGAGAGAAGGGACACACCACCAACATGATCGCCAAAGCTGTTCCCCGAAGCCCACATCAAGAAGCTAACATCAACGGCATATGCCAGGTTGGCCAGCATAAGAACGGCCTTTAGAAACTTGTGTAATGAGTCATTCAGAACCTTGCATGCCTCGTATGTCAGACCAATCCTTGAATATGCAGCTCCAGCATAGCGTCCATATCTAGTCAAGCATAAAACTAAATTGAAGAAGGATCATAAAATTGCCACCAGACTAGTGCCCGAACTGAGGGGCAGGAGCTATGAGGAGAGACTACGGGAGCTAAACCTCTCGTCGCTGGAAGACAGGAGAGTTAGGGGGGAACATGATCACCACATACAAGATTCTCAAAGGAATTTATATGGTAGACAAACACAGTTTATTTATCACAAGGGGCACACGTACTAGGGAATACAGGTGGAAATTGAGCACCCAAATGAGCCATAAAGACAATAGAAAGAATTTTTCTAGTTTCAGAGTAGTTAATAAATGGAATGCACTAGGAAGTGATGTGGTGCAGGCAGACCCCATACACAGTTTTAAGTGTAGATATGATAGAGCTCAGTAGGTTCAGGAACCTGTACACCTGTTGATTGACAGTTGAGAGGTGGGACCAAAGAGCCGAAGCTCCACTCCCGCAAGCACAACTAGGTGAGTACACATGACACACAAAGGGTATCTGGAGGAGTCCGGGTCTGTCTGTTTCCCATCTTTCCATCTAGACACCTATTAATTTATCAATCTATCCATCTATCTATCATCTATCCGTTCATCTAACTATCTGTCTATCCATCCATCTGTTCATCTATCTATACCTATAAATCTATCTATCCATCCATATATCTATCCTTCTCCCCCCGCCCTACGTGCCTCCACTCGTCCTCCCCCTCTCTTTCTCCATATTTCATTCTTTCCATTCTATTCGGCTTTTTCCCACTCCACCTTCTCTCAGAAAATATATTATGAAGAAGCACTGAATCAACTGTATGGGTGTACATAATTATATTATTATGACATTAGGAACTCCAGACTCCACGTTAATCCCACGACACATTTGACTCCCACTCTTCACTCCATTAAAATGGCACTGGGGCTCATTATTATTATTAATAATATTTCTTTAAGCCTTTAACTTAGTCCTACCCCCGACCAGCCTATGTCCGTCCCGTACCCCAGATGCCCACCACTGCAAATTTGAGTGAGGCTATCAATAAGCGTCTGGCCTCAAAGTATGGACAGGCAAACTGACACAGACATTTTTTTTTCTTATAATACAGATAATTTGCTAAATAAATTACCCTGCCCATCTTCCCTGCTCCGTCTACCAGACTTCAGCTTCAACTTTCCTTCATCTGTATATCCATTGTTCCATTTATCGTTCCAATACGAATTATCGATGAGAATATAACCCCGATTCCCAGAGCGTAAATATTGTCCTGCACGAGTCATCTTTAAGAAGCAAGTGTTGAAGTATGACACTTAAGCCTTCTAATGACACAAAGCATGCTGGAGGTGGTATAGTGACTGTAATTCTCGCATATAAAATAAAACCGACCTCTTTTGTTGTTCTCATTCTCTCTTTTGTTCTTCGTCCTCTGAAGTTTCAGGAGCGCAGCTGTGAAGCTCTTGATAGTGGGGCTGGAGGACCTTTTGTCTTGCGAGGACTCGGGATTTAGTAGACGATATATCGCGGCGAAAATTTATTTTTATGCGTCTGCCACGAGAGGAGCCTCTTAACCCCGGCTGACGACACTCTCGAAGCATTGTATTCGAACCATGAATCATTCCCCAGTGGTTCGTGTGACTGGAGCCATGATTCATTACGCTCATGGCTCATGCCTGATGGATCATAGTTTCATGCCTCTGCGGTGCATGAGAGACAAACCAATATCTCCTCGAACTCTCATAGATCTTGAGAGTTTCCTGGAAACTCTTGAGAGTTTCACAGCAAAGCAAGATTCTTGACATGAATCTTAGTTTCCTGTGGTCTTGCAGTGTGATGAGAAACTTCAAGATCATTCGAAAATTATTTTACTTAAACAGAAAGTGCCACCATTCGCCACAGGAGTACACCCCGCGCCTCGTTCTATGTACACTCAGAGTTTACTTAGTTTTGAACTATATCTAAAACTGAAGTTAACTCGCTGCATGGTCAATAACCTATTGTATTAGCCTTAATAACCCTACAGAGGTTGATGGGCCATAATAACCCTCCGAAGCTTGATATAGCATTTAAGCCCAGAGTGACGAATACTGAAAGGTTCTAAACAGGTTTATCGATGGCTTGCGAACACGGCTATTTAGAACAGTGCCCTCCGAGGGTTTTAACAACCTGTTCTCAAACTACTTCATGTGTGCTTGAATACCCTATTTCCTGCCAACTCCCTACCTTGCCCGAGGCGTCAAGCCCAACTGTTGCCATAATTACAATAGTACCATTGGCACCGTGAACACAGTAACTGTTGTGTAATTGTTCCTTGCGAGTCATTCAGGCTTGTAAACAAAGCAAGTGATCTGGAATTGCAGGAAATATTGCAGCTAATAGAACAAGTTTTCTAACAAGCCGAATTTTCCTGATATGTTATATTTTTCTAAATTTGTTTCTTTCGGGAAAATATAGCTTTCTATAACATTATATATGATTTTTGTTTTTTTCTTAATTTTAAGTTAAAATTAACAAATTTTATCGAACCTAATCTACGTAACCTAAGTTAATATAACTAAGTCTTAACTGAATATATATATATATATATATATATATATATATATATATATATATATATATATAAAGAAAGTTGTGTATATATATATATATATATATATATATATATATATATATATATATATATATACATATATATATATATATATATATATATATATATATATATATATATATATATATACACAACTTTCTTTACGTTGTTCTAGTGATTGATTCAGGACGACTAGATTACAATTTTCGTGCACACTCCGCCAGGTCAATTTCCCACAGTCGCCTCCCCACCCCCCACCAACCCCCCCCCCCCCCCTGCCCTGACATCCCTCACCTGCCCCCCTTCCTCATCTCCCCATACCTCACCTCCCCCTCCCTCACCTACCCCCACCTCACCTACCCCATACCCCACCTCCCCCTCCCTCACCTCCCTCGTAATGAGTTTTGCTGATAATGTCCCAATAACACGAACAATTACATTAAGTGCGTTTTCCTACTTTTTTTGGTAATTTTGGACTTTTGGAGATAACTAGTTTTGTGGGTTTTGTTGTCGGATACTTTATTGTGGTGACTATTCCCGTGCAAGTGAGGAAATAGCTTTTTCAGGTTCAAGAGAATTTTGCATGATTCTTCTACGTGTTTTAACAAACATGTCATTTAGACATTTTTTCATCCAGTGGTGGTCACCCATCTGTCAATCCGGTACTAATCATCTGTCCATCAAGTGCCACTCTGGTATCTGTCCAGGTGTCAATCAGTTAACACTATCCAGTGTCACTTAGCCATCTCTCCGGTCAATGCAAGTCTATGCAATGCAAGTGTGTTTATCCAATGATGCAGTCTTAGGTTTAACGTTATCCGGAAACCCAATACCACATCCCCCATTCATCCTTTCATCCAACTAACCATTCATTTACTCATTCATCCAACTATTCAATCAAGCAACCGGTTAACCTAACCACTCATAACTCCTAACCACCTAACCACCTATCTTATCATCCTATCCTAACCACCTATCCATCAATTCATCAGGTCCTCTAGTCATGAAACCCACCATTCGCTAATCAAACTATTTAACCAGCTAACCAGTCATCCATTCAGTGAACCAAGCATCCATTACACAAGCATCCATTCATCCACTCATCCATCTACCCAACCTCAGAGCCATAATTCCATTACACCAACCATCCAATCATCCAACCAATGAGCAATACATGCATCCATCAATCCATCCATCACTCATCCATCCATCCATCCATCCAGAAGGTGAGTGTGGAGGTCACACCATCCACTGTGTCTTGCGTCCAGGGGGCCAACAAGCACGGCTGCCGGGTGAATGTTTGGTCATTTCAAACTAACATTCCATTAGGGGCATCACCGGACAAGTCAACAGAGAGGGGCTCCAATATTGTCGATAGTGCGCCTGATAATCTCACTCTGACAGGTGCACTGTGGGAGGGAGGAAGGGTGTGAGAGAGACAGAGACAAAGGGAAAGAGAAGAGAAGATAAGAGAAGAGAGAAGAGGCAGAGAGAGTGAATATAAGGATAGAAAAGACACCCAACCACTCCCACCTCATGCATTTTATCTAACCTACGCTTGAAACTCTCAAATGATCTCATGTGTTCTGTTACCTTAGTGACCTGTTCCATACATGAACAGCTCGATTTCCAAACCAGTATTTATTTAATGATTTATTTTTAATCTGCACTTACCCAATATGTATCAATTGTTCCGTCGTCGTTTTTGTGTTGAAATATGTAGAAATCTATTAATATTCTCTTTGATATATTTTTTCATCCCATTGTATGTCCGTTGTATTTCCACTCTTCTCATATAGCAGTGGTTTCATCATTTCCCTAACACGTAATCTTATATTTGTTTACATAAGAATGCATTTTTAAGTGTTTCATCCATTTAAAAATCTTTCTAAGTCATCCATTACCTAATGTGCGTCATCGATTTAGTTTGGTCTCCAGTTGATTGACAGTTGAGAGGCGGGACCAAAGAGCCGAAGCTCATGTCATGTCATGTCGAAGCTTTGTCTCAAGCACAATTAGGCGACTGCAATTAGAATTGGTTCACCTGTTATATATATTTTTTAGTAACAATTAAAAAATTTCTGAGGCAGGTATTTAGTACGATGTTTAAATGGTAAAATATGTGATGAACACCAAGGATCCCGGGACAGGAAGAGGAGGTAAGGAAGGGTGATAGAGAGGAGGATAAAATAAGAGAGGTAGAAAAAAATGATGGATTAGGAAATGTATAGAAGTAGGGGATAAGTGAGATAGATAGACAAGGTGGTAATGGTGACTGACAGGGAAGAGAAGGTTGAAGTGAGAAACAAAGATAATAATAAAATAATAATAACGAGAGAAGTGAGAAGGAAACCGGAAGAGAGTATTTCCCTATCTTCCTTCATCTGCTATAATTCCCTTTCTTCATCATCTTATCATTAATTCAATACCCCTCATCTTTCCTTCCCTTTCATATACCATCTCCTTTCCATTATTTCTGTTTTCCTCTCTCTCTCTTTTATCGTCCTGTACTCTTGACCTCTCCGTTCCATCGCTCCTTGGGTCTCCTCTTCGCCAACCGGAGCCTCCCTTCGTACCTTGCTCAAAGCAACGATTCCCAATAATGAAACTCCGGTCCGATTGATCTCTGCCTCTCCGTGCCCGACCCGACATTAATGTTCCCTAAATCCGGCTTGCGAGCCCGCCACTTGTCAGCTCCTTGTCCTGACTTCCAGGAAGGCGTGTCTCTTCCATCGCCTCGCCTCACCGCACTCAACACTACAAGTGTCTTCGTGTTTAGTCATTTGTATGTGTTTGCAGGAATAGATTCAGCTACACCATTCTCTGTTCTGGTTGATTTCTGTCGGCCGGACATAGAATGAGGCTTATGCGTCCAGGTTGAGCATTGGACCCATGCTAGTGATGCGTTATGCTCTCCCCCTCGTGTGCTTACGGGGCTATTCTATCACCGTTGTTTTCTGCCTCGGCTCGTTGTTATCCTCTGCTATCCTATAGCACGAGGAATTAGCAATTCCTCGTGCACTGAGGCATCGGTCAATATTGGTCCACAGGTCGTCATCGATGGTACCGCTTCAGGAAGCTCTCGAGAGAAACTCCGAGCTTAGTTTTACTTATGAAACAGAAAGTGAAATCAAGCTGCCTTTCAAGGATTAAACGATCTCGGAAACGAACAGCGGCCACCACACGTTAGTCTACACCAACGTAACAGACTTGGGAATGTGACCTTAATGCTAGCAGTGAGTGACTTCCTAGTACAAGCAGTATTGTTGACGCCTATGTCAACCGTGCTCCTTCACGCAGCTCCAACTGGAAGCTGGTTAACGATGAACTCAGTAAAGTGAGACAGGTTCCTGTCAGTAACCGGATACGGTTATGGAGAGGTAGGTCATCAAAAGGAAGGTGGTGAAGGTGATACCACTGAAGACGTCAGCACCACAGAACCTGTCCCACCTATAAAACACTTATAGAAACATTACTACAGTTCCAAAATGGAGGAAAGAGTGCTAAAAGGAATTATAGACAGAAATCGTTACCACCACGAATATTGAAAAGAAGATTCCGCTCACCATATATTTACTACAAGAGCAAGAACTCCATCAACTTGCACATGAAAAATTTTACCAACACAAAACGGAATACCGTAAAAGACAAGAATGTCGTCTACTTCTTTACCTTCCCACATGGACACTATCAACGCAACGTTCTCAATATGTTGGCAAGACAACATCACTTTGATAGTGCCTGACAATGCATAAACAGCAAGCCTTCCTTAAATATCACATTTTCTACACACACAACCAAACTGTTATTAGAAAGATGCTGAAAAGCAGCATCGAAATAATCCACAAATAGAGCGATAACTGAAGATTTACATGGAAGTACTTCATATCAAATGCCACGAGAAGTGCTGGTGTGCACCACACTGCTCCAGCACACCGGTGACACAGCCGCACTAGGTTACTGTTCCACCTTCAGTGGATTTAACCTCTCATCACACCCCGTGGAGCATTCCCTTTACTCTCCCCCTTGTCTCTGAGGATGCTAAGTTGTACGTTAGCAAAACGTATTAATCATAATAAAATGTAAAAGGCTACTTGAGAAGAATAAATCCACAAGGGCCGTGACGAGGGTTCGAACCTATTTAATTTTAAAATTTTACGTTAATTTTGAAATTTTCTTCCTAAGATAGACGTAAGAAATAAAGAGACACCATTCAGTCAGTCATTATGGAGCCCTAATACCATTAAAAATATACGAAATCTTGAAAACAATTCAGAGTTTTGCAATCAGACTCCTTCCAGACATTGAGGAATAAAATAGAAAGACTGGTTGTGATAAATAAAAGTTCTCATTGATGAAAGATGTATATAATCAACCATTAAACATATTGATGGACATAAACACAGCTAACTATCTGGTAAAGTAGTTCTCAGGAGATTATGCTAGGCCAGTATGACTACATAGTAAGTTATGAACTGACATATGAAGACGGAGCTGGGATAAAGACCTAAGAAATGAGAAGAAGGAGCTGGGATAAGAAGACATCGAGCCGGTGTATGAAAGCCCGAGTGTATTAGCCGTGTCAAACCACTTGGAGCACTGGAGATCGACAGCCAGCCTGGACGAAGCGAAGTCTTCGCTCTACCAAGCAGGCCAAGTGGGAGGATTACTGCTGACAAAGAGTGACTGTTTCTTATGAGAGACACAGAAAGATACAAGCATAATGGAAGGTAAAGTAATTATCAGGAGAAAGAACTAAGCCATTACGACTATACAGCACTTGGAGGGGTATATCAGGATAAGGATTAAGAATAGGACAGAAGAAAGAAATGGGGCCCAATCACTTGGACGGTCAGGGATTGAACGCCGACCTGCAAAGCATTAATGGAATCAAAATGTCTGGGTGAGTCATACAGGTGTAAGGAATCGTTTCTTTAGTGTACGAGTGATGTTGAGTAGTCACAGTAGGGGTTAAAGATAGGAGTTGTCAATCACTCCAGTCGTATTATCAAAATAAAATATGATAAGCACGAGAGAACTGGGACATTGTATCAATCACCTAGCTAAGTACCTTGAGATAAACACAACCCAATTCGCATGAAGATAATTCGTAAAAGGACTCTGGAGGCAAGGCATTCCGTGCTGTGTTAAGCAGACCCTCGCACACAACCACATAATAGAATGACCTACAGCAGCGGATTTTACGCGAGATCCGTTCAAGGAGGCTCGCACGACGGCTATTTTTAACGTGTTGAGCGGAAGGTTGGCAAGAGAATCGAGGCAAGAGTTGAGAGATAGACCACGGAGCCTGGGATATTGGCTGATAAACCCCAGAATGTATAATATTTCAATCTTTCCGCAGGGCGAAGCTGTTTTTTCGGTGTCTCTGTTTTTATCTCTCTCTCTCTCTCTCTCTCTCTCTCTCTCTCTCTCTCTCTCTCTCTCTCTCTCTCTCTCTCTCTCTCTCTCTCTCTCTCTCTCTCTCTCTCTCTCTCTCTCTCTCCTCTCTCTCTCTCTCTCTCTCTCTCTCTCTCTCTCTCTCTCTCTCTCTCTCTCTCTCTCTCTCTCTCTCTCTCTCTCTCTCTCTCTCTCTTTCTCTCTCTCTCTCTCTCTCTCTCTCTCTCTCTCTCTCTCTCTCTCTCTCTCTCTCTCTCTCTCTCTCTCTCTCTCTCTCTCTCTCTCTCTCTCTCCTCTCTCTCTCTCTCTCTCTCTCTCTCTCTCTCTCTCTCTCTCTCTCTCTCTCTCTTTCATTCCATTTATCTATATTCTTTCCCTGTGAAGTTGAAAATCTTTTAGATGGAGGGTTCTAAAAGGGATGATTGAAGTGTACCAGAAAAGATAAAGGTAAATCTTGGTGAGAGTCCAAGAGACGCGGCAGGCAGGCAGCAAGCAGAAATATCGGAGGGAAAAGTGACAATCAATGGCACAGAGTGAGAAAAAGTTGACAATAATGGAAGCCTCAATGGGAAGATTTCATGAAAAGTTTAACACTTTACGTGTCGTTGTTGTCAGAGGATGTTCTCGGGTGCTTGCCCAGCTGACTCTGCTGGAGCTATCGGCCGCCTGGGGTACTGAGACGTGCTCTAGCTCTTGGGTCCCATGCAGCTTCCCAGTATATCTCTCTATAAATCCTCCAATGCTTGGAAATTTTGTCGTCTGTTTTTCCTGGTGTTCCGGCCCCTTTGGTGAGGGGCTATGTTATCCCTGTTCATATTATTGTTTAGGAATTTTTGTTTTTGATGACAGATTCATTTAGTATCTTTAGTGATTCCTGTGACTCTTCTCACGCCAAATGATGTTGGACTCTGGTAAATAATGCAGCTTTATTCGCATTATCGTACTTCCCAGTCATACTCATCTAATATCATACCTATGATATCATACCATTATTGAAACTAATGTATGGCATTATTCTCAACCTTGACCCCCGGAATCAACGCAAGGTAGGCTAACCTCCACCTCTCACTCATTCAAGCTGCTCATGACGCTAAGATTTTTTTACATTTTTGCTTTGCCAATATCTTTATCCTAGGATTTTATACTTCGTCATCATTTCTCCTCTTTCACAGACGGTTAACACAGTCTTTTCCATTACTCCGTCCTATCGGTTCTGGAACCGATGTTGTGGCATATTTTCTCGCGTCTCGAGTGTATATACACTATGCGATATATCAATATCTCAGTGTATATAATATCTCGGTGTATATATGTCTTCCTGGAGCCTCGTAGAGCTTCCCCCTCATTAGCGTCGTATCATATGAGAACAAGAATATGGATCTATTGCCTCTGTCAGCTCATTGAAATATATATATACGTTTGTAGGTATATATTTAATATAATTTTTTGTATATGCACATGTGCTGCTGGCTGCTTACACATTAAATATTAGAGGTTAATAAACCACGTTGATCCTGAAACCGAGGAAAAATATCTCCTTGAGTTTTCAATTATTATCAAAATCACAATTCAAATATATTTACTGATATACAAAATAAATTTTTAATGAACCAAGTTCGTCAAAAATAAGAACAATTGAACAGCCAACAAACAAAGAAAAATACAATTTTCTTTTATCTTTTCCATTTTGTTTTTCGTTTTTTCGTTTCGTTTTATATTAACCAAAAAAAAAAGATAACAATTTTATCTGCTTCGTTCTAGCTTCTCAGAATGTATCGGTGTTTTGTCGATGAGCAGCGTTCAAGACTGTTGTTCGCTTCAAGGGGGAGAAGGTGAGTTAAGACTCGCAAAACAAAGGTTGAGTCAGGGCCAGGGTGTCTCTTCCTTGTGTTTGAGTATATATATATATATATATATATATATATATATATATATATATATATATATATATATATATATATATATATATATATATATATATATATATATATATATATATATATATGTTCCATCAAGGAACTTATAATCTCACAACCAGACCACACCAGACAAATCTTAACAAGCAACACAGAAATCATCGATAAATACAGCGATAGCAGGAGACTCGACATCTGCGAGGCACTACACATCAAAAAGTCAACACCAGCAATCATCAATTAATTAATGCATAACTATATTCTACCCACTTCAAGACCCCGAACCAACATAGAAGCAGCAAGAGAAAGTATGGGCCAATAGGCCTTCTGTAGTTACTTCCATTCATAAGTTCTTCTTGTTGTTGTTTTAGATTTAGCTACTAAGAACGAAATGTCGAAGTAGCACGGGCTATGGTGAGCCCGTGGTGGACTTACCTGGTACAGGAGCGGTGCTGTAACTTGCATCCTTATACTATGGTGAGCCCGTAATTGAGTTCGGTTATTCATGATAACCTTGTTACTGTGATATTTGGGTCAAAATTTTTAAAAGGAAGTGGGGCCTCCTCCTTTTTCCCTGTTTCTTTTTCGCTTCTGTTTTAGTGCACTGGTTTTAGTCTTGTTTTAATAACATTTTCTTGGTGGCGGAAGTAGATGCAGAATGCTCACTAGTTACTCCCATTCCTCAACAACTTTTCTAATTTTGTAGTCGCTGTGGAATGTGCATCTAATGCAGCTGCATTCTTATGTTTTCATACCCAATTTATACCCACCACACCCAAAACTTTTGTGTCATATCACCTCACCCAAAACAAATATAAGCATGATGTATGTTATGTGTAAACAAGTCTTTGAAGGCGATGAGTCACAATAACGTGGCTGAAGTATGTTGACCAGGCCACACACTAGAAAGAGAAGGGACGGACCGAAACGTCGTCGGCCCTTCACTTTCTAGTGTGTGGTCTGGTTAACAAGTTTTTGAAAATGTAACAAGGCTTACGAAAAGCTTTTAGGCGTCAGACCAAAAATAAAAATGTAAAAAATGAATTTTGGAGAGTTAATTTTTCAATTACCCTCGACAGTGAAGAAAAACGTTAGAAATATTGAGAAGATTCGTGTTAGAATGTTTTAATCTTACCCTTTCGGTTATATTCAACAACATATGTTTAGAAGAAAGACTGCTACCAAAATATACTAATCTTATAAAAATAAAAATGGAAATGTTCGTTTGTTCTAAATCGCTAATCTCCGAAAGTTCTTCACCGATTGCTTTGAAATTTTCACACAACGTTCCATTCGCATCCGAGCGGGGTTTTATATGCATACTATGTAGGTGTCACGTCTGTGACGGAAAAAAAACATGCTTAAGAAAAAAACTGTGTTTTCATGTGTTTTTCACGTGAGGGAAATCTTTGAAACCTCTTTACCGATTGCTTTAAAATTTTGGCACAACATAGCATTCGAATAGGCGCGTGTTTTTATATACCTTCTATATACATGCCTCACCTGTGACAAGAAAAAACATGCTTTATTTTTAAAACAGTGTCATCTGTTGAATGTAAGAGCAACACACTCTGTAATCTCCGTAAGTTCTTCACCGATTGCTTTGAAATTATGACACAATGTTCCATTCGAATATGCACGTGTTTTTATATACCTACTATATAGATGCCATACCTGTGATAGGTAAAAACAATTTTATTTTTTTACAGTGCCATCTGTTGTACTTAATAGCAACACACGCTATACTAAATATATTACAATTCTATTACAATGTTTCCGATTGCATTAATAAATTGAATTTTCTTAGATTTCGATTTATTTTCATTTTGATTTAATTTTTTTGTGTGACATTGAGTAGGAACTGAGCTGTGTTGTTTACCATACTGTTCATTTCGTGAGTATAGTTTATTTTTTTATTTTGCTCCATTGTTTTCATCTCTTATTTTTTTTAACTGTTCTACCTATTTTTTCAGTGATGGGAACATCATATCATTTGATGTTCTCAATTCTCTGATGGGAACATCAGATCATTTAGGAACGCATTGGATAAGGGATTGGGGAATGGAGGGGAGGACGAGGAGATGGGGGAGGAGGAATGGTGGGGAGGACAGGTGCGGGCAGGGAATGGGAAGGGAAGGGGAATTAGCAGGGAAAAGCGCAAAGCCATTACGACTATATAGCCCTTGGAAGGGGTCAGGATAAAGATTTGGGATGGGACGGGGGGAACGAATGGTGCCCCAACCACTTGTGGATGGTCGGGGATTGAACACCGACCTGCATGAAGACAGACTGTCGGTCTACCGTCCAATCCAAGTGGTTGAAGGGTTGCTGTGGCTCAGCAATGCGCATGCATTGCTGAGCCACAGCAATGCGTGGCCGGGTACAGCAAGTATAATATATATTTGTGTGTGTGTGTGTGTGTGTGTGTGTAGTGTGCTGTACTGTTTGGTCTCGTGGAGTAATGTATCCGTGATATTGTACTGTTACATTGTGCTGTATATGTAAGTGCATGTCATGTTATTCTTTATATCTATAACTTCAGTGTCCCGGAGCCTCTGTTGGTGCCGCCTGCCGCTCCTCGCACATCGAATGTGTTGAGATAATTAGAGAGCGCCTGCGTGACTGTGTGTAACAGTTTCCTGTTGTTACCCACAGTGTTAGTCTAACCATTTGGGCTGGACGGTAGGACGACGGTCTCAGTTCAAGCAAGTCTGTGTTTAATCCCCGACCGTCCAAGTGGTTGAGTATCATTCCTTTCCCCCGTTCCATCCCAAATCCTTATCCTGATCCCTTTCCAAGTGCTATATAGTCGTAATGGCTTGGCGCTTTCTAATGATAATGCTTTCCCCCCTTCCCTCTGTGCCTGTGTTCTATGTGTGTGTGTTCGTCTTTGTCTGTGGATCTTTATTATTTTTCTTTGCCTTATTTTCTCTTTCTCACTATCTGTGTCTCTGCGTGTCTAACTGTTTTATCACTCAGCTATTCCATGTTCAAACATTTGATCACTGCTGATTTTTTAATATATGCCGTCTGCCACCTGCCACCACCGCTCTGTTCCCGCCACCTACCATCACCACCTACCACCACCACCCACTACCATCACCACCACCACCTACCACCACTACCTGCCCTCCCGAAGACATGCTAACCAAGAAGGGAAAACACAACAGGAATCCCTTGAGTCTTATGCATCTTCATTTCCTCAGCAAATGTGGCCGGCACGACTGAGAAGAAAGGAAAGAATGTTTCCTTGCACCAAGACGAACGTTTATCTGGGTAATCCAATATGCTGATGGAAGATGGCGATTCACTACGAGAAATAGAGCAGGTCTGGTGATCGCAAGAAGTAACAGCATTTGAACAGAATTATACAATGTTACCTAAATGTATGTGAACCTATAGGAAGGTGATTTAAAAGTATGAGATCATACAGGAAGATGTTTTAGAACTATGTGAACCTACAGGAAGATGTTTTAAAAGTATGTAAACCAATAGGAAGGTGTTTTAAAATTATGTGATCTTACAGGAAGATGTTTGAAAAGTAGGTGAACCTATAGGAAGGTGTTTTAAAAGTATGTAAACCTGTAGGAAGGTGTTTTAAAAGTATGTGAACCTATAGGAAGGTGTTTTAAAAGTATGTGAATCTATAGGAAGGTGTTTTAAAAGTATGTGAATCTATAGGAAGGTGTTTTAAAGGTATGTGATCCTACAGGAAAGTGTTTTGAAAGTATGTGAATCTACAGGAAGATGTTTTAAAACGTCTTTGTTTCCATCTGATGGAAACATCATCAGGAAGATGTATTTCCATCTTCCTGATGACAGATGGAAACAAATTGATGGTGGTGACGGTGAGGGTGACAGTGAGAGGTGACAGTAACGGCGGTGAGAGGTGACAGTGTCAGTGACGGTGAGAGGTGACGGTGAGGGTGACAGTGAGAGGTGACAGTAACGGCGGTCAGAGGTGACAGTGTCAGTGACGGTGAGAGGTGACGGTGAGGGTGACAGTGAGAGGTGACGGTGACGGAGGTGGGGACTCGCGGCCAATCACACAGCCAAGGGAACCGGTGACATCTTTTTGTTTCCGCTAAATTTTCTACTTTTTTTTTATTTTCCCTTTTTCATTTGTTCTCCTGCCGCCATCTCCTGTTCTGTTCTTCCTTCGGTTCTTCCTCCTGTTCTTCCTCCTGAGCCTGAATTAATAAAGATCCTTCTGTGTGACGGACGTGTTGTCTGAAGTGTTCCCAGCCTGGTGACGTCCACCACCCCGCTCCTCTCCCCAGCCTGGTGACGTCCACCACCCCGCTCCTCTCCCCAGCCTGGTGACGTCCACCACCCCGCTCCCCTCCCCTTAGCCTGGTGACGTCCACCACCCCGCTCCTCTCCCCCAGCCTGGTGACGTCCACCACCCCGCTCCTTTCCCCAGCCTGGTGACGTCCACCACCCCGCTCCTCTCCCCCAGTCTGGTGACGTCCTCCACCCCGCTCCTCTCCCCCAGCACTCCAATTTCAAGACATGGCGGCCTTTGTTCTTTTGAAGCATAGTCATCAGATGTTTTGTGTGTGTGTGTGTGTGTGTGTGTGTGTGTGTGTGTGTGTGTGTGTGTGTGTGTGTGTGTGTGTGTGTGTGTGTGTGTATGTACTCACCTAGTTGTACTCACCTAGTTGTGTTTGCGGGGGTTGAGCTCTGGCTCTTTGGTCCCGCCTCTCAACCGTCAATCAACAGGTGTACAGATTCCTGAGCCTATCGGGCTCTATCATATCTACACTTGAAACTGTGTATGGAGTCAGCCTCCACCACATCACTTCCTAATGCATTCCATTTGTCAACCACTCTGACACTAAAAAAGTTCTTTCTAATATCTCTGTGGCTCATTTGGGCACTCAGTTTCCACCTGTGTCCCCTTGTGCGTGTTCCCCTTGTGTTAAATAGACTGTCTTTATCTACCCTATCAATCCCCTATCGGGCTCTATCATATCTACACTTGAAACTGTGTATGGAGTCAGCCTCCACCACATCACTTCCTAATGTGTGTGTGTGTGTGTGTGTGTGTGTGTGTGTGTGTGTGTGTGTGTGTGTGTGTGTGTGTGTGTGTGTGTGTGTGTGTGTGTGTGTGTGTGTGTGAAGATTTATATCTAGAATATATATTTCAATATCCCCACCTGCCCTAGCAACGTCAGAGAGCCTTCCTAATATGAATGATATTTCCATTTTTTCGTCAGCAAGTAGGGAAGAGTCCTCACCTCATTTCACCTCACCATTTCAAACCCAACCTCACCTTATACAGCCTCACCTCACATCAACTGACCTCACCTTATACAGCCTCACCTCACATCAACTGACCTCACCTTATACAGCCTCACCTCACATCAACTGACCTCACCTTATACAGCCTCACCTCACATCAACTGACCTCACCTTATACAGCCTCACCTCACATCAACTGACCTCACCTTATACAGCCTCACCTCACATCAACTGACCTCACCTTATACAGCCTCACCTCACATCAACTGACCTCACCTTATACAGCCTCACCTCACATCAACTGACCTCACCTTATACAGCCTCACCTCACATCATCTAACCTCACCTAATATACAAATGTTTATCCCAAAGCATGTGTGTACAAAGAACTTAAGAGTAATGTACAATTGTAGGAAAAGGAGTTACTCACAATAACTTCCCATCACCAAACCTAACTTAACGGGAACGCCATAATCAATTGAAATGAGTTGAATCCACCACAAGAATTCAACCCACAAAGTAGTAGGGAAATTAGTATGATATAGAGAGGAAGAGGGAGATAAAGAAATGGGATGAACCAGAGCACATTGAGTAGCGTGCCAGGTCAGGGTGTGTATTATTTTGTTCATCTGACCTTCTGACCTCTGACCCCAGACCGCCAGGAGAGCACAACAAGCGATGCCGGCCATCTTGGAGTGCCAGAACTATAATTAAAGGTTTTACCTCGTAACAACTAGCACAAGTAACGGTTCTGGCTGGACGGAAGCAGTTGTGGTGTCTGTGAACTTGTAGTTTGGACGTAATCCATTTGTTTACGACATGTTGTTAAACCTCTCTCCTTTCACTCCATTCACTTTAATCATTAGAGATACGTACACGGGGCGAATGTACCTCAAAGGTACGAGACTGTTGACCTACCAGCCACAATATGGATGCTCACAATAAGGAAGGATCTCGGCCCATTTTCATGAAGCCTCGCGTGACATTCTTGTAAATGTTGTCAATTTAAGGTACACATGTTCAGTATATTAAGATTTGAGAACTAACTTATAATTGCTTATGAGTTTGATAATTTACACATAATAATTTGAAAGATTTTCAAAAATCATAGATAGATTCAACCCAAATCTTGTGACTGACGAGGGAAGCTCTAGAAAGTTTGTCAGTCAGGACAATTGCCTTAACTAATGAGAGTGTGTCATGGCTGGAATGCATAACAGAATACAGTCTGGAAGGTCGAGCTGTAACAGGATGTGTACAGTCAATAAGAGTGAGGAAGATCAGGCATGACTCAGTAGGATGAGTGGACAGAGTGGTGGTCATTCTGGACTTCCAGAGTGAAGATTTTGATCCTAAGAGATAGAGAATTTATCTGGATATGGGAATTATATGAATTTAGGGCAGAGGACAGTACCAGTTCACCGAATGGATAGGTCGTTGTGAGTTGACAAGGCCACTGCTTCAACCAGACTTACCGCAAATGTAAGGCCATACCACGTGTCCACGTGAACAAGTATCGAGGTTAACCAGTAATTTAAGCATTATAAATATATTAGGCATATGAAAAGTGAAAATCTTCATGACCAAAACGACACACCAGAAGATGAAGAAACGACGACGTTTCGGTCCGTCCTGGACCACTATTATGTCGTATGTGATGACAATCTTGCACCTCTTGTGAATCAGCTAAATCTGTTTACCTCTGACACACACCCAACGTAGCAACGTTTTTTAACGTTGCCACGTTGTTAAAACGTTAAAGGTAACGGTAGTAAAAGTAACCTTGTGGTTAGGATTTGTGTTTGTGTGGATTTAATTGACCAAACAGTGGCCACTTTTCATTATAATAAATCCACACACGTGAGGAGACTAGTGATCAGGACGAACCAAAAGTCGTCACTTTGTTTCGTTTTTTAACAAGAAGGAATGGGGTACAGACGACTTCTGAGTCCTGTTTGCAGGCTGAGAGCTTTTTCTTCTCGAGCTCATGGTAAGCCTTACCCACTGATTTTAACTTTAACACGCCCCTACAGTTGGCTGAGAAGCAGGTACCCAATTACTGCTGAATGAACAGACACGAATGATTAGCGCCCAGTCAATCCTCTCTGGACAAGACTTTCTCTTCGCATGTAGGGGTTAAGTTATCTACTTCCTGCCACATTAGTGTAACTCATTCTCTGTATGTTAGTTGTGTTTGCGACGAGGATGAGTTATCTTTAATGTGATATCTTAGACTGTTATCTTCCGCGTAAACAATATTATTCCACAATTTCCTTTTTCTGTCAATTCCGGCGATTGCAATTATTTCAATGCTGATTATTTTGCAGTGATGATACTGATAATTATATTGCACTGATGATTACTAATGGCTATGATAATAATTACCTCGGCTGGCTTATATTGGTGATCCAGCTCATACAGACTTCTCATAATTACTGAAATTACTAATAATATTGGGCGAGTTCCCCCAACGCCAGAGTCTGGATACTATTGGTTCGAAAATTATATTAGTGACCGAGTACTCGCAATAAATATATTGCACCTGTTTCCCAAATGCTACTTTTTTTTTTAGAGTATAGATCTATTCAAAATGAAGTTGTTGTTAACTACGTGTGTTGGCTGGGGGTTGGATTGTAGCTCATGGTCCACCGCATGTGGCTGTTGGTTGTTTTGTGCAATAACCCCGATCTTGTTGTGTTTTGTGAAGCTTATATTTGAGGCTGTAGATGGAGTCAGTCTCCACTGCCTGCCTCACTGCTTGCCTGCCTCACTGCTTGCCTGCCTCACTGCTTGCCTGCCTCACTGCCTGCCTGCCAGCCTGCCTGCCTGCCTGCCTGCCTGCCTGCCTGCCTGCCTGCCTGCCTGCCTGCCATCCTGCTCTTCTGCCTGTCTGCCATCCTGCCATCCTGCCCTTCTGCCTGCCTGCCTGCCCGCCTGCCAGTTAGTCAAGCTGCGACACATGTCGTATATATGTCCATTAACGCTTATTAAGAGAGTAGCCCCTTCCCCCCCTCTATGAGGCCACTCCATCCTCCCCCCTCCAACCCACCCCCCCATCCCCGCTCCACCCCACCATCCTCCCCCTCACCCCCACCCCACCCCACCCCCTCCCCTGTGGGTATAACAGCCTTTTTCTAACTCTGAAAGTTGGCGTTAAAAGATTTTTAAAGCGCCTAATTTAATTGCTCGGCAGAATACACATTTCCCATTTACGTATTTATTAATTTGAAATTTGAAATTTTGAAGTGGCGGGTAGATAGTGACCCGGGGCGGGTAGATGGTGACCCGGGACGGGTAGATGGTGACCCGGGGCGGGTAGATGGTGACCCGGGGCGGGTAGATGGTGACCCGGGGCGGGTAGATGGTGACCCGAGGCGGGTAAGTAGTGACCCGGGGCGGGTAAGCAGTGACCCGGGGCGGATAAGTAGTGACCCGGGGCGGGTAAGTAGTGACCCGGGGCTGGTAAGTAGTGACCCGAGGCTGATAAGTAGTGACCCGGGGCGGGTAAGTAGTGACCCAAAGCGGGTAAGTACTGACCCGAGGCGGGTAAGTACTGACCCGAGGCGGGTAAGTAGTGACCCGAGGCGGGTAAGTACTGACCCGAGGCGGGTAAGTAGTGACCAGAGGCGGGTAAGTAGTGACCCGAGGCGGGTAAGTAGTGACCCGAGGCGTGTTCCCTCGTGTTTCAGACCCTCGATGTTGATGGATTGTTTCAGGTCATCATCTTCAGTATATGTACAGACGTGTTGTGTTAAGCTCAGCGCCGAGGCGACCAGAAGAGCCTTCATTTTCCTGGGAAAGGAACCAACATCTCTGGTTGATCTGTCTAACAAGGTGTCCCAATGGGTTGTGTCTATCTTAAGGTTGTGTAGAAGTTCTGAAAGCACTCCCACCTGTCTGCGTCTGATGCAAGTCCATTATGTTACTGTCTCTCTGATCGACTCTCCGAGTGTAGAGCTTTCCCCCCAGGAGGTGAGGGCTCACTCTTATACTGTGAGATCCAACCTGGGCAAGACGGGAATATATATATATATATATATATATATATATATATATATATATATATATATATATATATATATATATATATATATATATAAGGTTAAATCTCAGGAGGCTGTAGATTTGCATACCATTGTAGTGTGCTCGGCCTGGCTGCCAGCTGGAAAGGAGCTATAGGTGGTGGTCTTGAAGCTCGCCTCATATTATTGTTTCCAATTTAGTTTTATGTTTAGCGGGATGGAAAGTAAGAAGTTTAGTCGTGGTGGGAAGTGGGCAGCAGCGAAGATGATAAGATGGTGGTGGATGGTGGTAGTGCATGCTCGTCGTCACTTGCTCCTGCCTGGCTAGCTCTTAACACTACGTAACACTACGTACAGGAACAGTCTGGCCCTCTAGGATAGGACTGGTTGGTACAGCTTCGGCGTCGCTTCTTGCAGGTCGGCGTTCGATCCCCGATGATCTAAGTAGATGGACACCTTTCCTTTCCCTCATTCTATCCCTGCTCCTAGTCTTCCTATACCTTTCCAGTACTCAATAATGTCATAATGGCTAAGCGCCTTCTTCTCGTAGCTAACCTTATGTTGATTTCTATGGTTACAACCCATATGTTATCCACAACTCTAGTTGTTTCCTACGGGTTACACATGGTGTGGTTTCTGGGAGTACTTATAGTCTCCAAGCCATAACGTGGTCCAACAGGCTATTGCTTGGAGCGGCCCGCAGGCCGATGTTTCCATCACAGCCTGGCTGGTCCAGCACTTCCTCCAGGAACTTGTTAACATTTTGCTCGAACGCGTCCACTTTTGTTCCGCTGTTTGATCCTAAGTTCTCTTGTGATGGCAGGAGGAGCGCCAGACAAGCGGTGGCCGCTCCGGGCCATCTTCAGACGAGCAGCTGCCCGCTCCAAGCTGCCTCTTCATGGTAAGTTGACGCCATCCTTCTCTGACGTGTTTACAAAGATGTCTCTTGGATTTCTTTCAGTCTTCGTCTATGTCTCACCACCTTGGCTTAAAGTCACCTCATCCTCGTTTTATAATGCATCATAATTATATCTTTGTCTCCGTATACTCATTTGTGTCTTCCTATTCCTTTGTGATGTTTATTGTGTCAGGTGTCATGTTCAGTGGTGTATCCTGGAGTTCTTGAGACACCTTCGTCTCTTCTAAGCTCCCCTTGACGATCTGGCGAAACACACTACTCTTCTTCCTTGTCCTCTTCAGCTCTATCTCATTAAAACTCCTTAAGTATTCATCGATATATTGAACATGTGTGTGTGTGAAAATGGATTCTCTTGTGTGTTAATCCTTTGCATGTATTATTATTTTGAACATCTTTGTTGAAAAAATTAACATACAATTTTGCGTAATCGGAGTGATTCAATAAGATCCTTATTGCCGTGAAGACGTTGTGAATATTCACGGACACACACGACACGATTTTAAAATAAGATAAAAGTTATCAACTGCAGATTTTGAATTTTATCTAGTAAACAAAGGTGAAGCTAATTCAATAAAATACAAATACGAGAGAATGGCATGAATGTGGAATGCAAGGAACCTTGTGATTAAGTATTCCCTCTGTGAGGAGAGAAGCAAATGGTGTTATTGATGATGTTTGCATAAGCTTACATTCGCTTGCTTGACTTCTTCGTTCACTTTAGCGAAGCGTTACGCGTTTGACGCTAACTTATATAATCTGCAATAAAAGTGATAAATAATTAAATAATGGTAAATCTCGAGCTTTTGAATAGCACGAGTATTGAATGCAATACTTCGTGGCAGCTTGTGTATTTAGACTTTAGAAGTTAATGGTAATATGTGCCATAATGTACATACAGCTAATTTTGAACAAGAACACACGTTTGTTCTAAAGAAGAACATCCATTAGTGCCAAACAGAAGCGGTTACTTGTTCCAAGCAAGAGAGTATAGTGCAGGTGCTCTGTGTGTGTGCTCCCACCCTACAGTCTTAACACTCTCCCACACACCTCTCATTATTTGTCTTTATCTCCTCTTACCCTCGTCTTCACTCTCTCCAGTTTCTCCCCTCCCACACTCCCCCTCTCCCTTTCCGTTACTCCTCTTCCGTGTGTTGTGTAGTTACACTTAACACACAGGAAACATTGTTAAAAGTGGTTTTAATATTAGGGGAAAATTTTCTGTCTTCCCTCCACTCACTCACTCACTCACTCACACTCTCTCTCTCTCTCTGTCTCTCTCTCTCTGTCTCTCTCTCTCTGTCTCTCTCTCTCTGTCTCTCTCTCTCTCTCTCTCTCTCTCTCTCTCTCTCTCTCTCTCTCTCTCTCTCTCTCTCTCTCTCTCTCTCTCTCTCTCTCTCTCTCTCTCTCTCTCTCTTTCTCTCTCTCTCTCTCTAATACTGTTGTACATATATTTGTTTAGTTTTTAATCATATTTTTTACACTTGTAATAAATATCTTTAATATTTGATTTACTCTCATTTTTACTTTCACATATTTTGAAAGAATTTATTTTCCACATTTTTGTAAATTAACTTTCTCTCTTGCCCAGTTCCCATACTTTTGTTGTGGTAAACTCACAGTCCTTGACGTCATTTACAAAAAAATATACAAAAACCTTTTCTCTCTTCTTCCACTCCAAAACAGCGGCAAAAGTGTCGAAGATTTGTCTGGCCTCAATTCCTTCTCTGGCTGGATTTTTTGTCATTTTTCCATCTGAGGGGAAAGGGATGGAAGGGGGTTTTAAGAGGGGGAATGACCTAAATAGGGGAGGGGGTGTAAATAGGGAAAGCGTTTAGGAGGGGAAGGGATGTAAATTGGGAGAGGGTTTAAAATGGAAAGGGGGTGCAAATAGGGGAAGGGTTTAAGTGGGTAAGGTGTCGTAAAGCGAAAAAGGGGTGTGAATGGAAGAAGGGGCAGTGGGAAAGGGAGGGAGGGAATTGTCAGGGGTAAGCGTCAAGAGAAGCTCTGTACTGTTTTCCAGCTTCCACTTTTATCATTTAAGGTTAATTGTTTAATATGAGATTGAAGGATTAACTAGAGGAAGGGAGGAAGGAAGAGAGATAGAGAGTGGATGGTTCAGAGAGAAAAAGAGAGAGAGAGAGAGAGAGAGAGAGAGAGAGAGAGAGAGAGAGAGAGAGAGAGAGAGAGAGAGAGAGAGGAAAAGGAAGAAAGAAGTGGATAGTGTTAAAAAGATGTGTTCACGAATAGCATTAATGTCAGTTGAGATTTAAGAGTCTGAGTATAAGGTAGGAGAATAAGGTAGAACTGTAAGGTAGGAGTGTAAGGTGAATTTCACGCACGATAACAACCAGGTGACGAAAGAGGTGTTACACCCTTGAGTGGTTCCCTGTACGAGGATGTGTCCTATTCGTCCTTGTTTACATTAGGTTCTCTCCTTGCCTCCCTGATACCCTGAGCCCTTTGTCTCTACCTCCCTCCTTCCCTTTCTACCTACTTCTCCCCGTCCCTCCTTGAGACCCTCCCTACCTTCCCTCCTATCCTATCCTGGCCTAAATCCTATTCTCCCTGCCTGCAGCTGTTCTTTCATGACACTCTCCCTAGTTCCCTGATTTCGTCTTTCCTTTGTGCCTAGTTGTATAACTCTTTCTCTCAATATCTCTCCACGCCTTCCTTTATTCCATTCCATTCGTTCCCTCTGACCTCCATCACCGGGAGACTTCCATGACCTGAGGGTAGTGGGGTTGAAGCCTCCTCGCTCCGTCTTCCTAGGGGACTCATCTGCTGCTTTTCGTGACAGAAAATCTATTGTAATTAGAGAACTTTAACACGTTCATTGTGAGTTGTTTATTTTGTGTTACGAGTGTGGGTGTGTACTCATCTAGTTGTGCTTGCGAGAGTTGAGCTCTGCTCTTTCGGCCCTCCTCTCAACTATCAATCCATTAACTGTTACTAACAACTAACTAACTTTTTTCACACACACACACACACACACACACACAGTCAAGGAAGTTGTAATGAAAGCAGTAACCTCACAGGAGGCAGCTAGATGCACGAGCCAATTACTGGAAAGGAAAAGAGCTGTAGTAGTGATAGGTGTTAAGGAACTAGAGGGTTCCACAAGGGAAGAATGGAGGTCTAAGGACAAAGCTGCAGTGGCAGGGATACTAAAGGAGACAGGTCTGGAAGGGGCTGAAACAGAAATAGAAAAGTTTTTCCGGATTGGCGAGTACAACAAAGCCAAAGACCGGTTGATCAAGGTAGTGCTCAAAAACGAGTGCATCAAAGAGGACATACTAGCAAAAAAGAGCAACCTGAAATATGTAACGAATTACAGACAGGTATTCCTTCAGAGGGACATGACCAGGACAGAGGTAATACAGGCAGCAGATGCAAGGAAAAGGGAAAGGAGTCAGGGAACCTCACCCCCCCAAGCCAGCAATCCCAGGGGGGAGTGTGGAACCCCAACCCAGCGCCTCGGGAACCCCAGAGGGGACTGCAACATCCCAACTCACCACCCTATAGGTGGGGAGTTCCACCAATCCATCCAATTCCACCCACCCTCCCTCCCTACCCCGAGTACCCCCTTCCCTCCCACCCCCTGGTCTTCCTTCTGCCCCAAGCCGGCCCAGACACGAACTAAGTCCTCCATCCCCCACCCCAGTTCAAAGCCATCCTCCCCCTGCCCCTCCTTCCCCCCCCCCCCAACTCCCACCTTCCTCAGAACCCCTGGTAACTACCCCACAGGGGGATGAACCTACCCAAGCAGCAATGCCCATGGAACAACTTCCTGCACTAGTGGGGAGGGTTGGTGAAAATGGACATAGGAAAGTGAGCTTCAAGGTAATGTACTCAAACAGCGATGGGATTACCAACAAAGCAAGTGAACTGGCAGAAAGGGCGCAGGAAGAAAACCCAGATGTAATAGAACTCACAGAAATAAAATTGTCAGGAGTCATAACAAATGCTGTGTTTCCAAAGGACTTTTATATAGTTAGGAAAGAGAGAGATGGGAGAGGAGGAGGAGGAGTGGCTCTGCTGATAAGGAAGGACTAGAGCGTTGAAGAGATGGAAATTCCGGGCTGCGACGGATTCAGAGATTACATAACAGGAACTATGACAATGGGTGGACCTAAGATAATAGTCGCAGTCATTTACAACCCTCCCCTAAATGACAGAAGACCTAGACAAGAGTTCGACAAAAACAACATGGCTACCATTAACATAATAGAGAGAGCAGCTTCAGTTGACTGCAGGAATGGCTCCAGACTCTTAATCATGGGCGATTTCAACCATGGAAAGATAGACTGGGAGAATGGGGACCCACATGGAGGTGAAGACACATGGTCATCTAAACTTTTGGAAGTGAGTACAAGGAACTTTCTGAGCCAACATGTCAAGGAGCCCACAAGAATGAGAGGAAATGACGAACCAGCTGGACTTGACCTGATTTTCACCTTAAATAGCTCAGAAATAAGGGAAGTCAAATATGAAGCCCCCATAGGAATGAGTGACCACAGTTTATTGATATTTGAGTATCTGGTAGAAGTAGGGATAACCTATCCAAGGATGGGATTGGAAGGAAAAAAGACTAAATTACCGAAGACGAAAATATGACGAGATGAGGAGTTTCCTAATGGGAATACCATGGGAAACGTTGGAGCAGTAGGCAGGAGTAAAAGGTAAGGTGCTCCAGTGGATAAGGGAGTATCTAAGCAATAGGAAACAGCGATTAACGGTGAGGGGGAGGCATCAGAGTGGCGAGATGTCACTAGCGGAGTCCCACAGGGCTCTGTACTCGGACCCATCCTGTTTCTGGTATATGTAAACGACCTTCCAGAGGGTATAAACTCATTCCTCTCAATATTTGCTGACGATGCAAAAATTATGAGAAGAATCAAAACAGATGAAGATAGACAGAGACTACAGGACGACCTGGACAAACTGGAGTAAATGGTCTAGAAAATGGCTGTAAAGTTTAACTTATAGCAACCATTTCCTCGACGGTACCAATAAATAATGATGGGCCACCAAAATAACTTATTTTTGTACTTTTAATTTTACTTAATGCTGGAGAAAAAATCTAAAAAACCATACTAAAACCTTACCTAGGCCTAATATAACACATTTATATATGTACTATATTTAGGCCTTAGCTTGCGTTTAGTAGGCCTAGAATTGCTAGAAGTGGTAAAGTTAGATTCTATATGTTACAGTTAGAAACGTTCACAATATGACCAAATTCAATAGAACTGAACATTCACTTTTTTAAGTGTTCCATCACTACTTACTTACTCTCGACCAAATAAGTTCATTTTAGGTGATTTTCAAGATAACATTTTTTTACCCAATCAAATTTCTGCTTGGTGTATTAATATTCCCCTCACCCTCACCGTTCCTCTCTCTTCACCGTTCCTCTTCCATCACCATTCCTCTCCCCTCCCACTCTCCATCTCGCCCTCCCCACCCCTCCCCTGCTCTTCATCTCACCCTGGCATCTACAGCCAATATACAAATGAGGATTGGTTAGCAGGCTTCACTTCACCTCTGTCACCGGGACGCTCATTGGTGCGGTGCTGGCTTTTAGAGGGGGCAGGGGTGTGGAGGAGAGGGCAGGGGTGTGGAGGAGAGGGCAAGGGTGTGGAGGAGAGGGCAAGGGTGTGGAGGAGAGGGCAGGGGTGTGGAGGAGAGGGCAGGGGTGTGGAGGAGAGGGCAAGGGTGTGGAGGAGAGGGCAGGGGTGTGGAGGAGAGGGCAAGGGTGTGGAGGAGAGGGCAAGGGTGTGGAGGAGAGGGCAAGGGTGTGAAGGAGAGGGCAGGGGTGTGGAGGAGAGGGCAAGGGTGTGGAGGAGAGGGCAAGGGTGTGAAGGAGAGGGCAGGGGTGTGGAGGAGAGGGCAAGGGTGTGGAGGAGAGGGCAAGGGTGTGGAGGAGAGGGCAAGGATGTGGAGAGGGCAAGAATGTGGAGGAGAGGGCAAGGGTGTGGAGAAGGGAAGGTGGAAAAAGGACAAGGAGGAAGATGAAGAGAGGCGGGGGGGGGGGAATATGGTTGCCTTTTCGAAAAGAACGTATGAGAGGGAGAGATGAAAGGTGAGGCTGGTGGTGGAGATGAATGGTGAGGCTGGTGGTGGAGATGAATGGTGAGGCTGGTGGTGGAGATGAATGGTGAGGCTGGTGGTGGAGATGAATAGTGAGGCTGGTGGTGGAGATGAATAGTGAGGCTGGTGGTGGAGATGAATAGTGAGGCTGGTGGTGGAGATGAATAGTGAGGCTGGTGGTGGGGATGAATAGTGAGCGGGATGCTCATGGTTACATATGTTAGGAGATAGACGGAGGCAGGACGGCGCCTGGAGACCCAGCCTCCGGGAGAGAGAGGAGTCGCACCGCCCTCACCTCAATATCTCACACAAGTTGCAATTTCCTGACCTCACACCTCGTAGCAAGAGCCAATACCTTCACGATATTACGACCTGTGCTGACAGCCCGCTATGACCCGTGTTTACCGTCAGAGAGAGACTGTTCGCTCGCTCCTCTGCCCTGTAGGAGCATCTAGCTTGTCTGACTCCTCCGCCAATTGGGTTCGATCCCATGTAGGGAGAGATAGAGGAGGAGGATTAGTATAGGAGGAGCGACCCAAGAGCTGTGGTTTGTTATTGTAAATACTGGAAATTGTTCGGATTTATTTGTGTGTCGAATAAGAGGTAAATAACTTGTGGTCATAAAGGGAATTCTCTGGACCTCTTGCATGCGATGCGAGCTTCGAAAGCTCTTGAAATATGCAGTATACGATTCGCAGGCACTTGCAACTTCCCGTACAAGATTCGCAAGCTTACTCATGCGAAATAGGATTCACAAACTTTTCAGGCATGTTAATCTGCCATTTTATCACGATACAATTCAGAACAATATCGTAGAGCACAATACGAAACAATACTCTACAGTATACTAGGATACAGTAACGAACAATGCTCTACAAAACAATACACTATGATTCAGGCCGTCGTGGTTGTAATTGGTCGTCTAATAGTTTTGTATAAAAATGGCTTGAAAGCGTTTTGGGGAAGCAATATATCGTCACTTTTGTTGTGGCCCCTATCTACGCCTATTCCCCTTCCCCCTTCTCCCCACGGTCCGTTTCCCTATTCCTGTTCTCCCCCTTCCTTCCACTCTTCTCCCCTTCCTTCCACTCTTCTCCCCTTCCTTCCCCCTCTCCCCTTCCTTTTGCTCATCACACTCCCCGCCTCCATCTTGGTGTGTGTATGGCATGTTAGGCGCTGCTTTTCTCCATTTCACACCGGAGTTTGGATGACCGAATTGTCGGGTTGTTACAAGTGTGTTTAAAGTGTCAATGGGAACCTTTGTCAGTGACAGATCCATAATAAGGAACTAGGAGCCATAAAGAATTACGTGCTTCCTATTCCCCCGCCCCCCCCCCCTGACTCGCGTCATAATACATGTATAGTTACTTTTCAGTGTCCGGAGACTTTACTGAGACGCCAAGGAGCCTGAACTGTCCGCATCGTTCTCGTGGTGACTTGAAGAGCCAGGCGTTTTCATGTAATCATTTATACTCTCAGCCTCTTGTGTCTCTTCGACCTCATTAATGCTATGAGATCTCTGACAACGAGAGTTTTACCTGAGTTTACCTGATGGCCACCGTCTCTAGTGGCCTCGACGTGGACATGAAGCTCGTGACGTGCCAAATATTATACGTCCCCCCTCCCTTCATATTCCTGAAAATAATTTTAGAATGTGAAAAACTGGAGTTCTGTGAAATGTGAAAAAATCTAGAACAAAAATGTCTTGCACTGGAGTTCTGACTTTGCATTCACGGGTTTGGCAGGTAGGCCTTCCACGGGTTTACTTCCCAATGGGTGAAAAGATATCTTCTGTTAGCTATCCTCAGTATCTTATTCAGCGAGAAGATTTTGTCTCTCTTGAGGTATCTGTATTATGAATGTGTTATTTAATAGCAGGTTAATCTTTTGTGTTTGTTCATGTTCTCTGAATCTTAATCTGATTATGATTAAGATTAATCAGCAGAAGCTACATATTTTCCCTCATCCTCTGCGACAGACAGGCGACTATATCTCCTCTTGCCCTTTACGATATACAGGTGAGCATATCTCCCCTCACCCTCTAGGAGAAACAGGCGAGTATATCTCCCCTCACTCCTGGGGAGAGAGAGAGAGAGCCTATATCTCCCCTTACCTTCCAGGGCAGACAGGAAATCTTGATCAGAACTTGTCCAGCCGCAAGAAGCATAACACATGATTTATATTAGTTATATCTTCTTGATCGATTGCAAGAACAGTATGGCAGATTTGCATGAGAATTGCCCATTCTTGTTATCGTGGAAAGTCTTGTGATGTCTTTGTGAATAAACTGCATGAACATGGATCACTAGACGCCACGACGGCTGCTGGCCCGAGGAGACCTGGAGATGGGAGCGTTTAAGGACTCCGGCCACGGGAGTGGATCCCTGGCGTTACAGCCGCCAGGGATAATTTCTGTGTTGCTTGTTAAGAGATCTCTGGTGTTGGTCTGGTTGTGTTAGGAGATTATATGCGCCTTGATGAAGCCCTGTTGTTTGTGCATTGTTAATCGCCTAGAAAGAGACATTGTTGTCTTGCCTATAAACTGAGATCTTTGGGGCTGACAGTCCCCAAGTGGGCATGTGAAGGCATAGAGATGTTGGTTTCTTTAAAAGGCGTTCTGTTTGGTGTCTGGGGTGATCTTCATGAGGAGTTGGCCGTTTTCTCGCTTTCGTAGTAAATTGTCAATTGTATCTTCTGATTTTTGTCTGTGAGGATAGCGTTCCTATTAATAATATTTTTCAGGACACTTTCTTCCGTTTTATGAGCCGTCGAAAAGAAGTTCCTGTAAAACAGTCTAATAGGGAGTACAAGTATCGTGTTAGTTGACTCTTCAGAGGTTGCATGGCGTTTAAACTTTCTTTTAATGACGTCTTCAACATAACCGTTAGAGAAACCATTATTGACTTGGACCTGCCTTACCCTACAGAGTTCTTCGTCGACCTGCTTCCAACCAGAGCTGTGAGTGAGAGCCCGGTCGACGTAAGCGTTGACAACAATCCTCTTATACCTCTCTGGGCAGTCACAATTGGCTTAAAGACACATTCCTATGCTCGTTTCCTTAGTGTAGACTGCAGTGTGGAAGCCACCATTGCTTTTCGTGACTGTTAAATCTAGAAAGGGCAGCTTCCCATCACTCTTTATCTCGTAAGTGAAACTTGACACCGAATTTTGCTCGAATCTCTCCTTCAGCTGCTGCAGACATCTGACATCAGGTACCTGCATAAAAATGTCGTCAACGTGCCTGCAGTATATGGCGGGTTTCAAGTTAAGTCAACTAAGACCCTCTGCTCTATGGTACCCATGTAGTAGAAGTTCGCAAACAGGACACCAAGGGGAGAACCCATGATCAGACGTGGTGGAAGGTCGTGGATTGGGAGCTTCTGGGATTCCATTCACCCCCAGACACCAACCAGATCCTCCCAGACCCCATTCACCCCCAGACACACCCCAGATCCCCACAGACCCCTATTCACCCCCCCAGATCCCCCCAGATCCCCCCAGACCCCCAGAGAAAGAGTGAACTCTGGTACCAGAGTTTCCAAGAAGAGACTCAAGGTTTGGTACACAAATGCTGATGGGGTAACTAATAAAGCAAAAGAGATAAAAGAAAGAGTTAGCGAGGCAGATCTTGACATAGTTGCAATAGTGGAAACTAAAATAAATAGCATGATCTCGGATTCATTCTTTCCAGAAGGGTACCAGGTGATAAGAAAAGAAAGGACACAGAGACAGGGAGGGGGAGTGGCACTCTTTATACAGCGGAAATGGAAGTTTGAAGACCTGGAAAATCGGGGTACTAATGAGAGCACAAGCTCCATACATGGAACTCTGACAGCAGATGGGAGGAAGATATTGATATTGATAAGCTACAATCACCCATCAAACAGTAGAAGACCCTGTAAGAAGTATGATGACAACAACAAGGCATGTATAGATGCACTGCAGAAGGCAGCAACATTAGCTCACAGAATGAGAGCGAAGCTGCTGGTCATGGGGGACCTAAATCATGGAGAGGTAAATTGGGAATCAAGGAACCCTCATGGCAGGGAGGAAACGTGGGGAGCGAAGTTAGGAGATGTTAAAGACAGGAATTTCCTAACAAAACATGAAAACACAAGGGAAAGAGGAGGGGATACACCGAGCCTATTAGTCCTGATTTTCACATACAACGTAGAAGATATCGAGAATTTGGAGCATGAAATACCTCTATGGGCCAGTGACCATTGTGTCCTAGTCTTTGACTACATGATGGAACTCAAACTTGTGACCAAAGGACAAGAGATCTGGGAAAGGAGAGTTGACTACAGGAAAGGGGACTACAGGAGGATAAGAGACTATCTGGGTGAAGTGCAGTGGGAGGAAGAAATTAGAGGAAAAACAGTCCAAGATATGATGGACCTGGTCATTCGGAAATGCCAGGAGGCCGAAGAGAAATTTATACCAACAGTAAAGGAAAAAAGTAGGAGGTAATATAATAACCCATGGTTTAATAGACATTGTTAGGAAGCAAAAATGAGAAGTAGGAGGAAGTGGAGGAAGTACAGAAGACAAAGGATAGAAAACAAAAGGATCAGATGCAACAGAGCTAGGAACGATTACATTAACATCGGAAGAGCATTGAAAAGAACGATATTGCGATCAAAGCGAAAAAGCAACCTAAATTACTACACACCCATATAAGAAGAAAGATGTCGGTGAAGGACCAAGTGACAAGACTAAGGAAAACAGAGAGGCGGGACCAAAGAACTAAAGCTCAACCCCCGCAAGCACAAATGGTGAGTACACACATACACACACACTGGTTGTTTGACTCTTACCTTTGAGTTTTCCCAGTAAAATATAGCCAAGCTGGAGAATGCTCCCCCTGAAATTGGTCGCGTCATCGATTGTCACCTGGTGGGTGTCACCTGCGGCGCTCACAGACACTGGTGGGTGACCTGGGTGTCACCTGCGGCGCTCACAGACACTGGTGGGTGTCACCTGCGGCGCTCACAGACACTGGTGGGTGTCACCTGCGGCGCTCACAGACACTGGTGGGTGTCACCTGCGGCGCTCACAGACACTGGTGGGTGTCACCTGCGGCGCTCACAGACACTGGTGGGTGTCACCTGCGGCGCTCACAGACACTGGTGGGTGTCACCTGCGGCGCTCACAGACACTGGTGGGTGTCACCTGCGGTGTTCACAGACACTGGTGGGTGTCACCTGCGGCGCTCACAGACACTGGTGGGTGTCACCTGCGGCGTTCACAGACACTGGTGGGTGTCACCTGCGGCGCTCACAGACACTGGTGGGTGTCACCTGCGGCGCTCACAGACACTGGTGGGTGTCACCTACGGCGCTCACAGACACTGGTGGGTGTCACCTGCGGCGCTCACAGACACTGGTGGGTGTCACCTGCGGCGCTCACAGACACTGGTGGGTGTCCTGAGTGTCACCTGCGGCACTCACAGACACTGGTGGGTGTCACCTGCGGCGCTCACAGACACTGGGGGTGTCCTGAGTGTCACCTGCGGCACTCACAGACACTGGTGGGTGTCACCTGCGGCACTCACAGACACTGGTGGGTGTCACCTGCGGCGCTCACAGACACTGGTGGGTGTCACCTGCGGCACTCACAGACACTGGTGGGTTTCACCTGCGGCGCTCACAGACACTGGTGGGTGTCACCTGCGGCACTCACAGACACTGGTGGGTTTCACCTGCGGCACTCACAGACACTGGTGGGTGTCACCTGCGGCACTCACAGACACTGGTGGGTGTCACCTGCGGCACTCACAGACACTGGTGGGTGTCACCTGCGGCACTCACAGACACTGGTGGGTGTCCTGAAAGATGAACACCTTCCCAGAACGAAGGATATTATATTTCAAGGGTTATGACCAGTAAAATGTTTGTTAACCTCTGAATATGTTGATATTTATGCTGGGAACTGCAGAAATAGTTTTTAGCAAAAGATGCTATTTCAGCGAGCGAACTTTCCGCTTGGTGGTGCGCGCTAAAATTACCAAAGCTTGCTGAATACAAGAGCTTCCATCACTTAAGCTCCTCAGCCGCTTCCCAGCTTAGTAAATGCAAAAAAAGTAGCTTTGCAACTTTCTTAAGACCTTTTATGCTCATTCCGCTTTAAAAATAAAGGAATGAGACAATGAAGAGGAAGAGAAGGAGAAGAAAGTGTGTAGAAAAGAAATTAAGCTGAAAATAGGAAAGAGAAAGGAGTGAAGAATGAAGATAACAGAATTAAGTCTAATAAAGAGGCAATATGAAAATAATAGTTCCCCTTGGAGACTCGAACATGGGCCCTTTGACCAGCGGCACACTGTAGTGAGAGTAACCGTATTGGTCAATTGTGAAGTGGAATGTCTGGCTTGATGCACACGTCTCTCCAGGATGGGTCCCTTTCTCCTCTCCATCTGAGGTGATGTCTTTTCTGTGTGAGGTTCTGCCTTTACCCTTCCCCTCAACTAGCATATATATATATATATATATATATATATATATATATATATATATATATATATATATATATATATATATATATATATATATATATATATATATATATATATATATATGTATATATATATATATATATATATATATATATATATATATATATATGTATATATATATATATATATATATATATATATATATATATATATATATACATATATATATATATATATATATATATATATATATATATATATAATATTTTTCTGCAATGGTCCTGTTATCACAAAAGAAAGTGTGCGAATGATGACTTATTCAGACGTTTCATATGCGACAATAAATTCCATTAAAACTAATTGCAAATAAAATCCTAATTAAATCAGCATGAGAACAGACGTTGCCTGCCTCCCGGCGCATCACCCTTACCATAAAAGCAACGTTAACTCTCCTCTAACTACTCCTCCCAAAGCTCTGACGGACTTTTTAGTGATCTGTAAACTGACGATATTAAAGAAGAGTTCTCCTTGGTTGAGAAGCAGCGAATGAAAGGCTGTGTAACAAGGCCAGGCAGCCAGTCACAGACGCCTTAACAAGGCCAGGCAGCGAATCAGAGGTGCTTTAACAAGGCCGGTTAACTGGCTTTCGTTGAACAAACAAGTTTTCCTGAACACGTCTTTATGATCACCGGTGCCAAGGTCGACAATCCCAACTCCATCAACTTTTATTTAATTTACTCTGTTTTAACCACACTTTTATGCTATCTACTCCATCTCATTCCTGCCCCCTATCCACCCCCGTCCAATCTTCCCCCCATCCACCCTTCCCCCATCCCCCCACCTTTTAATCCTTGATTCCCCCCACCCTTTCCTTTTCTCCTTTCCCCTATCTCCCCCTCTCCAGCCCTGCTTCCTCCTCCTCCCCATACCCCCTTTCCTTCCACTCAACATTACCCGGACTTTCCCCTCTCTTTTCAACCCCCTCCCTATCCCCAATACCCTCCCTCCCCATCCCTCCTAATACCCCTCCCTATCCCTCCTCCCTCCCCCCCCCCCTTCCCTTCCGGGACCTTTTCCCAGTTCACGCGAGAATCCCGTCAGGTTATTACGTCATCAGCTTAATGACGTCATTATTTTCCATGGGGGAGGGGGTAGTAATGAGGCCATAACGTGAATTTGCTGGCTCCTCTCCTTTATTGTACACCCGGGGAAAAATTGTCCTGGAAATGGGTGAGTTTTTCCATCTCAAAGGGTCAGTCAATTTAATAATATACATATATTGTCTATTTAGCTTTTTTGTCGGTTTGAATTGAATTGTGGCCTGTTTATTTGCCTATTTAAATGTACTTATTTGTGCATGCAAGATCCTGCTCGAGTTCTTGGCCCGTGTCTATACAATTACTTGCTACATGTTCCCTTCCTAAATATCACATAAATATTGAAGGAATAATGTCCGTTTGTCTAATACTTCACTGTCCTATTCCTCTCTCTCTCTCTTTCTCTCTCTCTCTCTCTCTCTCTCTCTCTCTCTCTCTCTCTCTCTCTCTCTCTCTCTCTCTCTCTCTCTCTCTCATTACATACAGGTCGAAGTACCGCAACTGAAGCCTTGCAACAGGAGCTCCCACGGGACAACAGCCAATTAACCACATACAATTCAACTTTAATACAGCATGATGGCTTTAAGGTCCTTAAATTATTATAAATTTGAGTGACAAATTTAGAAAAATCCGGAATTGCCATAGCAGATAAATGTATAGTAAAATGGCAGTTAGCTGTATCGATATAAACCTCAACATGCCACAGATTCTAGCACAGATAACGAAAACTATTAAGGGCAGAATTGTGCAAGAAATGTCGAGTGGAACGCGGCAGCTCCGACACAACGATCTACAGAATAATACCTGAATTCGACCCAGCATAAACCAATTATTTTGTTGAAAGGGCACAGTAGAAGAACATGTACACGTGGCCCGCATTTGGTTTGGAAACCCATGTGAATGGGAAATAGGTTCAAGGGTTTCAGATTAGTGGAAATGTCAGAATTGTTAAAAAAAAAAATCTCGACAGATCACTGGAATATTATTTAACACATGTCACACTGCCCGTAAGAATTATCACTCCAAAAGACGTTGTAAAACACAACACATCTTTTCAGCCCCTAATATTATTTTCCACTTAATCCCTCTTTTCCTTTGTCCTCTACCATCAAAGTCCCCTCTTCACCCTCTCCTTCCTTTCCTCAACCATTCCTGCCCCTCCTCTCTTCACTTAACCCTCTTTTAACCTTTCCCTTCCCCTCACCACCCAGCCTTTAGCTCCCAGAGTGAGAGAGGGGGAGGGGGAGCTC
>NC_091176.1:22002652-22022652 GCF_040958095.1 Procambarus clarkii
GGTATACAAGTCGAGGACACTGACCTGTAGTTCAGTGTCTCTTGTCTGTTACCCTTTTTGTATATTGGGACCACATTAACCGTCTTCCATATTTCTGATAGGTCTCCCGTCTCCAAGGATATACCATGTCACATGGTATATCCCTTAGGAAACTTCTCATCTCCTAATAATTTCCCTTTCGGTATGCCAGCCTTTTGTTTCCTAGTTCTTGTCGGGGGAAGATAAATCCTATCTCTACCAGGTACTCGAAGAACAATTCACTGTGATCGCTCATTCCCAAGGGTGCTTCCAACCTAACTTCCCTTATATCCGACTCATTTAGGGTAAATATCTGATCAAGCAAGGCTGGTTCATCGTCTCCTCCCATTCTTGTCGGTCCCTTGACGTGTTGGTTTAGAAAGTTTCTTGTTGCCACGTCCAGGAGCTTAGCTCTCCATGTGTCTGGGCCTCCAGCATGTAAACAAACATGCTGTTAATGTTTGAGCATGTCCTCAAACATGTATGTATGTTTTTGTGTATGTGGTTCTGTATGTTAACAGTGCAGCAGTCCCCAACGTAACCATACATGTTTGCAACTAGTTCATGTCATGGGTGCATTAACTGTGAATGCAATACACAGTTTTGAACAGGTGCTCATCACTGAGCCCAATTACAGTGATCATCATGATCATCACTACCTGGTTGTCAGCAGTGTGGGTTTGAGCTCCACGCGGCAAAACCATTTAAATGGCTCACCTGTGAAAGGTTTAGAGAATTCAGGTTCGAAAAATGGTTATTGAATTCTGTTCGTATATTTTGGTAACTGTTCGCAACGGGGCTGAACGGCTGTGGGGGCCGCAGTTCAGAAGAAATATAGATTCATGGACGAAATTCTTTTTTTTTTATAAAGGCCTACAGTGGCTGTTAGAGGCAGCACCGCTGTTGGAAACATCGCCACTGTATCACCATCACCACCATCACCATCACCACCACCATCACCACCACCATCACCACCACCATCACCACCATCACCACCACCATCATTAACTCCACCACAATCCCGTGGCTTCTGAGACAATCACAACCACCAGAAACAACACAACCACAATCCTTCTCACCGCCACATCACCATCCACCTACCTCTCCCGTCCACCACATTCCTCCCTTCCTTCACCACTCTCACCCCTCCCACCCTCCCCCCCCAACCCCCGACCCCTTCCTCTCCCGCCGCTCCTTCGCCCCTCACCCCTCCCCCCCCCCCGCAGGGAAGAGCAACGGACGGCAGGCAAAGAACATAACAGTGGAGGGGGTAGAGGAGAGAGAGAAAGGGGGTGATGAGGGAGAGAAGAGTAGGAGGAGTGGGGGAGGGTGGACCGCTGTTCTCCCCCCCCCCCCCTCCCACTCCCAACAACAGGAAAAACGGGACTCTCCACCATTTGACAACAGTCGCGACAGTTTCTTCACCTTTATCTACACCATGTATTGGCCGCGCTGTTGTTGCATGTGGGAGAGGGAGCGTTCTCTTACTGTTTGTGGGAGGGGAGCGTTCTCTTACCGTTTGTGGGAGAGGGAGCGTTCTCTTACTGTTTGTGGGAGGGGAGCGTTCTCTTACTGTTTGTGGGAGGGGAGCGTTCTCTTACTGTTTGTGGGAGGGGAGAGTTCTCTTACTGTTTGTGGGAGGGGAGCGTTCTCTTACTGTTTGTGGGAGGGGAGCGTTCTCTTACTGTTTGTGGGAGGGGAGCGTTCTCTTACCGTTTTTGGGAGGAGAACGTTCTTTTACTGTTTGCGGGAGGGGACCGTTCTCATACTGTTTGTGGTGGGGAGCGTTCTCATTCTCTTTGTGGGAGGGGAGCGTTCTCTTGCCGTTTGTGGGAGGGGAGCCTTCTCCTACCGTTTGTGGGCGGGGAGCGTTCTCTTACTGGTTCTGGGAGGGGAGCGTTCTCTTACCGTTTTTGGGAGGAGAACGTTCTTTTACTGTTTGTGGGAGGGGACCGTTCTCATACTCTTTGTGGTGGGGAGCGTTCTCTTACCGTTTGTTGGAGGGGGAGCGTTCTTTTACTATTTGTGGGAGGAGAGTTTCTCTTACCTTTTGTCGGAGGAGAGCGTTCTCTTACCGTTTGTTGGAGGGGGAGCGTTCTCTTACCGTTTGTGGGAGGGGAGCGTTCTCTTACTGTATATGGTATGGGGGGAGAGCGTTATTTTGTTTATATTTGAAAGAGGAAGCTTGCATTTACCACATGTGGAAGGGACTCGCGTTTCTGACTGTTGGTCGCATTGACTCCGACTCCCATAGATTGTTGACTCTGTCCTTATACTGAGGTTCACCTGAGTGTCTAGGCCCCGTGCATGTTCGCTCGTCAAGTTCCTCCTTAACCTGAACTATCTTTTGTTCTATACCCGTGAGTATTTTCATGTATGGATCATGTCCCCTCTGGTACTCTCTCTCTCTCTTTGGTTCTTCTTCGTGTCGTTAAATTTAGTTTGCTCATTGTATAACCAGTGTATAACCCTGGTGGCCAGCACTCTCCACCCCCGTGGCCCGGGCCCTGGTGGCCACCACTGTCCACCCCCGTGGCCCGGGCCCTGGTGGCCACCACTGTCCACCCCCGTGGCCCGGGCCCTGGTGGCCACCACTGCCCACCCCCGTGGCCCGGGCCCTGGTGGCCACCATTGTCCACCCCCGTAGCCCGGGCCCTGGTGGCCACCACTGTCCACCCCCGTGGCCCGGGCCCTGGTGGCCACCACTGTCCACCCCCGTGGCCCGGGCCCTGGTGGCCACCACTGTCCACCCCCGTGGCCCGGGCCCTGGTGGCCACCACTGTCCACCCCCGTGGCCCGGGCCCTGGTGGCCACCACTGCCCACCCCCGTGGCCCGGGCCCTAGTGGCCACCACTGTCCACCTCCGTGGCCCGGGCCCTGGTGGCCACCACTGCCCACCCCCGTGGCCCGGGCCCTGGTGGCCACCACTGCCCACCCCCGTGGCCCGGGCCCTGGTGGCCACCACTGTCCACCCCCGTGGCCCGGGCCCTGGTGGCCACCACTGCCCACCCCCGTGGCCCGGGCCCTAGTGGCCACCACTGTCCACCCCCGTGGCCCGGGCCCTAGTGGCCACCACTGTCCACCCCCGTGGCCCGGGCCCTGGTGGCCACCACTGTCCACCCCCGTGGCCCGGGCCCTGGTGGCCACCACTGTCCACCCCCGTGGCCCGGGCCCTGGTGGCCACCACTGCCCACCCCGTGGCCCGGGGTCCTGGTGTTAAGCCGTCACAGCACGTTTGTTCTCTGCTTCAAATATTTCATTTTTACATTTTTTGAATCTACCTTTTTCGTATTTTTTTGCCTTCCCTTAATATTGTTGCATTTTTTCAACACTGCGACACTTTTTTTTGTCTGTGAGTGTATGTGACCACCTGTTTGTGCTCACCTACCTGTGGTGGTGGGACTGAATCCCAACTCTTGGGACCCACCTCCCACCCCCATCCGTATTTCTCAAGCAACTGTATAATTCACTCTTGACCCTCGTCGTATCACCACTATGGTTGAGGAAGGTGTTGACTTCGAGTGCAACATCGTCCTTGAATACCAATGACGTTCAAGCGTGTTTTGGTCCCTATACTACAGCTTATATTACACAATATGTGGATTTTCTCACAGATCAAATTCATCCCTCAAACCATTAATTATAATCCCACATTAAACATTTAACAGGAAACAACCCAACTACGAGATATCATGCATTGCATAGACACGTTCGGTAATCATGCATAGCATTATTTACATAAATATATTATGCCCGTATCAGGCATACTGATAGTATGAATAAATTGCTGAATAAATAAATTGTCTGAATTAGTTATGCAGTATAAATAAATATCCTGCAAAATGGCATAAAAATATATAAATGAGTTAATTGTTCCCGAATAAATTACCTTTTCAATAATATGAAAAAATGTCATTTATTCTTATGCAATATATATATTCCTTGCGTCCATTATTCACCTGGTCTCATTCAAATAAATGTTTAATTCAAATACTTTTTTCTAGAGATAACAAAACCTCTTTATTAGATACGATTAATTAATCAATTATGTAATTAAATCAATAATATTAGGCATACTACTATTGCAGGTGTTTGATAGGGTAGAACACCTGTAATTGAGTGTAGTCTAATCAAAAGGTAAGTGTTCGAGCATGTTTATTTGTACAGTGATTTTATGGTATACTTGAGGTGTACGTTTATGGTATACTGGAGGTATACTTTTATGGTATACTGGAGGTATACTTTAATGGTATACATATTCCGCTGTACCCGGGTGTCTCTCCCCCTTTCTTCCTCTCCCTTCTCTCTCTCTCAATCTATATCTCCCCTTTCTCATCTCCTTTTCCTTCTGCACCTTTTCTCCCAAATGTTTCTACTTCTCTCAAGACATTTCTTATCTTCTTACCAGCAATGACTAAATACTTGCAAAAGAGAGACACCTCAAAAGATCTTTTTTATTTTGACCTCATTGTGTGTGTGTTGGGCGGCGGCAGCACCGCGACATTTGGGTAACTCACCAGTGGTTCTAATTTGCATGTGTACCAACTACCAATGGCTGACGACACAGAAGTGTGGAGAACTTTATGTGCAAACGATTTGTTGTTTCAACTCTGCATAATTTGCAAACCGATAGTCACTGCCGGCGGTGAATGACGCTGCGTGCGGGGACAGTGATATCTGCTCTTCACGCGTGTGTAAAGAGCAGATATCACTGTATTCACCTAGTTGTATTCACCTAGTTGTATTCACCTAGATGTGCTTGTGGGGGTTGAGCTCGGCTCTTTCTTCCCGCCTCTCAACTATCAATCAATTTTTTTTCCACACACACCCCAGTAAGCAGCCCGTAACAGCTGTTTAACTGGCAGCTAAGGGAAACAAACTCTGCTCCATTTGTTTCCGCCATCGCCGGGGATCGATCCCAGGTCCATAGGACTATGAATTCCGATCGCTGTCCACTCAGCTGTCTGCCCCCCCCCCCCCCCCACCAGCTGTCTGTGTGTTAGAACCTGTCACAGCGCGCCACAAGTCACTGTACATAAGTCAGGAACAAATATATAAATATAAGGCCTACGGGCTCACCATAGCCCGTGCTACTTGGGACTTTATGTTCTAGGTAGCGAATCTTTAACAACAACAACAACATAAATATATTTTCAAAGTAATAATTGTGATGAAGAGAAGTAATGATAATAGTAATGCAAACAAAATTTAAAAAAATAGGTAAAAGATGTAAAAAATATATAATTATTATAAATAATAAAAAAAATTATTAATATTTTTAATTTATATATTTTTTTAAAGTTATGTTTTTAATTTCATTTCTTCTTCATGATCCTCATCCTTCCCACCTCCTTCCCCGCCTTCTCTTCCACTCCTTCTCCTTCCCCTTCCATCTTCTCTCACCTCCTTCTCCTTCTCTTGTTGGTCTTACTCTCCTTCCTCCGCCTCCATCTTCTTCCCCCTCCTCCTCCTCCATCTTCCCCCCCCCCTCCTCCTCCATTTCCCCCCCCTCCTCCTCCATTTTCCCTCCCCTCCTCCTCCATCTTCCCCCCCTCCTCCCCCATCTTCCCCGTCTTTCCCTTACAAATCGTGTTACCTTTCCTCCTCCACTTTCCCCCTGCATCACAAGCATGCAGATTGTTAGGAATATTGTAAACCAGTTTCTTGAATGGGTCGTTAAGGACGTCTCGGGATCCTTCGTGATGGCAGTTGTTTCACCACATTCTGGCGCCAGGCTCAAATATTTCACTGTCACCTTGTGTTTATCCTCAGTGTAGAGTTGTGTGTGTGTGTGTGTGTGTGTGTGTGTGTGTGTGTGTGTGTGTGTGTGTGTGTGTGTGTGGTGTGTGTGTGTGTGTGTGTGTGTGTGTGTGTGTGTGTGTGTGTGGGTGGTGTGTATGGTGTGTGTGTGTGCGTGTGTGGGTGTGTGTGTGTGTGTGTGTGTGTGTGTGTGTGTGTGTGTGTGTGTGTGTGTGTGTGTGTGTGTGTGTGTGTGTGTGTGTGTGTGGGGTGTGTGTGTGTGTGTGTGTGTGTGTGTGTGTGTGTGTGTGTGTGTGTGTGTGTGTGTGTGTGTGTGTGTGTGGTGTGTAAAACATTTTCATCAATGTCGGTCATAATCTCCTACATTGATGACATGTTGACTTAAGATCCTCTATATTGACTGTAGCGTATGTCGCCCGTTGGATCTTTTTTGTGACTTTTCTGATTGAAATTTTCTGCTGCACTTCGTTTATGGATTTCCACTTTATTTATTGTAGTTCATTATTTTATTATTTTATTTTCCTGAGAAGCTGCGTCTCCTTCCGTGTCCTCATTTAGTCCTCTGTCTTTCAACCTTTGTTACTCTTCTTTACTCCAGTATCTCACTTGTTTTTAATGTTCTTTTAAAAACTCCATATCAGGAAAAAAAACGTTGGTCATACGATGGGATCGAACCTGCGTCCCTGTCCTCCCAAGGCATGCACGCCCAATCAACTGGATCAAGATGAGCTCAAAAATACCTCATCCCGAATTCATTCCAGCCGGTAGGGGGAGTGTGTCCAGAGGACGCGGGTTCGATGCTGTCGTACGGCATCGAACGACACCTCTGCTATGGCACCTCTTCGGCACCTCTGTTATGGTCCAGTTGAAAGTTTTTTGTCTCGTAGTTCCTCTTGTCTCCACTTCTGTCCTCACACGTCCACTCCTCGTGTCCCCTCACCAGCTAACAGGAACAAGGGGAGGCCATTTAAGCGCTCGGTGGCCCTTGACCGCTGACAGGGTGAGAGGCAGGTAGTTCGGATAAGTTGCAGCCAATCAACGCGAGGGTGAGAAGGCTTTTAGCTTGTGTGGTTTGGTGTGGTTTGTTTAGCGGGGTGTGGCTTGCTTAGCGGGGTGTGGCTTGCTTATCGGGGTGTGGTTTGTTTAGTGGGGCGTGGCTTGTTTAGTGGGGCGTGGCTTGTTTAGTGGGGCGTGGCTTGTTTAGTGGGGTGTAGCTTGCTTAGCGGGGTGTGGCTTGCTTAGCGGGGTGTAGCTTGCTTAGCGGGGTGTGGCTTGCTTAGCGGGGTGTGGCTTGCTTAGCGGGGTGTGGCTTGCTTATCGGGGTGTGGCTTGCTTATCGGGGTGTGGTTTGTTTAGTGGGGCGTGGCTTGTTTAGTGGGGTGTAGCTTGCTTAGCGGGGTGTAGCTTGCTTAGCGGGGTGTGACTTGCTTAGCGGGGTGTAGCTTGCTTAGAGAACACACACCTCTAACGTTTCGACGTCAGGCTGCGAGCAGCCGCGTCCAACAACCTGGTTGACCAGTCCAGCAACGAAGTGGCCTGGCCGAAGACCGGGCCGCGGAGACGCTAAGCCCCGAAATTACCTGAAGGTATACTCAAGGAGAGGTGTGGCTTGCTTAGGCTTAATAACAACCACAGCTCTTCCTTTCTCAGCTTGACTTACACATGTATAAAAATTTTGACTACATCTCATGTGCACACGCACATCCCCCCCCCTCCTCCCCCCCCCACACACACACACCTGTATCGAGCCTTTAGAAATGTGCAAAAACATTGCTCTCAACGGAAACAAGCACACTCGCACAACATCCAGTTAACATCACTACTTACGACGATAGAACGATACATGTTCGGCAAACATTTTGATATGTAATTGCAAGTGGAAACATTTATTAACGACACATTTCCCATCTCCTTGTCCTCATATCCCATCTCCTTGTCCTCATATCACAGTTCCTTGTACTTATATCCCAGCTCCTTGTCCTCATATCCCATCTCCTTGTCCTCATATCACAGTTCCTTGTACTTATATCCAAGCTCCTTGTCCTCATATCCCAGCTCCTTGTACTTATATCCCAGCTCCTTGTACTCATATCCCAGCTCCTTGTCCTCATATCCCAGCTCCTTGCTCTCATATCTCAGCTCCTTGTCCTCATATCCTAGATCCTTATCCTCATATCTCATCTCCTGGCCCTCATATCCCTTCCAAGGACTGTATAGTCATACTGGCTTAACGCTTACTCCTGATGATTGCCTTACCGTCCTCGAATTCCGTGCTCTAATTACCGTGTCGTTAATGATTAAGCAGCGTCCTTAACTATCCGCTCTCGTTAAGCCGATAATCTCACGATAAAGCTTAAGGAAAAAAAACATAAAATTGTGGAAGTTTTGTTCTAATTTAACGTGATTAGAGTTGGATACATTTTTCCCTTGCCAAGTTCTTGGTTATATTTTTTGGTGGTGTTTCTTGTGTTTCTGAAAACCACGGGCTCACCATAGCCCGTGCTACTTGGAACTTTTTGTTCCTGGTAGCGAATTTTATACAACAACATTCTAAAACCGTTTTTTGTGGTGTTTCTTGTGTTTCTGAAACCTTTTTTGTGGTGTTTCTTGTGTTTCTGAAACCTTTTTTGTGGTGTTTCTTGTGTTTCTGAAACCTTTTTTGTGGTGTTTCTTGTGTTTCTGAAACTTTTTGTGGTGTTTTTTTGTGTTTCTGAAACCTTTTTGTGGTGTTTCTTGTGTTTTTGAAACTTTTTGTGGTGTTTTTTTGTGTTTCTGAAACTTTTTTTTGTGGTGTTTTTATGTGTTTCTGAAATATTTTTTTGTGGTTTTTCTTGGGTTTCTGAAACCTTTTTTGTGGTGTTTCTTGTGTGTTCTTGTGCTTGTTGTGTTTCTGAAACCATTTCTTGCCGCTTTTTTGTTCGTTTTTGATCTGGGATCTATCGTCTCTATTTTGATAACAGCGTTAATCTATACTATTTTGTTGCTAAAGTCTATCATTACTTGTTTAATAATTGTGGATTTGTTCCAATTTCAGTGTTTGGGTCAATCAGTATATCCCGCCAAACACACACCCAAACTACGACGTTGGTACAACGTTCGAACAAGTTTTAACACCTGACCAATTATAACAACCAATATAGCAAGTTGTAACAACGTTCTAATAAGTCATAAGCACGTTAAACCAAGATGTAACAACTTTATTACAAGTTGTAACAAGCGGAAAATAGAGGCAATTACGGTTTGTGTTTCTAGAAGGTCTCTGGTCACTGTTATGGTGATTGGATCGTTACTATTTTGGTGCTAGAGGTCTGTTGGTAACGTGTTAGTCATGTCACTCATCACTATAACCTGTGTACTGGAACCAGTCGGCCCTGTGTGCTCACCCATCCAGTTGCCAGCCGGGCCTTACAGCACTTAACCAGATAAGCGAGAACGTGTCATTAACAGTTCGAAATGTTTAATACGTTGTTAATGTGTTGTATTTGTTTATATAAGGTTAATGAATTTGAACATAACTTTGGTTAGGCAGAAATTAGCCAACTAAATTAGCGAATAAATCTCTCAGTAAGATAAGTTATTATTTTTTATTTATATCCATTATGTATTCAATCTGTACTGTTCATACTGCATGTTCAACGTTTCGCCATAGTTGCCAGACCTGCCATAGCCCTTCCTCAAGGCTCCACGAGGCTCTCTCTCATCACCTTAATGAACAAACTCCAGAATCATCTTCCCAGTTTTATTCCCCATTAATGTTATGAAAACCGAAACGAGCATGAGTAACTTTTGTAAATATAGAAACATCGTGTGTTAACACCAGCACCAGTCATCTGAAGTGTGTTACCGTAGATGTGACAACATCTATAGTATTGGTGTTAATTATCTTCCTAATGAAACGAGCGCATTGTTCGCCCCAGCTCGGTCGTGATGCTTAGTTAGCATAAACAGCCATTCAGTAGTATGGACAATATCGTGGCCTGTGCTGGTCACTACTCTGATGGTCACTACACGTATGGTCACTACTCTCATGGTCACTCCTCTGATCTCATGGCCATCAATCGTGATGTTGATTACCTTCTGCAGTGTCTTTAACCCCCGCAACCCTGGCACATGACCCCCATATCGAATGCAAGAGGCATGGCCCCTTGGTGACAGCCTTCTGCTGGTCCTAAAAGGAACTTTCACGCTATGAACTGACCTCATGATCGACGTTTACTCCCGCTCTTCATCTCGGTGATCCCGTCTAGAACCCTAGACTGTCACTATTATTAGGGGGGGGGGAAATATTATCACATGTTTTGTCATTTTTTTCTTAAATCCATCGTTAACTCCATGTACCAGGCGACGAAGGTATTCGCTACATCACTGCCACAGCCATAAAAAGCAGCTGCAGCAGCAACAGCAGTAGAGACAGCAACAGCTGTACACAGCTCCCCTTCCCCTTCCTGCATTGCTCGTCGGGTGCCAAACTCTCTTAGAAAAAGTCACAGTCACAACGTGAGGAAAATGCTACTCGATGTTGTTGAAATTAACTTCTTACGTTAACTGTGTATTGTAGGTGCTGTGTTGGTAAATATATATATATATATATATATATATATATATATATATATATATATATATATATATATATATATATATATATATATATATATATATATACAGAGAGAGAGAGAGAGAGAGAGAGAGAGAGAGAGAGAGAGAGAGAGAGAGAGAGAGAGAGAGAGAGAGAGAGAGAGAGAGAGAGTGAATTTTGCTTTGTTCAACATCGACGTATTTTGATTGGTGTGACTTGATGCGGTTATTTTGAGCAGCGTAACAGTCAGCTTCGTGTGTGCCTCTGTACCGTCATCGGCCTGTCCATCTCCTGGCAAATACCCTCCAATTCCCCTCTCTTGTTTCCCCTCACCTGGGTTGGAAACAGAATTGTTGATTTAAGAAGCAATTTACCCGGTAACATAATCGACTTGTGATGGCTGGAGTTTGAGAGGATGTAGACCCGTGTTGCCTTGTGTACATAAATAGGCCTTCTGAAGTTTCCATTATTCCTTAGTTATTATTTACAATAATTATCGATTACAGTTTTCTTCCATACCTCATATTTTCACCAGGCACTTGGCTGTTAGATCATCGTCTTGAATTCTGTCTAGTGCAATTGCTTTCCAAGAATTCAAATGGAGTTTCATCTTCATTTTCTAAAGCCCTCACTACAATCCTTTTTTTGCTTGCTCTTTGTACACCTGACAGATTAATATCAGGGCTTCCCTTCCTCCTCTTGTGGATGTCATGTTATTTTTCCTGTCTATACTGGTATGAGTGTGTGTGTGTGTGTGTGTGTGTGTGTGTGTGTGTGTGTGTGTGTGTGTGTGTGTGTGTGTGTGTGTGTGTGTGTGTTGAACCCTCCCCCGTGGGTTAAAATCTTCCCCTCGTGGGTTCAAATCCTCCCCAGTTGGATCAAATCCTCCCCCCTGTGGGTTCAAATCCTACCCCGTGGGATCACATCCGCCCCCCGTGGGTTCAAATCCTCTCCCCCCACCGTGAGTGCAAATCCTCCATGTGTGTTCAATTCCTCTCTCGTGTGTTCAAATCCTCCCCCGGGGGTTCAAATCCTACCCCCGGGGTTCAAATCATACCCCCCTGGGTTCAAATCCTTCTCCCTCCGTATGTTCAAATCCTACTCCGTGGGTTCAAATCCTCCTTCTCCTGTGAGTTCAAATCCTACCCCTGGGTTCAAATCCTCCCCCGTTGGATCAAATCCTTTCGTATGGATTCGAATCCCATCCACTTTTTATTTTCCTCACAATATTTAAATTTAATTTTGGCGGCAACTTGCCGCTATGCAATAAAATCCTGATATAAGACTCGGAGATTATGCAAATTATATTTTACATCAAGATAAAGAAAGGGAGGAAAAATCGCCTCAAGTCCGACGGATGAATCTCGAATGCTTCTGAATAGGGTTGGAAAGTAGCCCCGACTTGCGTGACTCTAATGTTGACGCTCTTATCTTTCCTCTTCAGGAAGACAGATGGCGCTGAGAGTCGGCGCCATCACCACCCGCCTCGTCGCTCTTGTCACCAAATTGATTTAACTCTAAACTATAATCATTTACTTCATGTTCATTTCCTGTGTGGATATGTTCCTTTGGTTTAATATTGTTAAAATATTGTTTTGAAGTGGGATGTGGTAATGGTGTATAGAAATGCCCATACAGTGTATTGGAGTCGCAATTGTGTATGGAAGAGGCAAGGGTATATGGAGTTGGTAATATTGTATGAAAGTCATAACAGTGTATGAAAACGGCAACAGTGTATGGATGCATGAAAACACTGAATCCCTCGGGTCAAGGGGAGGAGAGTATTGCTTTCCTTGGCGGTATTTTTATTGCGTTCCGTTTGACCCGGGGATGACCTCTGCTCGACATTGCAGTCAATGAGTCACAATGACGTGGCTAAAGACATGATGACCCAACCACCCATCATTGTCTGACCTCAGCTGGTCCTCTCTCACCCTAATACGTCGCATTTCCTTATTAGGGTCTATTAATCCCATAAAATTGCGACAAACTAGCAAAACATTAAAGTCTCTAATATTGACGCTTACTATAGCTAGCCTCGATAGGTTACGTAGGTAGCTTGGGTTCGTATGTTTTGGATTACGCGAAATAGTTACATTTTTTACGGAATGAGAAATCGAGAAAACGTCCGGTTGTGTCCGGTTGCGTTGAGGCGCCAGAGACGCGCTAAGCCGGATTGCCTTGAAGGCTCAGATGAACAAGAGCAGGAATTACCTGGAAAGTTTAGTTTTGCAATCATGTCAGGATTAAAATTAAAGCTTCAGAGAGAAAATACTGCACGAATTAAAACTTTATTTATTTTCTATAGCAATGATTACGTTGATTGCCTTGCAGGAATTATGTTAAAGGGTCAGATATACTTATGTTAAAGGGGTAGATATACTGATGCCTACGGCAAGAATTTCATTGAAGATTAACAGAATATGGCGGTAATTGTGTTATGTTAAAAGCAACACATTTTAGAGACAAATTACATTGAACATGAACTTTCAAGGAATACTAACACAAAATAGAATACATAAATAGAATACTATTCATGAAAACATAAAGGGTCTTGTCGAGATTAGATTTCAGTAGCTCTTACATAATTTTTTGTAATAATTGTAACTAGTTTTCATAATTCTATATGCACCTCATACCTATCCGTATGGGTAGTAATGGACCCCATACCCATCCTGTGGACTGTAACGGAAACGGTTATAGAGGCACATAATTGGCTCAGGAACTGAACCCTAACAATTCAATTCTTAAGCCTTTTATCTCCCTTTGCCAAGTACAGGCGTGTTTAATACCCCCGGAAAGCTTCTATGTTAGTCTAGCTTGTTTATAAAATCAGCCGAGATTTAACCCACATTTACTTAGAATATTTATTAGATAATAAATGTATTTATTTAATAAATTAAATAAATACATAGATTATCTATGTAGTCGTATGTTCCATAGGAACATAATTACGAGGAGAATACGCTAAACCAGTAAGAGCTTATAACTCATGGAAGAGTTATGAGGACAGGATACGAACTGGGATATAAGGACCAATTGGACAGGTCGGGGCTCGAACGCCGACTTGTAAGAAGTGAGGTCGTCCAGACCAAGTTCTCGTCCAGTCTCATGTTCCAGTTAAACTTAGCATCTGAAGAGAGAGTCCTTAATATAACGTAACTTTATGGAGTCTTAAACCTAAGTTCTGGGGTGAGGGTATCTAAGTGATGTATTCAGGTCGTATCTTTGAGACTTAACTACACAACTATTCCAGAATGTAATGAATTGAGGAAACTCAAGGTAAACTCTAGAGTTTACATCATGGGAAAGAACAGTTTAGATGAGAACCACCCGACTAATGGTAGGATACCTTGGTTTACGGGGGCCACCAGACTATTGGTGGGATACCTTCGTTTACGGGGCCACCCGACTACTGGTGGGATACCTTGGTTTACGGGAGCCACCCGACCCACACTCCAACACTTGAACTGTTATTGCTGGTGAGACCAGCAGCTACTGGGGCTCCCTGTCCTGCTCTCGCTCTCTCCTGCTCTCTTCTCTTTCTGCTCCACATTTACCCTTCCTCTCTTCTCTTACTTCTGCTGACTGTTTGCGTCTCAGTTCTTTTCTCTTACTTTTTTTCCAGCTAGCTTATCTCTCTCTCTCTCTCTCTCTCTCTCTCTCTCTCTCTCTCTCTCTCTCTCTCTCTCTCTCTCTCTCTCTCTCTCTCTCTCTCTCTCTCTCTCTCTCTCTCTCTCTCTCTCTCTCTCTCTCTCTCTCTCTCTCTCTCTCTCTCTCTCTCTCTCTCTCTCTCTCTCTCTCTCTCTCTCTCTCAATCTAACCCATCCTTATTTGTCCCAACAAAGTAGACATGTAGCAATACACTAATACTTTCCTCTCATTCCTCTAGAGCTCAGTAGTCTAGACTACAGGTAACCTATATATTGGTGCGTTCATAATGCAAATAAACAATTTAAATTCCATTCACAGACGTGTCAAGGCTAAACGATAAAAGCTTTTTTCAGCGGCTTTTCACTGATGTTAACAGAAACATGGTTTTTATTTTCAACTTGTTTAGTTGGAAAAGAAAAAAATGAGCTCATTACATTGACCCAATTTGACTAGCTCAGTACGGTTACATAATTACAGTAATGAAAAATACATATAATGATGCTTTTGTAATTTGTAGCATAAAAAGGTGAACTGAAATATTTAATTTTATTTTATTTTTTCTATTTTTTACGTCACCAATTTTTAAATAAATTTTCACTCAAAATGGTAAAAATATATTATTAAGCTGTTATCTCCATTTAATCAGTAACATCTAAATTTGCATACTGTTCTGCGCTTGTTATTAGCACACGAGCGACCTTAAACCAGCAGAACTTGTGACTAGCAATATAGCAGATTTTCCTATTGACAGAAGTCACTATAGCTTCTAGTGGTTGTTTGTAGAACTGACCTTTTTCCCCTATTCACTTGGATTGATCGTAGGGCGACTGCGTCGCTTCTTGCAGGTTGGCGCTCGATCCCCCGATGGCCCAATTGGTTGTGCTCTTTATACCCCAGCTCCTTATCCTCATATCCCAGCTATATATCCTGATATCCCACTTTTTTGTCCTCATATCTAAACTCCTTTTCCTCATGTCCCAGCTCCTTGTCCTCATATCCCAGCTCCTTGTCCTCATATCCCAGTTCCTTGTCCTCATATCCCAGCTCCTTGTTCTCATATCCCAGCTCCTTTTGTCCTAATATCTTAGATCCTTATCTCCATATCCCTATACGCTCTATGTAAAGCCTCTACGTTCTTCCTTGTATTTCTTCTCTCCCTCCCTCCCTCCCTCTCTCACTCTTCCTCTCTCCCTCTCAATCACTGTCTCAATAGTGAGTCAGGTGAAACCGTAAGGTTCTCCACCTCCACTGGATTTCCCTCGGGTCGACCCATCTTTCCCTGTTATGGTACAGCCACACCCTCTCCCACTCTCCCGCTCACTCTCCCTACCCACTCTCCCTTCCCACTCTCCCTTCCCACTCTCCCTACCCACTCTCCCTACCCACTCTCCCGCTCACTCTCCCTACCCACTCTCCCTACCCACTCTCCCTACCCACTCTCCCTACCCACTCTCCCTACCCACACACCCATCCCACTTTCCCTCACACTACCTCCCTTTAATATTAATTTCCGTTCGGTTAGAACTTTGTAGGCTAATATACACTTTGTCAATGGTTCCTAGGCCTTGTTTACCTACTTTCCTATAGACACTGATGGTGTTGATGGGATTGACAAGACTCAGGTCCACCACGCGCTCTCCTGAGCTCATGTGACGTCAAATCAACGCAGACGTCAAACGACGTTCGACGTCGTTTGGTCAGATGTGCCCTTGGCCTCAATACCTGTATAAGCTTGTTATGTTTAGTGATGCAATGCATACTAAAGTTGACGGCCTTCAATAGTGTAATACCAATTGTACGAGAATTCTTCTCATTACTTAAAAAATAACATTGTATTGTATTTGGTCATTGTGCGGTCATTGTTTATATATAAATATATATATATATATATATATATATATATATATATATATATATATATATATATATATATATATATATATATATATATATATATATATATATATATATATATTGTTTTGTTTACAGACAAAAATCAGAGGATACAACTGACGATTTACTATAAAACCAGAAAAACGGCCAGCCTACTCATGAGAAACTCTCCAGACACAAAGCAGAACGCTTTAAAAGAGACCAACGTCGTCTATGCCTTCAAATGCCCACTTGGGGACTGTAAGCTCCAAAAAAAAACAGTATATAGGCAAGACAACAACATCTCTTTCTAGGCGTTTAACGATGCATAAGCAACAGGGCTCCATTAAGGAACATATAATCTCTTCCCACAACCAAACCATCGCCAGAGAAATCCTAGTAAACAACACAGAAATCATCGATAAATACAGCGATAGCAGACGGCTTGACGTTTGCGAGGCACTGCACATTAGGAAGTCAACACCAGCAATCAACAGCCAATTAATGCACAACTATATTCTACCCACTTCAAGACTCCGCTCCAATATAGAAGCATTAAGAAATATGGACCAATAGGCTTTCTACAATCACTTCCATTTCAATACCCATTGTTTCGTGTTCTGTCTTGTGTTGATGAAATTAATACCCTATTAAATACCACCTCACCCCATCCACCTCTCTCAAATGTAGATATAAACAAATCGGAGATATGTAAGTTCTATTCAGTTGTGTATGTGTAAAGTCTTTGAAAATGTAATAAGTTTTACGAAACGCGCTCAAGTGTCGCGTCAGACTAGAAATAAAAATGAATTTTGGAGAATTGATTTTTGAATTACCTCCAACAGTGAAAAGAAATGTACGAAAGATTGAGAAAATTCGTGTTAGAATTATTAATCTTACTTTTTCGGTCATATTGAATAATATATATATATATATATATATATATATATATATATATATATATATATATATATATATATATATATATATATATATATATATATATATATGACAATGTCAGACCACGGAGGAAAATGAAACAGGAATTTCCTTAAGTACTTTCGTATATTAAATACATCTTCAGAAGGAATGATTCCTTCTGAAGATGTATTTAATATACGAAAGTACTTAAGGAAATTCCTGTTTCATTTTCCTCCGTGGTCTGACATTGTCACATTCTCAATCACGTGTTTGTTTTCGTGATATACACACACACACACATATATATATATATATATATATATATATATATATATATATATATATATATATATATATATATATATATATATATAATATTTGCTGATCTTTATAACAACTCTCCGTCTGTCCTCTATCTTTAAATCTAATCCCTTCCTCTCATCATCCCTTCCTGCTCTATACTTTCTCTTCCATTACTCAGCCTCAATAACTGTTTTCCACACCCTCTCTTCACATTTTCTCCTCTCGTCTCCTCATCCCTCACTTAATCCCTCTTAATCAACCCTCGGCCACCTCCTGAGCCCTCAGACCAACCCCTCAGAGGGCTGAGTTGCTCAGTTTTCAAGACATCAACTCTCACTTCTCCTTGGAGATCCCCGACAGGAGCTCATCAGGAGGTCTGGAAGTGCTCATCTGCTCCAGAAATGAACGTGTTGTTGGCGGCGATTTACTTCGTGTAGTTAGACCAAAAGGAGCGGATCTGATTCACTCGTTTTGAGGAGCTCTGCCTGCTAATTGTAAAGGAAAAGGTTGAGCGATTCATGTCATGGGGTTAAATGTTAACAATTGTATCTGATTCACTCGTTCAATCGCTGTAGCTGCTGAATTTAAAGAAACGTTTGGGTGATCATTTTCAAGGCGTTAGACGGTGTCATTGGGCTCTTGTTTCCTTGGCTTGAGCCTTCTGGGCCTTCTGCAGTCTCATCTATTTCTATGCAACAATTTTCTTACCGGAGTTAGAGACCTGAGAGGCGGCCGAGTTCCAGGAAGGATAGCAATGAATGTACATCTTATAGATAGGACTGTACATCTTATAGATTTCATAAGTAGTACAGCTAGCTTCCTTTTCGACTCTCACTCAGGGATCCCGGGTTCAGATCCTGGACGAGTCATAAATGCTTGGACACGTTGTTTTTCACCTAATGAAAACGTGAGCCCAAGAGACTGGCCCACGCAAGCACACACACTCATAACACAGAAATTAAACCGAATTATAAAATAAACCCCAATGTCAGAGCCCTTCTCTCCACTACTATTACGGTGAGTACTCTCCCCTCCGCCCTCCTCTCCCTCCTCTCTCTCACCTCTCCCCGTTCACCTAATGAAAAAACAATAAGAACCATTTACAAAAATGCGTTAGTTTTTGAAGCTTTGCGGAATATTCTTGCGTGAGCGCCTCAAGCACCACACAGAGGGATAACTGCCTTGTTTGTCGCTCTGTGGGAGGAGGACGAGCACGCCCTTTGTGTGTCTCTTGTGTGTGCATTTACTATTTGTTCCTGGAGGATCGAGCTCTTAGCTCTTGGACCCCAGACTTTCCAACTGTCGGCTGTCAATTGAACTGACTCCCGACCTATTTTTCCTCTGTCATATATTTTTTTCTCTGCCATATGTGTAGTGAATGAACTGTGAATAATACGTGTCACAGCTTACTGAGTGCTCCCCGGTTGTGAGGGACGAAGATAATGAGGGAAACACGTTTATGAGGAGGAGGGGAGAGGGGGAAACTGGTTGTCTAAAATGAGGAGAATGAGTGATTTAATGGAAGAAGAAAGATACTAGGGTTAGAGATCTGCAGGTGATGGTGTTGCTGGGGAGGAGTTGCAGGTGATGGTGTTGCTGGGGAGGAGTTGCAGGTGATGGTGTTGCTGGGGAGGAGTTGCAGGTGATGGTGTTGCTGGGGAGGAGTTGCAGGTGATGGTGTTGCTGGGGAGGAGTTGTAGGTGATGGTGTTGCTGGGGAGGAGTTGCAGGTGATGGTGTTGCTGGGGAGGAGTTGCAGGTGATGGTGTTGCTGGGGAGGAGTTGCAGGTGATGGTGTTGCTGGGGAGGAGTTGCAGGTGATGGTGTTGCTGGGGAGGAGTTGCAGGTGATGGTGTTGTTGCAAAATATTGTGGATTTGATGTGGAGGAGTTGATGAGGTTTGTGGATAGGTTAGAGGTTAGTTTGGTTGCTGGGGTTGTTCTTGCGGGGGAGGTGGCTTGGTTTGGGGGGATTTGCTGGGGAGGGGATGCTGAGGCTCGTGGGGTTTGGTTGGGTTACTGGGGGAGATTACTGGGGTTTGTGGAGTTTGCTTTGGGGGGAAAACTGTGGGATACCAATTTAATTCAAAGCACCGGCCGCCCAAAAAAATGAGACCTCATCGCCATTATTACCGCCATCATTATACTCATTATCGTAGATGGGAACTCATTATGGTTTTAAAAGAGCATTTTGTGAGTACCAACCATGCTCAAAATACAGGTAGACCTGATTCATTTATTTCATACAGACTCGCGTAATAGTAAAGCTTTTGTCAGATATTCCAGGAAGTTGAAGTAGGTGGTAGGAAGCATGTGTAGAAGAGAGAGAGGGAGAGAGAGAGAGAGAGAGAGAGAGAGAGAGAGAGAGAGAGAGAGAGAGAGAGAGAGAGAGAGAGAGAGAGAGAGAGAGAGAGAGAGAGAGGGAGAGAGAGGAGAGGGAATTAGAGAGAAGGGGGGGATTGAAGTGTAAGAAGTCATAGCGACAATTACTGAGTGGTATAAATGGATAACAAGAGTTACATTTTTGGTCTTTACCGAGATTAATAAGATTGGAAAACTATGAATGCCTTAGCCCTAGATGAATGAGATGAGAATAGAATGACAGAAGGCTCTCTCTCTCTCTCTCTCTCTCTCTCTCTCTCTCTCTCTCTCTCTCTCTCTCTCTCTCTCTCTCTCTCTCTCTCTCTCTCTCTCTCTCTCTCTCTCTCTCTCTCTCTCTCTCTCTCTCTCTCTCTCTCTCTCTCTCTCCTCTCTCTCCTCTCTCTCTCTCTCTCTCTCTCTCTCTCTCTCTCTCTCTCTCTCTCTCTCTCTCTCTCTCTCTCTCTCTCTCTCTCTCTCTCTCTCTCTCTCTCTCTCTCATCTCCCTGTGTCAATTTCTGTCTCTCTCTGTCACTCTCA
>NC_091176.1:22027652-22055152 GCF_040958095.1 Procambarus clarkii
ATGTGGTGCGGATTTGAGATGGTATGTGCGGATTGTATGCGTAGGGTACTGATTGGATGGGTAAGGTGGGGGATTGGAGGAGTAGGGTGGGGATTAAGAAGGTTAGGGTCGGGATTGGATGTAGAGAGGTGCGGACTGAAATTAGTGGATTCGAATTTGACGATGAAAGATTTGGATGGCAGGTAAAAGGCAAAGGATTCGAGAGGTAGGGTGCGGATTGGACGTGGTAAATGCGGATTGGAGGTGGAGGATGTGGATTGAAGGTGCAAGGTGTCGATTGGAGACGATAGGGAGTCTGCTGGAGGAGACTCCAGTGTTTGAACTGAGCGATCCACCTCCAGAGGATTTAGAATTAAGAGATGAAAAGAAAACATCCTTCTGATCATAGAAATAATAATCCTCTTATTTGGCGGGAAATTGCTTTTAGTGGCAGCTTTTGGAGGATTTTATGACCTGGTATTGTTGCCTCTTCTTGTTAGCCACTCACCTTCACAAACTCCAAGTGCTCGCTGGCGTCTCAGTGATCTGGGTTATAAAATTGTTAGAGACTGAAAACATTGAAGCTGTGAGGCTTAGGTTTCGTCCCTTATTTTGAAGCTATCTATCTTGAGATTATCTTGAGATGATTTCGGGGCTTTTTAGTGTCCCCGCGGCCCGGTCCTCGACCAGGCCTCCACCCCCAGGAAGCAGCCCGTGACAGCTGACTAACTCCCAGGTACCTACTTACTGCTAGGTAACAGGGGCATTCAGGGTGAAAGAAACTTTGCCCATTTGTTTCTGCCTCGTGCGGGAATCGAACCCGCGCCACAGAATTACGAGTCCTGTGCGCTATCCACCAGGCTACGAGGCCCCCCCCCCTTTATCTAAAGAGATAAAGCTGGTGAGAATCGCAGATCCTCTCGATATCAATTGAGTTATAATGCTACTACTTAGATCTTATCTAAATTTGTCCAATTTATTTCCGTTGTTTCGTGTTCTATTTTGTGTTGATACTTTTAATACAGTATTAATATTCCCTTTGTAATCCCTATTCATCCACTTGTACATCTGTATATATCATTTCACCCGTAATTCTTCGCTTTTCTAGAGAATGTAAATTTAGCTTTGTCAATCTTTCTTTACACGAAAGGTTTCTATTTTGCGGGATTAACTTTGTCATCCTACGCTGAACGCGTTCTAATGAATTTATTTATATTCTATAGTATAACGACCTATATTCGACCATTCGACCAGAAGGAAAATGTTTACCTAATTATTTGGTTTTCTAATTGCAAATGATGGTTTTGTTCGCTTCTTCTGTTATTGATGCTATGGAGCCAAGCACATTAAAGTCACAGGAACGTGCCGCTTATTTTGCACTCATTACTCGGTCGTCCATCCATTACTCGGGGGTCGTGCGGCCCAAGCTCTTCTTCATGAGGCTGGGGTCGTTCATGACCTTGCTGGGGTGGTTCTTCTTCGGTCCCGACCACGGCGGTCTATGGGTTTGGGGTCCCTGTGCCTTCTTTTACCAACTTCGAGGTTAACTCCGGAGCTGGAGCCCCTAGAGCAGTTCGATGTTGCCTTCAACCTCGTTCTGACAGTTCCTGTGACGGCGCTGGAACCAATCGTATTGGCGTTTGCTTTTCCATTGGAGACTTTCGGCGCCGTGGAGAGGGGGGGGACCAGCTGCATGGGTAACAGCTTCTCCTCCGTATCAACCTAATCTGACTTTGCGCCCTGGGAAGGCCACTCCAGGCTCTAGGTACATGTGTTGTGATCGGGCTCTCCGCATGAGTCTACGGATCTTAATTGCCTTATTTAACTATTTCAAGTTTTGGACTAGATTTTTCGAGTTTCTTTATTCGTAACATCTTGTACAAATCATTACAATCCTGGGTGGACTAAACAGGTAACAGCAGTGAACAGCAAACATACATTTTTACGCAAATTAAAAACATTTAGCTTACGATTTAAGTTGATGCCTACTACTACTACTACTACTACTACTACTATTACTACTACTATTTCTACTATTATTGTTACACATCACACGACAACTCACGCTGTTATCGATGATACCAAATATCCCGTTCATTACTTGTAATGTCCGCGCTTGTCCTTGTTCATACTTGCCATCACCATTGGTTAGCCTCCTTCCATTGGTTAGCCATCACCATTGGTTAGCCTCCTTCCATTGGTTAGCCATCACCATTGGTTAGCCTGAGTCCCAGGCCACAGTCTGGTGAGGAATGTAGGTGGGTTCGAGGCCTCGGTAGGCTTGCTGAGTAGAGTGGCTGAGTAAACCAGCCATAATTCTCGCCTTATCGGCTCGTTTCCCCTTTATTATCCCAATTCTGTCTTTTATACTCCCCATTAATGTGCATTTTTCCCCTATTATTTTCGCATTAATTTGGCATTTTTCCTGATTACCCTGTTTATCTCTCTCTCTCTCTCTCTCTCTCTCTCTCTCTCTCTCTCTCTCTCTCTCTCTCTCTCTCTCTCTCTCTCTCTACACATCTAATTGCATCAATCTTTTCAGCGAGTTTAATTTGTTTAATCTGAGGCTAGGGTTTATTAGGGCTGTCAGCTGAAGTACCCAGTGAAACTATAAGCAGGGATGTTATCCTACTTCAACCCATCTACAGCCTGATCCTAAAGACTCATTTATTTAATGATTTTTTTTAATCATTAGGAACGAACTGTCTATACTTGTATTATTCAATATTTATTTTTCTGTCAATGTGTTCTAAACAACACGGTAAACATAGTAACATTGCCGAAACCTTCTAGTGATGACAAAAAATTGTTATATTGACACATACAGGTACAGCCCCATTGCTCGGCTTTTCTTACTCACAGGAGAGTTTGCAGTGATCAGGACCAAAGCTCAAAATTTAATGTTGCACTGACTGTTGAACCATTTCTCAGGATGGTTCGTCATACACAGCCTATTCCAGTAATCCTGGGATTGTATATAGTTATTACTAAGTTAAAAATATTTTAGTCAAGTGGATATTCGATACAAGTAGACATCAAGTATTCATATTTTGTTTACATAAAAATATTTTACATTTTAGCATATTTAAGTACATCTGTAAATATGTAACTACCCTAACCCAAATAAAGAGTTAGAGTTTATACTAAGAGACAGCTGTATGGTGCTAAGGTACCTGGTAGTTTATACAGCTACCTTAGGGCCTAGACTATATGAAAGGTTATATAGTTTGAGTCAATAGCTTTCTATTTGATACTAAAATCTCCATCTCGAAGGATGATTAGTCATACAGAAGCATGTGACCAGAAGCCTGCACTGACAAATATTTTGTATACAATATGAGGATATCCTCAAGCAAAGAGGTGTGGATAAAGTGACTGCAAAGCTTTAAGTACATTTGAAGTGATAAGGCTCTCTAAATTAGTCTACGGATCTTAGTAGCCATATTTAACTATATTACGTAGATATACACACGCATACACACACGGAGAGCCGGTGGCCGAGCGGAGCGGACAGCACGCTGGACACGTGATCCTGTGGTCCCGGGTTCAATCCCGGGCGCCGGCGAGAAACGATGGGCAGAGTTTCTTTCACTCTATGTCCCTGTTACCTAGCAATAAATAGGTACCTGGGAGTTAGTCAGCTGTCACGGGGTGCTTCCTGGGGTGTGTTTGTGTGTGAGTGTGTGGTGTGGAAAAAAAATAGTAGTAGAAACAGTTGATTGACAGTTGAGAGGCGGGCTGAAAGAGCAGAGCTCAACCCCCGCAAACACAACTAGGTGAATACAACTAGGTGAAAACACACACACTGTGTCCCCTTGTTCGCGTACACGGGTGGTACGCGAACAGGGGGACAGGAGGAAACTGAGTTCCGAAATGAGCCACAGGGACGTTAGAAGTCATTTTTTTCAGTGTCAGAGTAGTTAACAGATGGCATTAGCCAGCGATTTGGTCAAGGCAGACTCCATGCACAGTTTCATATGTAGCTATGACAGAGCCCCATAGGCTCTCGAAACTGTACACCAGTTGATTGACAGTTGAGAGGAGGAACCAAAGACCCAGAGCTTCCACCCCCCCCCCCCCCTCCCCACCGTATGTGACGGTTCTCGGCGCCATCTACGATCCAGGTGCCGAACTATAGTAGTTGACCCTCCCATTACTCCTAGTTTCCCACTTTTAGTCGGCTGGACTAGCAGGTAACGACCAACCAGGGACCGACAATGGAGTCAGTGAAGCCGGGAGAGTGGAAGAGTCCTTGGGTCGACCTGGAGGTGCTAGCCAAGTGGGCTAGTTGAGCGCTGTGGACTTTATTCCTGGAGGTACTAGCCAGTGGCGCTAGTTTAGCGCTGTAGAATTAACTATTGGAAGGTGCTAGCCAGTGGGGCTAGGCGAGCGCTGTGGACTTAGCTGATTGAATGTCCCAGTGAGTGCGGTACGGAGGGGGAGCACTTGAAGGCTTCTGCATAACTGCTGCTATCGTGAGGGCTAGTGGCGTGTTGAAGACCTCGTCAGAGGCAGGTAGTGTCTGTCATCCGTGAAGCAGGCTAGCGTGAGGGCTAGTGGCGTGTTGAAGACCTCGTCAGAGGCAGATAGTGTCTGTCATCCGTGAAGCAGGCTAGCGTGAGGGCTAGTGTGTCATCCGTGAAGCAGGCTAGCGTGACGGGTGGTGACGCCGCTCTGGACCACCTCACATAGACTTGTACATATTAATGGTAAAGGGCAATAATAACGGGTTATTTTAAGTCTTATTATTTTTATTTACCTTGAACATTACACTATATTTCCACCAAGGTTAGGGTCCTCTGAACATGAGTAGGATCAGAGTTTAAAAAGTACCCGGTTACCAAGGGTTCGTAACACTAATTTGTTTTTCACACACACACACACACACACACACATAACCCCAGGAAGCAAACCGTAGCAGCAGTTTAACTCCCAGGTACCTATTCACTGCTAGGTGAACAAGTACATCAAGGGTGAAAGAAACTCTGCCCATTTATTTCCGCCATCGCCGGGGATCGATCTCCGGTCACTAAGATTAAAAGTCCTGAGCGCTGTCCACTCAGCCGTCTGGCCCCAATGGACAATGTGTGTGTGAGTGTGTGTGTGTGTGTGTGAGTGTGCGTGTGTGTGTACTCACCTAGTTGTACTCACCTAGTTGTGTCTGCAGGATCGATCGAGCATTGACTCTTGGATCCCGCCTTTCGAGCATCGGTTGTTTACAGCAATGACTACGGTCCTATTTCCCTATCATACCTAGTTTTAAAATTATAAATAGTATTTGCTTCCACAACCTGTTCCTTAAGTGCATTCCATTTTCCCACTACTCTCACACTAAAAGAAAACTTCCTAACATCCCTGTGACTCATCTGAGCTTCCAGCTTCCACCCATGTCCCCTCGTTCTGTTACTATTCCGTGTGAACATTTCGTCAATGTCCACTCTATCAATCCCCCTGAGTATTTTATACGTTCCTATCATGTCCCTCCTCTCCCTTCTTCTTTCTAGTGTCGTAAGACACAGTTCCTTCAGACGCTCCTCATATCCCATCCCTCGTAACTCTGGGACGAGTCTCGTTGCAAACCTCTGAACCTTTTCCAGTTTCCTTATATGCTTCTTAAGATGGGGACTCCATGATGAGGCGGCATACTTTAAGACTGGACTCAATTAGGCAGTGTAAAACGCCCTAAATGCCTCCTTACTTAGGTTTCTGAATGATGTTCTAACTTTTGCCAGTGTAGAGTACGCTGCTGTCGTTATCCTACTTATATGTGCTTCAGGAGATAGATTAGGTGTTACGTCCACGCCCAGCTCTCTTTCTCGTGTTGTCACAGGTAGGCAGTTCCCCTTCATTGTGTCCTGTCCCTTTGGTCTCCTATCACCTAGTCCCTTTTTCATAACTTTACATTTGCTCGTGTTGAACTCCAGTAGCCATTTCTCGGACCATCTTTGCAACCTGTTCAGGTCCTCTCGGAGGATCCTGCAATCCTCGTCTGGCACAACTCTTTTCATCAACTTTGCGTCATCCGCGAACATCGACATGTAGGACTCTATTCCTGTAAACATGTCGTTAACATGTATTAGTAATAGAATTGGTCCCAGCACCGATCCTTGAGATACTCCACTCGTTACTGTTCGCCAGTCCGACTTCTCGCCCCTTACCGTAACTCTTTGGCTCCTTCCTGTTAGGTAGTTCCTTATCCATGCTAGGGCCTTTCCTCCCACCCCCGCCTGCCTCTCGAGTTTGAACAGCAGTCTCATGTGCGGTACTGTATCAAAGGCTTTTTGGCAGTCCAGAAATATGCAGTCTGCCCAACCATCTCTGTTCTGTCTTATCATGGTTATTTTATCATAGAATTCCAAAAGGTTTGTTAGGCACGATTTCTCCTTCCAGAACCCATGTTGATGTTTGTTCACAAACCTAACGTTTTCCAGGTGTGCAACCAGTCGTAGCCTAATTATTCTTTCAAGTATTTTACAGGGGATGCTTGTCAGTGATACAGGTCTATAGTTGAGTGCCTTTCTTGAAAATCGGAACGACATTTGCCTTCTTCCAGCAACTGGGCAATTCTCCCGACATTAAGTGACTCATTATAGATCATTGCCAGAGGCACGCTAAGGACCTGTGCTGCTTCTTTTAGTATCCACGGTGATACTTTGTCTGGTCCAATTGCTTTAGTTGCATCTAGAGTTGTCAACTATTTCATTACCTCCTCTGCTGTCACCTCTATATCTGATAGTCTTTCATCTAGGGCAATCTCTTCTAACAATGGGAGCTGCTCAGGCTCGATTGTGAACACTCCATGGAAACTGGCATTCAGTGCCTCGCAGATTTCCTTGTCACTTTCAGTATATGCCCCCTCCATTTTCCTTAGTCTTGTCACTTGGTCGTTCACCGACATTTTTCTTCTTATATGACTGTAGTAATTTAGGTTGCTTTTTCGCTTTGATCGCAATACCGTTCTCATAGTTCCTTTCCGATGTTCGTCTTATGTTAATGTAATCGTTCCTAGTTCTGTTGCATCTGATCCTGTTGTCCTCTGTCCTTTGTCTTCTGTACTTCCTCCACTCCCGCCTGCTGGCCATTTTTGCTTCCTGACACTTCCTGTGTGTGTGTACACTGCGCATGTGCACGTGGCGTGAGTGTACACATAAGGCGAGTTTACAGCAAGTCGTGTTAACATCCTGGTCGCAGCTTGACAGACCGACTCTAATGCAACGACAAGTTTTTATGTCGCTCGCGGTGTATAAACGCCTGTTAATAACATGCAAATTAGACACCATCACGGAACTATTCGGTCCAAACCAAAAGTTTCTCTCGCTCGGCTTGCTCAACCTCCCTACCTACCCACCCCCAGCTCCTCCTCCCTACCCCCAGCTCCTCCTCCCTACCTACCTCTAGCTCCTCCTCCCAACCTACCCCCAGCTCCTCCTCCCTACCTACCCACCCCCAGCTTCCCCTACCTACCTACCCCCAGCTCCTCCTCCTCCCTACCTACCCCCAGCTCCTCCTCCCTACCTACCCACCCCCAGCTTCCCCTACCTACCTACCCCCAGCTCCTCCTCCTCCCTACCTACCCCAGCTCCTCCTGCCTACCCCCAGCTCCTCCTGCCTACCTACCCCCAGCTCCTCCTCCCTACCTACCTCCAGCTCCTCCTCCCTACCTACCCCCAGCTCCTCCTCCCTACCTACCTCCAGCTCCTCCTCCCTACCTACCCCCAGCTCCTCCTCCCTACCTACCTCCAGCTCCTCCTCCCTCCTCCTCCTCCTCCTCCTCCTCCCTAACCTACCCACCAGTTTAAAGAGAAACTAAGAAATGCCTAATCATTAATAACCAATATTTCTCACATTTCCTCATTTAATATGTCCACCTGTGTCCTGCTGTTATCGTGAAGGTGGAATACCTTATCTTTACTGTTGCTGTGACTAATTTCTATATTTAAGTAATCTATGTAATCTATGCTTTATATTATTAAATATAGCTTAAATAAATTTAAATTATTTGATAAATTTCATTCATAATTTAAATGTGTTAGCTTCTCGTTTAGTTTAAGAATTGGCCCATTAAACTTATAAATTACCTAATTATATTAAGTCATACCCGCTCTGCGTATTTGTGGGTTAATGTTGAATGTTTTCTGTACTAACGAATACTACATTGTATTATGTTCAAATGTACTTAATAATAATTTTTATTTATATAATTATTATAGTTTGGTCCTTTACTCTCCCAGCTCCAACTTGCTGCCCCCTTACCCACCTTCCTCCCATTAACCACTACCTCAAAGCTCCTTTGTGCTTCCCCCACAGCTCCCCCTGTCTGCTACCCCTACAGCTCCCCCTGTCTGCTACCCCTACAGCTCCCACTTTCTGCTACCCCACAGCTACCCCTTTCTGCTACCCCACGGCTCCCCCTGTCTGCTACCCCACGGCTCCCCCTTTCTGCTACCCCACGGCTCCCCCTATTTGCTACCCCACGGCTCCCCCTGTCTGCTACCCCACGGCTCCCCCTGTCTGCTACCCCACGGCTACCCCTGTCTGCTACCCCACGGCTCCCCCTATTTGCTACCCCACGGCTCCCCCTGTCTGCTACCCCACGGCTCCCCCTTTCTGCTACCCCACGGCTCCCCCTATTTGCTACCCCACGGCTCCCCCTGTCTGCTACCCCACGGCTACCCCTGTCTGCTACCCCACGGCTCCCCCTGTCTGCTACCCCACGGCTCCCCCTGTCTGCTACCCCACGGCTCCCCCTGTCTGCTACCCCACGGCTCCCCCTGTCTGCTACCTATCCACCCACTTTCCGCTGCCTAGCTGCATCCCATCACCACCTCTCCTCTCGTTGCGAAATAACTAGAATTTTAAATGGATAAATTACACTGCAAATTTACAAGATTTTTTCCGTGCGTGAGATCTTGTGTGTGGACTAAATTTCAATTATAAAAGTTAAATATTTGTCTGGGAGGTTTTATACGATGCGAATTTCATCTAATTATTGCGGTTTTATTTAAGTGTTTGGCCTCAGCCCTCCGCGATGTATATATTTCTAACAGATCCATCGCTAGATGAGTCACGTCGATGTGAACAATTCCTGGTAATCTGCTTCCGATTTGGGTTTCCCAGCGAGAAAGACATTTTTTTTTAGTGATTTAGTGATTTTAGTGATTTAAGTCGGTTGAGTTTTGTTGGGTTCCCAGCCATATTGGTGTCTCTTTAAATGAGCGTGGGGATGCTGCCGCCAGGGAAGCTGTCCGCTCTAGTCCCATCTCTCGTAAAGGTATTCCTTATTCTAACTTTTACCCGGTTATCCTTTCCTCCATCTTTACCCGTTGGCAGGCTTGTTGGTCGTCTGCTATTGGTAACAAACTACGTACTCTTAAAAGTTGTGTGTCCTCGTGGCCGTCTTCCTACCACCGTAACCGGCGATGGGAAACGGCTCTGACGAGGTTGCGTATTGGCCATACTCGCTTAACTCATGGTCACTTGATGGAGCGCCGCCCTGCTCCTTATTGTCTTAATTGCATTGTCCCTCTTACAGTCGTGCATATCCTTGTTGAATGTCCTGACTTCCGGGACGAGCGTGTGTCTTGTTTTCCGACTGTCCCCCGCGGTCGCTTGTCTCTCGATAGTATTCTTGGTAACACGGATACTTTTGATATCGTTCGCCTTATGCGTTTCTGTTCTCGTATTGGCATCCTTGGTGATATTTAGCGCCCTCTGATTATCCCGCACGTTTGATGGTACTACATAGCCTTCCCGGTTTGGTGCCTTCTTTTGATAATTACTTACTTTTAGTAATCTTTATATTGGGTGTTCTCCCAACTACTGAACAGAGCCTTCAGGGTTGGGAGGAGGATGAAGATTTAGTTAGGTCCTCATAGTTTAAATGACACAGGGTGCTTATTTAGTGCTCAGGGGTCTCTAAATACCCAAAAAAAAAGACGTCAAGGGAATGTCATCTGTTTTTAATGTTCTCTTTGGTCTCTAAACAACAGAACTGCCATCCGGCACGGTTTGTGGGTTGAATATTCTGTGAATACCTCAACTCTGACACTTCTGTGGTGCTATAGTCGAGGTATTGTGTTATAGTTGAGGCATTGTGTTATAGTCGAGATATTGTGCTGTAGTTGAGGCATAAATGCACCTTCACTCACCACTTCTGTGGTGTGGGGTGAAGGTGCATTTTCTGTGTCCTGTTTTCTGCCTCGTCAATTCATGGCCCACATACTACATTCCGTGTTATCTACCGTTCCATTCCTTGGCATTATACATGTATGTATGTGTGTGTGTGTGTGTGTGTGTGTGTGTGTGTGTGTGTGTGTGTGTGTGTGTGTGTGTGTGTGTGTGAATGCGTGTGTGTGTGTATACCCGCAGCGTTGGCTTGGCGTACAATATATCACAAACAGCAAGGGACACATTGGAGTATGCAAATCAGCGATGTCTCTCTTCGCTCTTACTGAATATTCACTCGGCGGTCCAGAAAATTAAAGTTCCCTCTTCCATTATTAACATCTTGCGTCCATAAAGTCCATGTGTATATCTGTGTGCCTTCCTGTCCCTCAGTGGGTGCATGGTTGTCTGTTTTCCTGTCTCAGTGAGTGTATGGCTCTCTTACTGTCCCTCAGTAAGAATGGCTGTGTGTCTTCCTGTCCTTTAGTTTTATGACTGTCTCCCTGCCCCTCTGAGTATGGTTGTTTTCCCTGCCCCTCAGTATATATAGCAGTCCATTGTCCTATGTCTCTGTGTGTATGATACAGGTTATCTGACTGTGTATACGAATATCTACCTCGTTACCTGCCAGTATGTGTGCCAACTGTCGTGAGAATGATTGTTCGAATCTCTGTTTTTTTTCTGTCAGAACGTACAACTGTCTAAATGCCGGTTTGAATGATTCAATGTTTGTATGTAATTATGTTTGTGTGCATGCGGACTGTTTGACTGTTACTCTCTGACGACGATGTGTATGTCAGTTGTACCGTCGTTTGCCCGCCTGTCCTGTCAGCGTGTTGGATTGTTTGACAGTCTGTACTCTCCAAATGATCGAGTGAGTGGCAACCTGTCAGTTCTGACAGAGTGTGGGCCTTGTTAGCTCTCCTCGGAATTGCTCCAAATCGCCCTTCTCTCCCTTCTCTTCCGCCTTTTTATTCTTCTCCCTTATTTTCTCTCCTTCCCTCCCCCCTTTTCTTCTCATATCGCTATCCTCCTCTCTCTATCTCTCTCTCTCTATCTCTCTCTCTCTCTCTCTCTCTCTCTCTCTCTCTCTCTCTCTCTCTCTCTCTCTCTCGCTCTCTCTCTCGCTCTCTCTCTCTCTCTCCTTTCCTACTGAACCCATCCATTTTTTTCCTCAACTCCTCCTTTCTATTCTTCCCTTCTGTCTTTCTCCTTCCCACCCTTCTCTTTCCTTCCTGTCCCTCTCTGCCTTCCCACGTCCTCTCATCTCTCAATTCCATCTTTCTTTGTCCTTTTCTCTGGACTCCCTCCCTCCCTCATCACCCCTTCCCTCATCACCCCCCCCCCTCATCACCCCCCCCTCATCTCCCTCGTACCGAGAGAGGAGCCCAATGTCTTAAAGACCATTGTGGTGAGAGTTTATGGGTCTCGCTCGTTAGCTGCACCACTTCGTTATTACCGAAGTCTTTATCTCCTTCTCTCTCCTCCTCCTCCTCCTCCTCCTCTATTCCTTCTCTCCTCGCATTTATCACTTTTTTTTCTTTTCCAGTTTCGTTCGACCTTTGATATCTCGGGGTTTTTTTCTTTCACCTCTTTCTCTATTTTTTTTTAACTTCACCTTTCACCTCATTCTTTCTTTGTTTACCTTTCTTGATCTTCCATTTCTTTCTCTCCCTTCTTCCCACCTTTTGCTTTCTTCCTTTTCTATCTTGTTCCTTATTTGTAATCTTCCATCTTCCGCTTTTACCCTTTGCCTTATCTCATATTTTGAACTTTTCTACTCCTTTACCTTTTTTTCAACGTTTCTTTCCCTCTTTCTTATATGTCACTGTATTATAATTCTTTTCTACCTCTCTTCTCTGATTTCCCTTACTATCCATTTTCTTTTTTTTTATGCCTAGTCTCCTCCTTTCCAAATATCCTGCATCTATATAACCGCATCTCTCTCTCACTCTCTCTCTCTCTCTCTCTCTCTCTCTCTCTCTCTCTCTCTCTCTCTCTCTCTCTCTCTCTCTCTCTCTCTCTCTCTCTCTCTCTCTCCTAATAATAATTTACCTCATTACAATCGGGAACTTTAGACATTAGAGAGGAGTAGAATCACGCTGGACTCGCGTTAACACGAGTTATGTTCCACCTTTCACTACTCATCTTGCGTGTTACGTCACTGGGGGGGAAATGAATTAAATTACAGGGGTTGATGATATGGTTAACCGTCATACTCATCATGATCCTCATCTTTATCATCATAATGCCCTCATCATCATCCTCATAATGCTTATCCTTGTATATTCCTCCTCTTATGCTCACCATCATCCTTAACTTCCTCCTCGTAATTATAATCATCTTCATCTTTCTAATCATCATAATCTGCATAATGATACTCATCATCCTTATCATACTCATCATCCTTATGCTCATCATCCTTATACTCATCACCATCAATATCATATTAATGATATGCATAATAGCAGTAAAAGAGAGATATGATGACCAAACCGCAAATGAGAACATGGAGAAAAAATTACGATGTTTCGGTCCGTCGCGGACCGTTATCACAACGTCTGTGTGGACCATATCAAGTCACACACACCAGGACGGACCGAAACGTTCTCCATTTTCTGATGTGTGGATATCCAAGCCCCTGTAAATATAACTAATATCAACACGAGCGTACTAGACTTTGGAATAGAAATTGAAAACATGCCCATGCACTCGGTCCCGGGTCCAGATTCAGGGAATTCAATATTTATAAAGAAATGCAGTGCCAGTAGCACAGACACTCAGTATAGTGTGGAGGAAGAGCTTGGACACGGGGGAGATACCAGATGCACTTAAAGTAGCAGACATAGCCCCTCTACACAAGGGAGGGAGCAAAGCATTGGCAAAGAATTATAGACCAGTTGCACTAACATTGCACATAATGAAAGTATTTGAGAGAGTGATTAGGATTCAGGTCACAAATTTCATGGAGACCAATGACCTTCACAACCCAAGCCAACATGGATTTCGAACGGGAAGATCGTGTCTCTCACAGCTACTTTATCACTACGACAAAGTCACTGAGGCATTAGAAGAAAAACAAAATGCTGATGTGATACAAACGGACTTCGCAAAGGCTTTCGATAAATATAACCATGGAGTGATAGCACACAAAATGAAGTCAATGGGAATAACCTCCAATAGAATCCTCCAATATCTAAGTGCATAGAGTAGAGGGGGGCCTTCTCTCTCACTTACATAGTTTATATAAATTTCATGATAAACAAAAACATTTGCAAATTTACATTGAACAATAATTACTTTCTGAGTCGGTCGTAAGTGCTGGAAGTTTTCGATCAGTACCAATAGGCTTAACTTACCACTCAGGAATGAAAAAAAAATGTAGGTTATGTAGCAGGCTATGTTGCAGGCTATGCTGACCTATATGCTGCACAATATGCTGCACAATATGCTACACAATATGCTGCACAATATGCTGCACAATATGCTGCACAATTTCAATAACACCCATACTTTGTTAAGGCTGTTGTTTTTTCTCAAACTAAAGTATCTAAGTTAAAGAGAAAGAAAAGAAAGAATAAAACAGACGACTGACACAACCACAAGGGCTCCCTACCATGAATATCTAATTATTACAATAATAAAATAATGATAATTACGATAATTTAATTGCTGGTAATAGTAACTGGATAATTGCGATAGCAAACATCCTGTCCTCTCACTTAATACACCACATTTGTTAACGCAATCGACCAATCCGGCAAAATTGCGGTGCTTTAACAACCCAATAAATGGCTTCAGCCTTCATTAACTCCTCCTCCTCCTCCTCCTCCGGGTCATTATTACTGAAACAACGCAGTTATGACGGAATGGTCGTTAAAAATACGATGCAGCAGGTGAGAGGAGCGACTGTGGTATAATGATCATAACCAGTTGGGTGGGCCACCTCCTGCATTATACGACAATGGGGCAGTTAAATTGCTTGGAGTTGCAGGAGCACGCAAGCGAATATACGCAGGAAATAAACCTAAGGAACTAAATTTCACTACTAGAAGAAGGACGACGGAGGGGTGACATGGTTACAACATACAAGATATTTAAGACGAATCATCATTATAGACCAGTACTGATAGAGAGATTGAAGAGGACCATGCGGGACACGATTGATAGCACACCACTGGAATGAGTTAAAGGGAATTAAGGACAGAAGAATCCGTGGTTCAACCAGGAATGTGCGGCAGCGAAGCAATTGAGTAAAAAAACATGACGAAACTACAGGAACAACAGAACACCAGAGAGCAGGGAGAGATACCAGAGGGCCAGAAATGAGTACATCAGAGTGAGGAGAGAAGCAGAGAGGCAGTATGAAAATGACATCGCGAGTAAAGCTGAGACCCAACCAAAACTGCTCCACAGCCACATCAGAAGGAAAACAGCAGTGAACGAACAAGTGATGAAACTGAGAAAAGGGGAGAACAGATACACAGAGAACGACAAAGAGGTGTGTGAAGAACTCGGCAAGAGATTCCAGGAGGTCTTCACAATAGAACAAGGAGAGGTCCCTGTACTAAATGAGGAGGCAAACCGAACAACCTTGGAGGAATTTTACCTCACCAGTGATGAGGTCAAAAGGAATCTATTGGAGCTGAATGTGTCAAAGGCTGTTGGGCCTGACAGAATCTCACCGTGGATTCTAAAAGAAGGTGCAGAAGCACTAAGTGTGCCACTCTCTATGGTGTATAACAGGTCACTGGAAACGGGAGACCTTCCGGAAAGCTGGAAGACAGCTAATGTAGTCCCAATTTACAAAAAGGGTGACAGGCAAGAGGCACTGAACTACAGGCCAGTTTCCCTAACTTGTATACCATGCAAGGTGATGGAGAAGATTGTGAGGAAAAGGCTCGTAGAGCATCTGGAGGGAAATACCTTTGTAACGCACCACCAGAATGGGTTCAGAGATGGTAAATCGTGCCTCACAGACCTAATAGAATTCTATGACCAAGCAACACAAATTAGGCAGGAAAGAGAAGGGTGGGCAGACTGCATTTTCTTGGACTGTCAGAAAACCTTTGACACAGTACCTCACAAAAGGCTGTTACAAAAGTTGGAGCAGCAGGCAGGAGTGAAAGGTAAGGTGCTCCAGTGGATGAGGGAGTATCTAAGCAATAGGAAACAGCGAGTAACGGTGAGGAGGGAGGCATCAGAGTGGCGAGATATCACCAGCGAGGTTCCACAGAGCTCTGTACTCGGATCCATCCTGTTTCTGGTATATGTAAACGACCTTCTAGAGGGTATAAACTCATTCCTCTCAATGTTTGCTGATGATGCAAAAATTATGAGAAGAATCAAAACAAATGAAGATAGGCAGAGACAACAAGACGACCTGGACAAACTGGAGGAATGGTCTAGAAAATGGCTGTTAAAGTTCAACTCAGGAAAGTGTAAAGTAATGAAATTAGGCGAAGGGAGCAGAAGGTTGAACACAAGGTACCATCTGGGAGGGGAAATCCAACAAGAGTCAAATAGAGAGAAAGAGCTGGGGGTCGATATCACACCGAACCTCTCCCCAGAGGCCCACATTAAAAGGATATCATCAGTGGTATATGCTAGACTGGCCAATATAAGAACTGCCTTTAGAAACTTGTGTAAGGAATCGTTCAGAACCCTGTATACCACTTATGTAAGTTAAAGAAGATTCAGAGGTATGCCACCGGACTGGTCCCGGAACTGAGAGGAATGAGTTACGAGGAAAGGCTAAGGGAGCTGAACCTCACATCCCTGGAAAACAGAAGAGTAAGGGAAGATATGATAACCACCTACAAAATTCCCAGGGGAATTGACAGGGTGGACAAAGGCAAACTCTTTAGCACGGGTGGAACATGAACAAGGGGACACAGGTGGAAACTTAGTACCCAGATGAGCCACAGAGACGTTAGAAAAAAAAATTCAGTGTCAGGGTAGTTAACAAATGGAATGCATTAGGCAGTGATGTGGTGGAGGCTGACTCCATACACAGTTTCAAATATAGATATGATAGAGCCCTATAGGCTCAGGAATCTGTACACCAGTTGATTGACAGTTGAGAGGCGGGACCAAAGAACCAAAGCTCAACCCCCGCAAGCAGAACTAGGTGAGTACACACACACTTAATTACCGTCACGCAAAAGGGAAAATTACCTGAATCATCCCTCGTGCGTACAATTTACAGATATGATTGAAAGCTGTGCATTAAAGTATTAAAGTTACTTAATTAGTGATGAAGGAAGTAGAAAAGAAAAAAATTGTGAAACAAAATGGTAGGGAGCGGGAGTGAGACGGAGACAGAGACAGAGACAGAGAGAGAGAGACAGAGACAGAGACAGAGACAGAGAGAGAGACAGAGAGAAAGAGACAGGAAGACTGAAGAGAGAACGAGGGCAGCCCGACCACTAAACTTTAACATGGAAGCAATTATTGGATCTCAACCTACTGCTTCGCTAATGGATATTGTTTGCCCGTTTGTGATTTCTTAGTCTTGTTTGACGACTATGGTTGTTTGTCTCTGTGTACTCACCTAATTGTGCTTGTGGGGGATGAGCATCGGCTCTTTTGGTCCCGCCTCTCAACCGTCACGCAACTGGTGTACAGATTCCTGAGCCTACTGGGCTCTATCATATCTACATTTGAAACTGTGTATAGAGTCAGCCTCCCCAACACACACACAGACACGTGTGTGTGTGTGTGTGTGTGTATTATTACCTACAATATATATATATATATATATATATATATATATATATATATATATATATATATATATATATATATATATATGTACATATATATATATATATATATATATATATATATATATATATATATATATATATATATATATATATATATATACATATATATATTTTGATGTGTACCTAGAATGTGTTGCAACTTCTGCAACAATTACTCCAGCTCTACAGAAGCTGGAGAGACTATTCACATCTAAAGTTGTGAATATAGTCATCCTCCACTACTTTTGCCTCGAGATCAATCTACTTACTAGTCATCAACTCTGTAAATTATTATGTCCTTCTGAAACATGTGTTCTCAACCCAAGTCCTTTCGGGCAATTTTCCCCCAGTGTTAACAACCCGTCCTCCAGCCCTTCCTCCAAACGAAGACCCAAAAGTGATTCCATGCACCCGCCAAACCCCCTGTTTATGAATGAAAAACGGCTTACACACGACTCACAACTGATTTCGTTCGAACACTTCCGGAACAAGTGCTTAACTGACGAACTTTGTTCGAACCACAACGCTGTAAATACTTCACCCGCGTGCTACAAATACAAATAATCGCCAATAGAACCTAAACATCTAACCTAACCTAACCTATGTCTATATATGTACAATATGCTAATATATTATAATATTAATTTATATTTGAGGAAATTCCCGTTTTGAATGAGCAGCATGTACAAATTTATGAATACGTTTGTGGGGTCGACCGCTGGATGTAATGGACTTGAGTCGACGACGGGTTGCAAATACAAATAATCGCCAACACAATCTAGAACCTATAATAACCTAACCTGCGCCTAACTATGCATAGAAATTTTATGTATAATAATATTAATTTATGCATGAGAACAAATCAATTTTTAATACACAGTATATTAAAATGGATGACTGCGTCTGGGGAGGACGGCCGCTGCTTTAAACATGTTAGTGTGAGGACGGGTTATGGGAAGTTATGAGTTGCATGTTAAACATTTTTCATTCATAAACTGGATGTTAGTCATAAAATTAATAGTAAAAATCTAATTTGTCTATACTATACTGCGAAATCCAGAGCTTATTTATTGGTCAAAATCTTACATATTGGACCATGATATAATGAGCGGTGTTGCCAAACCGCTTATCATGACAACGTATATAACAAATAAATTGATAGATACAACTTATACAAACTTTTCACTGCTAATATTTTAACGAATATAAGACAACCGCTAGTGCTTATACAGAATAGTCATACGATAACCGACATATAACAACACACAGTCAATAAATTGTGACATTTCTGTCAAGGTGGATGCCTTACAGAGCGCATGCGCAGCTCCAGCAGACGCGGCCGTCGGCTGCTAATCGCCTAATGACTCGATTTTATACACACCTGTTGAGTGTTCACCGCTCGTAAAGGGACATTGTTATCCTAACTAACTGAAATATCGTATACGAACTCTGCGAAGTGTAAGGTGCTGTAAAAGAACTCAATGCGTAGTAAATTAAGCGAACAGGATAAAATTAGGTAAGCAATAACAGCACTCCAGTTGACGCCACGGCCAGTAAATTCTCGCAGTCTCCAGTGTACTACAACAAACAGGTAAGTCATTCTAGCTCGTCTGGAGTTCTGGTCAGTAGGTAGCACATGTGCTGGGACTCCGGGGCACTACATAGCCAGGCTATACAGCGAGAGATCAAGAAGCAAGGATGGAATCACTGAGGTTCCGTTTGTAAATATCGCATCCATACGTTATGCCCGTCCAGTCTCCAATCTATTCCAACTCATCCTCAGTAATTGCTTATCCGAGCTCCGACCGACCCTTAAGACGTATTCCTCAGTTTTAGAGTACTGTGTGATCAAAAAGATATTATATTTAATAAGTTGTGATGACCAAACCACACCTCAGAAGATGATGAAACGACGACGTTTCGGTCCGTCCTGGACCGTTATCAAGCCGTATGTGATAAGTTATATCAAGTGTTGTGATTATGTTGGCAATTATTTGCACTTGGAGCACGCAGGTGAAACAGTGATAGAGTGGCGAGTGTAAACACGGAAAGCGAGCGATGAACGAGCAGTGTTTGTGAGATCACCTGTATATAAAGTGTGGTTTCGAATATGGGGTGAAGCACTTATCTAGAAAAGAATGAGTATGATCAGTTAAGGGGATTCATTACTCATAAATAGTTGAGCGGTTTCTGGGATAATGAGCATTAAGGTTATTAAGTGAGTTGTAGAGCATTTACACAGAACCGTATGGAAATTTTGTATAAATTTCTCTATGGGTCCCTTCCATGTCAACTGTCTGTCGGCTACAGAACGATTCTTTAGTTTGTTGATGAGAACTGTCTTTGTCCACTGGGGTGTACTGTGTGGGGGCAGGGGGATCTAGTTGTGTGAGTGGGGGGTGAAGGGAGACAGGTTGAACGTGATCATTACCGTGATCTGAAGGAGTCAACCAGTGTAGTGAGGTCACTCTATGGTCCGAGGTCCTGACCTGTGTCTTCGCAAAACTCACCAATAATATCTGCTTATTTTTCTATACTTTTTAACGACCCTCTCTCTCTCTCTCTCTCTCTCTCTGTCTCTCTCTCTGTCTCTGTCTCTCTCTCTCATATATGTCTAGCCCTCTATATTTGACTTCGATGTCCTTCCTCCCCTTTTACTCCTTTCCTCTCCTTCCATTTTCTTCTCTACAACTCCCTCTCTGAATTCTCTATTCTACCCTGTATCTCATTCTTCGTCCTTAGTCCTCTCTTCCTATGCTATTCTACCTTCTGTCTCGTAACTTTTCCTGCTTCGTTCACTTTTTTTCTAGTTACCCCTCTCTATATTCATTCTCCCCTCCCCTTCTTTTAACCCTCTTTCTCCCCTCCCTCTCCCCTCCCTCGCCCCTCCCTCGCCCCCGCCCTCGCCCCTCCCTCGCCCCCGCCCCCCCTCACCTTATCAAGACGTCACCCGCTCGACGCCCCAAGATACAAATCATCCTCATCTCTCGTTTCCTTTTTTCTCATCTTTTTCGAAAGATTTCTTTTCGATTTTCCTCTTCCACTTTTCCGCACAATATTTTAGTTGTATTTCTGGATGTAACTAGAAGCGCTCAAGAGTTCTTGGGAGGGCGTGTAATTTCCTGGGAGTGCTTTGGTGATGCTGGGGAAGGCTGGGAGGGCTAGGAGAGCCTAGGAGAGCCTAGGAGAGGCTAGGAGTGCCTGAAGGCTTGATGGAGTGCTTATAAATGTCTTGGAGTATTCAAGTGTCTAAGTGTATGCGGCAGGACTTAAGTGTGCTTCACTTAATACTGATAAGATATGCATTTCCTCGGCAGTGTGGCTCTTCGTGCTGGGGTTTTGTTACTTGGAACTGAACATACATTTGTCTTTCTGTTTGAAGTATTGTTTTTGTTTATTTGTAGAGCGTTGTTTTTGTCACACAATTACCATATGTCAGTTTTTTGTACTGTGGTGTTGAATAACTAATTTGTTATTCATGTCATTGTTTAAAGCAACAAAAAAATTAATTACGTATTTTATATGTATATTGTGGACACGACTAATTATTATTTTCGTTATACACACAATACTTAACATTTATCAATTTGATTGTGTTCACCGACAACTGTATAATGTACGACTCTTAAGTTCACCTTCATTATTATTTATGAATTATATTTTAACAATGATTATTTATTTTGACTGTCGCTTAACGCTAGTAAAGCTTTGTTGAGTCCCTCTAAAACGGCATTATTTTCTGCTCTACATTTCTTCAAAGTGGACAAGTTTCCGTATAGGGAAGATCTGACTGTGCCAGTTTGTAAGCATTGTTGTTGATTTTTTGGAACAAATTACCTATAACAAGTGTTTATAGTGAAGGTGGAGTTTACAGTGCATTGTTACAAGCGTATGGGAGAGAAATATGAATAATTTTGGGTGGATATATAGAGGAGCTGCCTCGTATAGGCAGACAGGAGCTGCCTCGTATAGGCAGACAGGAGCTGCCTCGTATAGACAGACAGGAGCTGCCTCGTATAGGCAGACAGGAGCTGCCTCGTATAGGCAGACAGGAGCTGCCTCGTATAGACAGACAGGAGCTGCCTCGTATAGACAGACAGGAGCTGCCTCGTATAGACAGACAGGAGCTGCCTCGTATAGACAGACAGGAGCTGCCTCGTATAAGCAAACAAGAGCTGCCTCGTATAGGCAGACAGGAGCTGCCTCGTATAGACAGACAGGAGCTGCCTCGTATAGGCAGACAGGAGCTGCCTCGTATAGGCAGACAGGAGCTGCCTCGTATAGGCAGACAGGAGCTGCCTCGTATAGGCAGACAGGAGCTGCCTTTTAAGGACCAATAGGAGCTGCCTCGTGTAGACCAATAGTCCTTCTCTAGCTACCTTTATTCTTAAGGTAGCGTCTTCTTATTCTATATATATATATATATATATATATATATATATATATATATATATATATATATATATATATATATATATATATATATATATCCATTGCCTAGAATTGCAGAACATTTTTCATAGTTTTGAAAAGGTACCTTTCAGATGATGGTCACTTTTTAATTTATTACGGACCTAGATATTTAATTAATCGAACGGCCTTTTTGAAATTGATTTTTAATCACCGCGTGAATGATTTTATTAATGGCTTCTTATCTATTTATTAATCTGGCAGGTAAACACCATGTTTTTATCACGCGGTGGAAATTAAACCGTAGGATATATATTTTTTTAGCGTTTCTGAAATGTGGTGATAATGTTATGTATATATAACTATTCAAATATTTTTATATGTTTATCTGCTTATCTACCCTGCCATGTACAGCTGAATTGAAAGTCGCACTCATTTATATTCCTAAATTCTAACACTACCCTCATGCACTCACACTCCAACACTACTACTATGTACTCCAAAACTACCAGCATGCACTCGCACTCCAAAACTACGAGCATGCACTCACACTACAAAACATTTACATCTCTATTAGAAAATATAAGTGTGTGTGTGTGTTTGGGAACACGAAACAATGTGCTTGATCTGAGAGCAACGTGAAGGTAAACTGTAAACATGCTTTTATGATTCAGTCTGGAGCTTTAGCTCTTGGTACCTGCCTTAAGCTATGAAAGGTTTGGAATGGTATAAATGCTTGAAATTCTTCTCAAAAGTTCTTATCTTCCATGCTTCACCTCCTTCCTTTCGACCCCCCCCCCCCCCCTTTCACCTCTCCACTGCCTCCCTCACTTCATCCCTTCTTCCCTGTCTTTATTCTCTCTCATTCTCTAGCTTCTCTTGTGCTCATTTGATTCTCTCTCTAGTATGGATTAACTTAAAAGCCTTTCATTATATTGCTCTAGTCTTCATTCTATTTATTTCCTCTTTATTCCTTGCACTTCCCAATCCCCGTATCCTCAGCGCTCTACTTTGTGTCCCATCTTATTTCCCCTACCCCCTTTTTTCTTGTATATTTGGACCGTTTTCCTTTTTTCCAAAAAGAGAAGAAAAAAACTTCGTTTTCCCCAATTTCCAACTGAATGATGGCGCATGGGATGGCATGACTGAACGGCCGGGGGAAAAAGAAGAGAAATAATAGAATTTCCTCTCTTTAAGGAAGACGCGGCGTGGCATGTTCTTGAGTGGTGGATGTCCCGAGTCGCTGCCTTCTTTCACGCGTTGTGTGGCATCTCTCGAGCACCTGGGAGACGTGTGGTGGTTGTTTGTGGTGGTGGTGTTGTGGTGTGGTGGGTTGTGGTTGTTTGTGGTGGTGGTGTGGTGTTGTGGGCTGTTTGTGGTGTTGTAGTAGTGGTGTGGTGTTGTGGGTTGTTTGTGGTGGTGGTGTGGTGTTGTGGGCTGTTTGTGGTGGTGGTGTGGTGTTGTGGGTTGTGGGTTGTTTGTGGTGGTGGTGTGGTGTTGTGGGTTGTGGGTTGTTTGTGGTGGTGGTGTGGTGTTGTGGGTTGTGGGTTGTTTGTGGTGGTGGTGTGGTGTTGTGGTTGTATGTGGTGGTGGTGTGGTGTTGTAGGTTGTTTGTGGTGGTGGTGTGGTGTTGTGGTTGTTTGTGGTGGTGGTGTGGTTGTTTGTGGTGGTTGTATGGTAGTTTGTGGTGGTTGTATGGTTGTTTGTGGTGGTTGTGTGGTTGTGTGTGATGTTGTATTTGTTTGTGGTGATGGTGTGTTGTTATGGTGGAGTTGTATTGCAGGTGGTGGTGGTCTTGAGGAACTGTGGTATTATAATTACACTGCACTTTTGTACTCTTGGGCTGTGGTGGTTGGCAATTGCCAGAATGCCGTAATCTAACCTCATCACTCAGTGGATCGTTCAGGATTAAGTATCATCGGATAAAGTGAACCCGCCCCTACCCGGGGGTAGGTTCAGGACACACCTGGGTAAATCAAGACTTTACAAATTGTTATTACTTAATGGATCTAATTGATGGGTAAAATTATAGACGTGGAATCGCTGGATTGGTTCATGCGAAGACAGACATGAGTCTGGGTGGATATCAACAGCAGCTGCCTCGTATAGGCCAAAATGCTTTCAACAGTTTCCTTTGTGCTTACGTTCCCTTTCCTTGCCTGCAGCCCCTCAAGTGACATGATTCTGGAACACTCAGAATGGCCGCTCATCCTAGCAGCATGCACTCTCCCATTGGTTCCGTTGCACACACTCCCTAACGATTGGTCAAGTCTAAAAAATATTAGTCGATAGCCACATGCCGAAATTTCCTGAAATCTAGAAACTTTTTCTGGGCCTCAAGTTCCAGTTGAATCAGTACATCTTTATGAAATATAATGCACAGTTTCACAGCAATGAATTATATTATAGAGAACAATAACATGGTTCCATTACAACATAAATGTTTTCTGTACAGAATTATATCGGGTACTGGTCTAGGTCAGGATTCATTAAGAACTTAAGTGTCCACGTACGAAGCCTGTACATCATTCCTCAATTATGGCCGCTTAGTCTGGATTTATTAAACAGTTTACGAGCTTACAAACGTCACAACCCAGGGTTATTATTATCATACACACACTCGTAGTGCCTCGAATCTTATAAACCATTTAATAAATGTATATTAAGCCACCGTGATTGTGGAAATGTGTACAAGTTTCGTAATTGGATTCTTTAACCATTGAGGAATCCTGGCTCTGACGGATAAGGTAAGAGTAAAGTGAGAGAGCAACGGATAAGATTTCTTTGGTTGGAGAGCTGTCCGGATAAGAGCGGGTCCCTTAACAGGTCATTTAACTGTTACGGGAACCACGCCGTAAACCTTAGGTGAAATACTCCACCAGTCCCGCACTGGCTTCCCTCCGTCACTCCTCTCTCCACACTGAGCCAACTTCATTCATTATGCAAATTAGCGGCTGGGTGCGGTGCGTTGTGGTAGCGGCCGTTCCACCACCACTTTCAGCTGCACTGTTGCTACCACCACTTCCAGCGGCACTGTTGCTACCACCACTCCCAGCTGCACTGTTGCTACCACCACTCACAGCTGTGTTGCCCTATTGCCACAGTTCACTCATGTTTATAATATATACCGGCAACCTCCCTACACAGTTTTACCCCTACAGTCTCTCCGAGACTCTGTGTGCGTGTTCACCTCACTGTGCTCGACTAGATATACCTGTCCACAGGGTCGAGCGTCTGCTCTTTGGCCCGTCTTTCGCCCATCGTTAGCTGAATGCAGCTAGAATCAAGGCTAGAGTTCAGCGACCTGCTCCAGACCATCTCTAAAGGGCACTCGGGTCTCTCGCTGATCTCTACTGCTATCTTCCCCTAATAATTCGGCTCATCACCTATGTATCATCCGGAAACAGAGATATGAATGATACTATTACCTTCGTCAGGATGTTGGCGGTCCCAGTAATGATCCCTGTGGCACTCCACTTGTGACCTCTGATCACTTGTGACCTCTGATCACTTGTGACCTCTGATCACTTGTGACCTCTGATCACTTGTGACCTATGACCGCTATAACTTTCCTTTCACTGGAACCTTCTGTTTCCAAAGCTCATATTTCTTCCGATGACTTTCCTTCCTCTTTTGGCTGTCTTTGGTCTTGTCGGTTGATAGCCACTGAAAAAAAGTATTTGACATTTCATTGGTGGTTGTGAACTAGAGTTGAGAAGAGAAGTGTCGTTGAGAGTGAAAAGGGTGAGTGGAAAGAAGATCGGGCATGATGAGGGGTGAAGGAGAAGCAGGTGGAGCAGAGGGTCAAGCTAAAGAGGGTGCTTGAGGATGTGGAGGCCCGAGTTGGAGCTCAAGAGATCATACCTTGGTCAAGGCTGAGGTGTACCAGCGACGGTTCGCCCTCACCACGTGCTAAACACTTGCCACTGACATCAAGGTGTCTATATTGATTATTCACCTTCAACATCCCAACACGTTGAGATTAAAAGTGCTTATGCTCTCGGGACTTTGACAATTCCCGTGTAAATTATTGCAGTGCGATAAGATGTTGAGATGTGATCACGTAAGGTAAGCAGAAGACCTTTCTAAAAACTGCTGAACTTTTCTCTGTTGCCTGTTATCTTTTTCCTCGCTTCTTCTCCTCCTCCTCCACCCTCATCCTATCCCTCCTCCCTCCCGCTATCCCTCCTCCCTCCCGCTACCCCCTTCCCTCCCCGCCCTATGCACTCCCTGTTGGTGATTGCCAATACAAAGTTAGGAAAGGAAACTTTGGAAACAATAGGAAAGAAGTGCGAGGCTAAGGGTTTGCGCCTGAAGTTTATCGTAATATATATATTTATTTGTTATTTGTATTTTTAATTATTACCGCAGTTATCCTCGTTATGGTTATTGACCGTGGACGGTGAGGGGGGGGGTGAGGGGGGGGTGAGGGGGGTGACAAGGGGTGAGGGAGCTTGTTACGAGCGAGCCATTATAGCCTGGTAAGCACAATGCATCTCATCAAGAGTGCTTGATACGTAGTCTGTGAAGCGGTAGGGAAGTGTGTTGGTGTGGTGGTGGTGTGGTGGTCGAGTGGTGGTGGTGGTGTGGTGGTGGTGAGAGGTGGAGTGGTGGAGTTGTGGAGGAGTGTGGTGGGGTAGAGGTGGTGTGGGGTGGAGTATTGGTGGTGGTGGAGTGTGGGGGTGGTGGTGGTGGAGTGTTGGGGTGGTGGTGGTGGAGTGTTGGATGAGTGGTGGTGGAGTGTAGTGGGGTAGTGGTGGTGTGAGGTGGAGTGGAGTGAGGTGAGGTGAGGTGGTGGTGGTGGGGTGGAGTGGTGGTGGTGGTTGGAGTGGGGGAGTGGTGATGGTGGTTGTTATGTGAAGTTTTTTTTTTTAGCTTGAAAAGACCAATTGTGTATTTTATTACGGTATCTATCAATATATTATAAAATATTTCGTTCTAGAACATGATCTTGTTACATATTTTTGTGTTTAACCCAAGAAGAAACTTGTAAATGTAGTTTGTAGAAAAATTGTTCCGCAAGTTAGAGTAGTTTTCAGCAAAGAGAGACGGACGAAAACTCTCTTTGAAGTTGAAGAACTTGCCTTCTTATTTTTGCGTCTTCTTTATTTAAATGTTTTTCGGAAATATATCTTGAATAGTGGTATTACTTATGGGAACTTTGGTAGTGAGTAATAATAATAGTAATGGTTAAGGAGAGGTTACAAATGTGGGGTTCATTCATCTGTGTGTCCTCCTGTCCGCTCACTCATCCATCCATCTCTTCGTCCATCCATCAATCTGCCCCATCCAATTAAGAGCCCAATTTGGAACCACATAACAACCATTAATACTAACGAGGCAGTTTTTGTCTCCTCTGCAAATGCCAGCTGGTGTATTGGCAGCTGCTCCTGTGGAGCGGCCTATGTGGAGCTTGGGTCATGGGTGCTGGCTCCTGGGCCCTGGCTCCTGCGTCCCATGTCCTGCGTCCCAGGTGCTTGTCCTAGTCCTGGTCCTGGGTTATCTCTCCTGGGTTCCGGATCCCGGGTCATCGGTGGAGACATGACTGTATTTACCTATTTATCTATACTTACCTATCGGTAACAACAGGGGAGCGAGGTCTAGCGAATAGAAGCCTACTAACCTTCTTGTTCCTGTTGCATTAGTAGGCAGCCATCAGTCTCAGGACTATGGAGCTGCGCTCTGGTTGTCGATCTGGTGTGGCCGCTGCTGGGCGCAAAGCCAGGGTTGGTTGCATGATAGTTTAACTATTCTGATGGGCCTTAAAGGTGTGGATGGAGGTGGGTTCCACAGCTCCCTTCGGCGCACTCCACTTGTTGTTCTCACGGTACGAGTATGTCTTCGACTTTGTCTTTTTCCAGCTTAAATTTATGTCCTCTTGACCTACTTTATCTCACTTTCATGAGACTGTCCTTGTTCAGCTCGTCTGTTCCCCTCAGTATCTTACATGTGTGTGTGTGTGTATATTTGTGTGCTGGCGTACTTGCAAGATCTTAGCTCTTGGATCCCACATTTCCAGCATTTCATTTCTATTTCCACATTTCCAGCCGCCGGTAGTCTTTTGCAATTACTTCCGACCTTTTGTCTTATATCAACTTTTGAAATTATGAATGGAGAATGGAGTTCGCTTTTGCAACCTACTCGTTTGCTTCATTCCATTTTCCCATTACTCTATTCCTT
>NC_091176.1:22057652-22135152 GCF_040958095.1 Procambarus clarkii
ACACTCCTCCATTATACTCTGACTTTCCCTTGGCATATCCAGGATTCATTAAGCACTTGTATATACACTTACGAAACCTGTACATCTTACTTTTGATGGCTTCGTTGACATATATTGAACCGTTTATGAGCTCCGAAGCACTAGGAGGTTGTTAGTAATAATTACCTTAGTTTGACAAGTTTCGAAACGCGTCAACTGTTTAATAGAAACTTAAGCCACCCGCATGTTGTAGGAGAGATGTACAGGCTTCGTAAGTGGACATGTCAATGTTTGTTGAATCCTAACATTCCAGCTCTCGGTACATGCCAAGTTCCAACGTTGTAACAGACTGTCAAGGATCCTCGTCCCTTCACAAACGTTCTATATTCATTTTAACCGTTTTTCAAATTCTAACTTTGTCATAGGAAGTGCAACACCGCCACCGGCCGGGACGGAGGAGGGGAGACCTCAAAATAATTAAGAAAAACATTCCTTGTTATTTAATATATAAAAAATCACCAACATTGCAGAATAAAAGTTGTTGATCATTCACTTGTTAACCCATCGCTGTGGTTCATGAAGCAATTATTATGTATTTAGTTTCCTATAATGTAACAAGAAAGTTTAAAATAATTACCTCTAATTATCACATCAATAATTACCAATCAATATAATTACACTTTCAAACAATCAATAAATCAATTAGTCACCACTGGACTTACTATTCACATCAGCTTCAAACACAAAAATATTCTAAATTATGAAAATTACACTGCCATTGAACCATTAATCAATGGCTAACTTAACAGGAATACAACAAGCAAAGCTTATCCGATCGCCTTAGTTACAACAGGAAACGTCACCTGTAGATTCACAGCAATAGGTACCTGGTCATCCACGTCGTGATTCAGACGTCAGACTGCCAACTGCAATAGCCTGGTTGACCAGACCACCTCCATGTAGGCCTGGTCACACACCCGGACTGTGAGGACATAGATCCTCGGAACCACCTCAAGGTAACCTCAAGGAAATCTCAAGGTAACGTAACTATTCTCGAAGTCACACTGCCTCAGTAAACAAAGTTGAGCTCATCATCCACGTGATGAATGACGCATCAACATTCACTGCGGCACAAATAATGAATAGGGGAAATGAATAACAAGAACACGCAGTGATACAATGTTATCGTTAAATTAGTGTGATTATGGCGGTGATAACATGGACTAACACCTTGTGTTCTCGTGAACAGCGTGAGGCGGGGGATAATACAGTTGCAGAACCGAATAATGTATTATGAAAGCTAATACAGAGATGTAGAGTTAAGTGTAGTTCTAGGGAGTAGTAGACTTGGCAACAGCGATCGGTCACCATCGCGTCGCATAATTGATGTTACATCAATCGTCATCAATCGTGCCCCCTGACGATAGCAGCCTAAACAAGCTATCGTCGGACGTTTTAATATATCAGAGGAGCGAGTAAAAAATACACCGATATTTGTGAATGAGTAAAGTGGAACAAATCCTAATAAATAATTTGTTCTTTTTAATTCTTATTTACATAAAAAGGTCGACTGGACGGAGTTTTGACACCGTGACGATGACGTCACTCAAACGGATCGGCACAGTAGTTACCTGAATCTTTTGTCAAACTAATTATTTCAGGTGACTGGAGGGCGATATTTAATGACAAAAAGGACTAGATATTATTCATTCGCGGTAAAAAATAAGTATTCAATCTTTGCCAGTAAAATTTAATCTAATGTCCATTGTGTGTGTGTGTGTGTGTGTGTGTGTGTGTGTGTGTGTGTGTGTGTGTGACATGAATGAGAGATAATGGTAATATTAACAGGTTATTAACAGCCTTTAAGCCAAGTCCAATCCTCTTGCGCAGCTTGTTAAAAAACAACAAAAATCCTTTTGAAAACTAGTGGATTGTACCATATATTCTCAGCTCCTCCACTCGATTTTCCACTCCGTAAAAAATGCGACCTTTTCCCTAACCAGAAACACTCGAACTCAAGCAGCTTGCCTTAATTAATCTATCGAGGCAGATGCAGAGGAAACGTCATTATTACAGTGCTTAAATTTTTACTAATGCGTCGCATTTTTAACGGATTGGTTGATACCATAAAAAAACTAAGGTAGTAAGAGGACAGGTTGCACCTTACCCCGTGACCGTCATCTGTCAGCGACGGGGGACAGGAGAGGGGGTCTCGGCGTACTTCATTACACCCTAACATCAGTATCAGTAAGGCCAGGATTCCTCGAGCATTTCCATAATCACTACCAAACCTGTACATCTTTCTTCAACCATGGCGACTTTGTTTACAGTTACTAAACAGTTTGAGCTCCGAAGCACTGCAAGTTTGTTTATAACAATAATAATCTTGGGTTGTCAAGTTTCAAGCTTTTAAACTGGTTTAATATAAGTAAACAAAGCTGCTGTGCTTAAGGAATGATGAACAGGTTTCGTAAGTTGTTGCGTAAAGGCTTGAAGAATCGTGGTTCAGAACCGCGCAGCGCCGCCCATACGGGGAAACATATCATAGTTTTAGTGTATAACTTTGTCCCTGGAGTCATTGGTTAGTTTACCTGGAGGATGCGTCGCGTCCCTATGCGTATTTGTCATTTGTTACACGTGTTACGTATCCTCACGTGTTTGATTATAGATAACACGTGTTTAATCCTCACGTGTTTGAACACGTGAGGATGAGAGAGAAGAACTCTTGAACTACGTCACAGGCATCACTATCTGGAAGGGACATAGGCACTGTTTCCTTTAAATTATGAATTAATGAAACAAGAACATAGTCCTCTGAAACTAGCATTAACAGGCACTCTTTGTTTTACATAACTAAAATTGTTATTATAGACAAATCTGCCACCCGTTCCTCCCCCCAAAAAAGTAGTAACTCCTTTTCATCACATGTGTAATCCTTTACGAATAAGTTATTAGGACACATTCCTGTAATCAAGTTTAGGACAATCGAAAAAGTTCTCTTTAAACCTGTTAAGAAGGTTGAAACAAATTTCCTTTATTAATTAAATTTAATTCCAATTAAACCATTAAACCAATTTCAGATAACAAGTGCAAAAACTGATGATTATGACTTCAAGAGAGAAAGATTTAGTTTCAAAGGACATTTTTAGGTTTTCTCTCAAAGAACCTTTGTACACCCTTACACTCCTTAAGGGACAGCTGATGCCTTCCTTTGTACCCACCAAACCCTACTCGGCACCCTTAGTTCTTTGCCCTTTTTTTCTCCTCACAAACCAACATTTTAGTCTATCATTCTTTTCAGCCTAATTATAATTACTGTCAACCATTTATTTAATTATCCCCAGCTTAGAAGCTCTTAAAATGTTAGTTATGGCGAAGGAGAATAATAAGATGAGACCTGTGATGGAGTACAGAGTAGGAGGGAGAGGGAGGGAGAGAGAGAGAGGGAGAAAGGGAGGGAGAGAGAGATTTAAAAGAAGACACAGACTTCTAAAGTTTATGCCAGACTGTTATAGTGAACTACCACCTCTTGGGCATCTCCAACGATCTTCATCTCGGGTCAAGATCCAGCTACATTAACACTGCACATAGGGTCGTAAGTACTATTTACAGCTGCTGCGATAGGCCCATCAGGTCTGGACGAGCACCTTTGTCCTCATCCCCCCCCCCCCTGTTATGTGCTCCAAACAAGACCAAAGTGGTGCCTCAGCTGCCAATCACAAACCTCCAATTGCACTCCTCTTTCCTCCCCTCCCACAGAAATAGTTGCTCCTGTGACCTGTGTGTGCGTGTGTGTGCGTGTGTGTGTGTGTGTGTGTGTGTGTGTGTGTGTGTGTGTGTGTGTGTGTGTGTGTGTGTGTGTGCGTGCAAGATATAATACGCATACATATAAACATACACGTTTGTGGGACATTTACTCAAATATATATTCTACCTTCTGAACATATACAAACAAAAAATCATCTTTTATGCAACTCCAACTTTGAGATTTGCGATGAAATTTTTAAACTCTGCGGGAAGAAAACTACTTCATTTTTTCTCTCAGCCTCCTTCTCCCAGGTACATAACGAGGCCGTATATTTCTGAGGATCTGCTGAGGAGTGTTCATTCCTCAGGGATATATTAAGGCTGTTGTGAAGATATATGGAGGTTATTTGTAATGCTGTGAGTCGGAGGGGGAGGGCAAGCCTCGTAACTTTCTGTCCTTTTGTTTCGTTCTATTTGCGGCCTTAGAGCGAGTGGGGTGACCTGCGACTTGGGGAGGCTTGAGTCTGACTTGGGAAGGCTCGAGTCTGACGTGGGGAGGCTCGAGTCTGACGTGGGGAGGCTCGAGTCTGACGTGGGGAGGCTCGAGTCTGACGTGGGGAGGCTCGAGTCTGACGTGGGGAGACTCAAGAAAGATGTGGGAGACTTTCCCTCTTTCGTCTAAGGGGAAAAAAATCAATCTTCTATAGGGCTACTGGAAGGCAACGGGATCGCATCATTGTATATATGTAGAATTTGTCAATAGATACAATGCATATTTGCTGCTTTAAATTTAACATAATTGAGAGAGCATATAATTCCCTTGCAAACCTAATATTTTCTTGGACGTAAAAATAACATATTCTTTGCAGCAAAAGAAAATTTATTTTGTATCACGCGTTCTATAAAAACTTTCATTATAGTACCTAATTTGCCTGTGACTTTGATGAAGGTTTTCCGTCATTTATCGATAAAATAGGAAAGCAGTGTGGAGGTTAGGAAGGCGCTGGAGACACCCAAAGATAAAAGTATTAAGTATTGAGAAAGCTAAACACATTATAGAAGCAGCAACAGCAACGCTTGAACATGTCTGAGGGAGAGTATCGCGACGCTTGGAGTCCTGGAGGTACCGTGATGATCAAGACGGGAAGCCCATCACACTGGCGAATCTAAGCAGATTCCGGTAAGGGGATATTCCATCCACTTAAAAATATTATATTCACTTGGAAATTGCGATCACTGGGAGACTCCAGCCATCCTGGAAAACTCCGGCCACCGGGAGCGTCCAATCACTTGTGCAGGAATAATCACTGGAAGTAAACACGCGAATAACCCACTCCGTCAGTATCGCCCTGGGGCTGCTGCTGCTGCTGCTGCTGCCGCTGCTGCTGCTGCTGCTCGGGATCCATAATTCTTTTTCCAAACTAATGATCAGAGGGGGAGAGAGACCAAGTCAAGACTTAGGTGCTGCTGGAAGCGACGACACTCTTCCCAAGGAGCGGCACCTCGTACTGGAATACTTGAGGAAGCTTGGCGAAGGTATCACTAATCTTCAGCAGAGTGGACAGAAATCTTCGGGTTCAGGGAACTTGAAGCCAACATTCTAGAACAGGTGTATTTCGCTACTTACATTTTCAAAATTGTCACCATGGAAAAAATAGCACTTCCAATATTGTACTCACTTTCATACCGCCCCTCGGTATAGGTGACTTTAGGGGGATAGGTCCTGCATTTTCAGAAAAAACATACAAGACCAATCAAGTCCCACACAAGTCTACTATTCGCTCCAGGAGCCTTGTCGCTGCACCTGGAAGTTCAAACTCTAATATGAAATACCACACAGCTTTCACCAGACCCATACCAACTTTCACCCCCACCCTCTACCAACTTTCCCGCAACCGAAAATATGTAACGTTGCTGTATTCACTCTCCAAGTCTGTTCTTGACTCGTCGTCCTCCAGATGGTGAAGAGGTGCAAGAGGCTCAGTACTTGCCGGAGTAATGGCTGCCGGTGGTGGAGGGAGGCCCGCGAGAGTTAGAGGACGGGTGGTGGTGACGGTCGTGCTTCAGCGAGTGGTGACCTGAGTAGCGGGAGTTGGGACGAGAGTGCACGATGGCGTAGTGGTCGCTGTGAGACGACACCGAGCGGGCAGAGTTCATGGTGGAGGCCCCGGAGGTGTAGCCCTTGCCGTTGAGGGAGTACCTGTGGGGGTAGAGAGGAGAGAGGTGAGACGCGTGTGGGGTCAAGTTGGTGACTAGGAGGAAGAAACTTGCAGACAGCGTCTCTCTCTTTTCAGCTTCCTACAGTCAAAGAGGCAGATACCAGGGCCAGTACTTACCAAGCATTTACGTGTTCATTACTTATCCTGTACGTCTTTCCTCAAGCATGCCGGGTAAGTTTACATTTATTAAAGTGTTTATGAGCTCCGAAGGGGTACGAGGCTGCCTATAACATCCTGGAGTTTCGAACCTCATAAACTGTTTAACGACCCCAGACTAAGCTGCCATGATCAAGTCAAGATGTACAGGTTTTGTAAGTGCATACCCAAATGCATGATAAATACTGATCCAGGATTTCAAAGTTTTCAGTTTGCATTAGTGTTGCAATGAGTAAATGTTAGTGGCAGTCGTTCTCTGTATTACAGTAAGATGTATGTCGAACAAATCAACAAGGGCCGTGATGAGGGTTCGAACCTACGTTCGAGAGGATCCCAGACGCGTCTTAATCGACTCTGAGAAACTGCAGGATCCGTGTGAGGTCAGGAGAACTCCCGGTTGCAATTCTTTTAACCATGTCGTGGCACAGTCAATTAAGGCGCGTCTGGGATCCTCTCGGACGTAGGTTCGAACCCTCATCACGGCCCTTGTGAATTTGTCCATATGATGCATCACGCTATTGTGATTTCTGTGTGTAGTGTATGTCGAACATTTCTTTAATCACAAGTCATACAGCCGTGTTGAGAGTGAAAGTCATCCTGGAGTACGTCAACACAGCCCGACCTGAGTGTGTGGCACTCTGTGTGGGGCCAGAGTGCCTTGTAATACACTGAGCAGCAGTAACACCTACAACTCCCCAGCACCCACACCTCCCCCCCCCCCATCCCACAACCTCCCCCCCCCCCAGCACCCACACCTCCCCCCCCCCCATCCCACAACCTCCCCACCCCAGCACCCACACCTCCCCCCCCCCCTCCCGCAACACCCCCTCCCCAACACCACCCCCCCCCCCCCCCCCCTCCTACAACACCCCTGAAGGCAGTGACCGCAAGGCGCTAACTCTCGCCGCTGCTCACCTTTATCACGGCATTATATAAAAAACTCCTTCAGTGAGGCAGAAGATTATGCAGGCGACACGGGTCTTTGTTGGTTGTGGCGGGAGACGCAATATTTGTGATATGATCTGTCACGCTTAATGCCGGGCGGGCGGCCGGTCACGGCGTGCTTCCCAAAAATATGGCTGACGATATATTTCTTTAAACAAAAAATGTGAGGGTGGGGTTGGCCGCGGGCGGGGGGGGGGGGGTGGTTGATGAATGGGGGGTTGAGGAGTTTGAGGTTTATAAAGCCTATCGATATGTACTAATATGGACGGCTGTAGACATGTAGGTACGAGTTAAAAAACACACACACACACACACGGCCCTGAAAGACGGAAGAGTTAGGGGAGACATGATGACCACTTACAAAAATTCTCAGGGGAATTGACAGGGTGGACAAAGACGAACTATTAGCACTGGTGCACGAACAAGGGGACACAGGTGGAAACTTAGTACCCAGAAGAGCCACAGAGACATTAGAAAGAATTTTTTCAGTGTCAGAGTAGTTAACAAATGGAATGCATTAAGCAGTGATGTGGTGGAGGCTGACTCCATACACAGTTTCAAATGTAGATTTGCAATAGCCCAGTATGCACCAGAATCTGTACACTAGTTGATTGATAGTCGAGAGGCGCGACCAAACAGCCAAAGCTCAACTCCCGCAAGTACAACTAGGTGAGTACACACACACACACACACACACACACACACACACACACACACACACACACACACACACACACGACCAAAGAGCCAGAGTTCAACCCCCGCAAGCACAATTAGGTGAGTACACACCACCCACCACAAAACCTACTACCCTTCATCAGTCCCAGTGATGGAAACAAGAGCTGTAACCCATAATGAGATACTGTACAAATATTAAGATAAGGGAGAAACTAATCAACTACAGGTACAAGACGAAACTAGAGCTGCAGGACACAGACAACTTACCACAATGTGCACAAGCCCTACCCACCACCAGTGGGCCACAAGTCACCACTGTGGCCCTATTGTTGATCTCAGTGACTCAGTAGCCGGACGGTACATAATAAAGGCAAAATCACCTGCCTGGTGGTGAAGTAAAGGAAACAGGTCTAGCAGTAGATATAACACAGCCTTACCCCAGAAACAAATGTAAATAGAATAACAACAGCTTTCTCTAAACCGGTGAACATCAGAGGAACCTTCAGTGTTCTGAACACTGTCCATTATTTATATGCGACAAGTCTTAGATTATGGAACCTGTCGCACAGCCACCATTACAGAAACCATTTGAGAACACTGGGAAAGGTAGAGGCTTGCAACGAAGTCCGTCCCAGAATTACGTGGGATGGGATGTAGAGAAGGTTTGAAAGAGCTGGACTTTGAGGATAGAAAAAGAAAGATGTGGTTGAGACATGAAATACAAAGGGGAATTGACTGTGTGGAAACAAGAGGAAATATTTACAGGTGAATATCAATAGAACAAGACGGCATGGAGTGTGCTATACCCACAGATAAGCCATAGATATGTGTATTTCTTTTATAATAATAGTAGTAGTAGAAAAATGAATTGAACTAAATCGGGAGGTAGTTGAAGTCAACTTTATTTACAATGTCCATAGCAGGCAAGTGACAACTAAATGGTTAGTCATTGCATTAATAGACCGACGACTGATGAGATTGGGTCCAAGAACTGAAGCTCAATCCAGATTCACAAACAGGTGAGTACCAAAAGGTAAACACACACACACACACACACGTGCGAATGTACACAACGCACGCAAATCGCCTTTATTCAGCAAAAAAACGATAAAATCGACAACATAGCAGCAAAGTTGAGAATTGTTGGCAGATATGAGTCCCGCAGTGTGACATATCTTGGCTATAAAGATGACATAATATATATAAAATGGACATATTGCACATGAGCGTATTGTGTCTGCTAGATCCGTCATGTCATTTTAAACACTATACTCTAGACATCTAGTTTTATGCCTGAAACTCTGGGAATAATTCGTGGTATCATATAATATATAATTGCTGCACCGGGTAACCACTGTAACATGTTCGCTTGTAAACACTATAAATATTATTATTATAGTTCCTGCTACTTTGAAAATACCTTGCATCTTGTTAAGAGATTCGAATTTCACTAAAAGTCAACAGTTACTTGTTTGAACACTTGAACAATTTGACAATTCTTCTTTCAAAGTCCAGTGTACGTAATTAGCATAACTTTAGTAATAGCTGAGCCTAATGAGTTCTATCCATCCCTCATATCTCCCCAACATTTTCCTCTACCCTTTTCACTTCCCTTTTCACTTCCCTCCTTTCCCTCTATCCCTTTCCCCCCTCTCATTCCTGATTCCTTTATCAGAACCCCAAACTCATCCCCGACATTCCCCCTCACACCAACACCTCCCGCCAACCCCAAGCCACTACCAGTACCCTAGCCGTGAACCAGGCCACCTGGGCACTACTAACCTTGAGCCGTACTGGGAGCCGTGCCAGGAGCGGTAGGGGTCGTACTCCTCGATGATGGAGGGCTCCTTCTCTATGACCTCGGACTTGGTGCAGGAGCAGGTCATGGCAGAGCACAGGAAGATGTTGATGATCATCATGATGATGAAGAGGACGGCCAGCACGATGCACAGGATCCAGAGCCACGGAGGGTACCAGTCGCACGAGGCTGCACCTGCAGGAGCAACACACGTTCAGATATGCCAGACTATCAGGCCAGATTATGAGGCCAGACTATCAGGTCAGACTATCAGACCAGACTATCAGACTAGACTATCAGACCAGACTATCAGACCAGACTATTAGGCCAGACTATTAGGCCAGTTTCCTCACACCTGGCATGGGACCCTGTGTCTGCGTCTAGGTCCACACACACACACACACACACACACACACACACACACACACACACACACACACACACCTCGGCTTGTGAGGGATTACCATGGGTGTAAGTCAAATGATTCTTTTACTTTCAATAATCAGAAACAAAATAAATATTAGGGATATAAAGGTGGACGTGTTCACAAAATAATTATACACGTTTCTTCAGAAAATGGCGGACCAACAGAGTTGTAGTGGATATATGGGCCTGCGAGTCGCTCCAAGCAACAGTCTTTTCAATAATGTTATCACTAAACAAGCCTGCCTTCAAGCCGGGCTTGAGGAGTAGAACTCCAGGTATACGCTAGGTATAATGTAATTAACCTTCAAGAATGGATTATAAACGCCAAGGAGCTACAGTGTAAGAGTTCACAGGACGTCCCACTTGAGTTCACGGGTCCTCGCGGTCCTTAGCATTTGCCCAGTTACCCATATAGGGTAGAAATGAGTGGATTATTTAACACGGGTGGTACACGAACAAGGGGACACAGGTGGAAACTCCCTACCCAAATGAGCCACAGAGACGTTAGAAAGAACTTTTTCAGTGTCAGAGTAGTTAGTAAATATAATGCATTAGGAAGTGATGTGGTGGAGACTGACTCCATACACAGTTTCAAATGTCGATATGATAGAGCCAAATAGGCTCAGGAATCTGAACATCAGTTGATTGACGGTTGAGAGGCGGGACCAAAGAACCAAAGCTCAACCTCCGCAAGCACAACTTTGTGAGTACAACGAAGTGAGTACATTCTTTAAATCCGAGGCCAGGGAAGGCCTTAACTTCGAACAATTTTTCGAACTGTTTGAAGAGTTAGCCGCCGAACATATTTTCGAATATCTTCCGAAGACAATCATTGTATTCGTCGTCGATGTGACTAGACATCCAGGGAATGATGGGTGGCCCAGACCCCCTCGTATAAGGATAATCATTATGGAGCACTTTATGGGAATCGGATAATACCAATATTGGCTCTCGCACGCGTACCCTCAAGTCCAAGGCCACGGGAATTATACCACATGCCCCAAGTTTCCACTGGACTCTTTATTTATTTATATATTTATTTATTTATTTATTTATTTATTTATTTATTTATTTATTTATTTATTTATTTATTTATTTAAACAAGAGTTCTTACATTCTTGTAAAGCCGCCAGCACGCATAGCTTTTCAGCCAGGTCCTTAGTCCAATTTTTTCCCCTGTATACGACCCGCCAAATCATTTAACATCTAGGTACTCATTCACTGCTGGGTGAACAGAGGCTGAAGTTAAAGATTGGCCCTCAGTAAATCCTCCCCAGCCAGGATACGAACCCAGGCCAATGCGCTCGTGAAGCGCCGAACGAATGTTTTACCACTACGCCACGAGGACAATTATGACTCATTGATGAAGAGGCCAAAACTCGAAAGGTGAAGGTGCATTGATACCAATCTGATGTTTTGTTACTAACCTCAGGTTTTGATATTAATAATCTGACGATAACAGTTTGACAGTGTGGTTTTGATTTCAGTAAACTTGTTGATATACCAGACCTGTGATTGTGTCGGGGAAAGTACTCACTTCTATACAATTCCTGAATGGTTTTCAAAGCACTTACTCCTGGCGGAACCTTTAGAGTAGCACGATATTATTCTCTTGCGAGATTAAGAGAAGTACGTAAGAAAAAAGGCATTTAGACTGGATCATGATATGCTTTTGTACTCGTCTAAACTCTCTCATTATCGCTTGTATGGAGAGCCAAGTTCAGTTGTAGGATCCCGCCACTCCAGCAGTCGGTCATGTACCGTCTCCTCACCTTTTATTCCTATTACATTTGCCTTCGAAGTTGTACATGAAGTTGTCTACAATTTCTTCTGGTAGTTTATTACAGTGTTCAGCAACTCTTACGCTTAATAAGTTGCTGAACACAACTTAGCAACTTAGTTGTGATGCTAAGTTGTGATCAGCAACACAACTAAGTACTTCTTAGTTGTACTAAGAAGTATCCTCTTGCATCCCTGTGGCTATTAATTTCCATCCAGGCCTTTCCATTTAATTATTTCAAACATAAAAAAAACAGTTCAAGAATGTGTCAAGTATTTTGTATGTCTATACCGCGTCTCCGTTAGCTTTCATAAAATCGTTAGGTACAGCTGCTTCAACTTGTCCACACATCCCATATCACGTAGTTATGGAACCAAGTTTGTCGTAAACTTGTGCACCACTAAGTTTCATTTTGTTCCTCCGGATGTTCGCTCCACGCTGGGTCTGCACACTCTAGGATGGTCTCACGTAGGTTACATAATTCTGAAGGCCTAGTTACGAAGGTTGCTGAAGGTTGTAATATGCCGACAGTTTAGCATATGTGACTGACGATTTTGAGTTTGTTTGTGCTTCAGGGGTAAGACCTGTTGATATTTTAACACCAGGGTATTTTGTTACCTTTGAAAGTCAATGATTACTGCTATATAATAGTTCTTATGTCGACCTGGCTTGTGTGTGTGCGTGCGTGCGCGCGAGAAATATAAGCATATATATACACACACAGTGTTGTACAGTGTTGTATGACTTAAGATGAATGACATACAACTGTTAAAGGGCAAACAAAGCAAAGCTTTCCTATTAATTCAAGGCTTATATAACATGTTTACCTGGCTTCCTCGACACATTCCCTGTGTTATAACCCATTCACTGTTCTCCGAGTCTGGAGCTTGATTTACTTCACAACTTTTCGCAATGCGGTCCACATTATTTACAATAACGGCCGCAAGACTTGGCGGCAGAATGGACCAGAGTTATTATTATAAGATTAAGTTTGGAGGCAGCAACTTGGAGGAGCCATAGTGGGCTGGGGGCGTGCGTGACTTCTGGTACAAAGTCCGGGCAAGGTGCTCTAAGTCCCCTTTCTCTCTTGACGGTAGTGACTGCGCCCACCTATTTCGCGGTTGAGATAATGTCCGCCTGCCTCTGGGCTCGCTGCTGCCTCGCGCCCCACTGAGGAACAGGTGGGTTTTGGTGTAGAAATCTGTTCTTCGTTCCCCCATATCATCATTTTGTCGGGGTGCTGCGAGAAGATACATATGTTAATGCATCATCTCCGTACCCGGGAGATGATGCCCGCCCACACCCCCAGGCCGTCGCCCTGAGACGAGTCTAGGAACACAAGCATCACCTACAGGTAATCATGCGTGTGGGGTGCAAGGACGCGAAAGCCTACTTGATTCATATGCAAACAAATTATTTACACGAAAAGAGATAAATCTATGTATTCCGAAGGCTATGTCAAATAACCCTTATGAAAGATATTATGTACAAAGTTTTCTTATATATACTCTTGTGACTAGAACACATGTAGGCAACTAACGCAATCCCAACACACACACACACACACACACACACACACACACACACACACACACACACACACACACACACACACACACACACACACACACACACACAGAAAGGAAGTAACGACGTTTCGGTCCGTGCTCGAAGCTTAGTAAGTAGACATGTGCTGTTCTCTCGGCTTAATTAGTGCCCAGGATGGACCGAAACGTCGTCGTTGGCACTTGTGTGTGTGTTTGGTGGTTTTCAGACTTTATTGTGATTTATTCCTTGACTACTTGCGGAAAATAACTGCTTAATCCCGGGCCGATTACCACAGCAGGTGTCTCCGCTGGACCCCACAGGCGGCCCAGCACCCGGGCGCCGGCAGTGGAAGACGTACCTCGGAAAACACGCGATTTTCCGGTTAAATCATTAGCCATACAGATCCCTGAGTTTATTTGGCTAAAGGCGCCTCTGGCCTTAACTACATAATGAATAAACCGTGTGTTGGAGGAGGGAGGAATGTGTGCGTCCCTTTGTTAAACAAGATGAAATCGCTAGAAATGAGACTTTTAGATGATAATTCGAATAATATCTCGCATGAAAGAGTTTAACAAGTCACATACTTTGAGACTTGTTAAGATTAGTTGTGTTTGTTCATTCTGCAACTTAGTGCAATACGTATCACGGTATTTTATCAGAGACGAACCTAAGCAATTTGTTATAGTTATCCAGATTTATTAGAAAACGGGATTTTTCAGGAATATCTGCACCAAACTATTACACAGCTTAAGAGATCGCTGATGATCTCATCAGTAATATATATATATATATATATATATATATATATATATATATATATATATATATATATATATATATATATATATATATATATATATATATATATATATATATATATTTATATATATTGCAGCCGTATGATCTGATCGAACCCGCGACCATGGACTCCTCAGGCACGCGCACTACCGACCGGATTAGGATTATGATAATAATGATAATATTACTCACTTGGATCTTCCGTATCATATTGAAACTACGCGTGATGAAATGAGAATTATTGATCGCTTATCTTTGCTAATACTTGGGAATGATGCACGCTAGATGAAAGAAAACGGAGGACAAACTTTTCAGTGAGACTATAAAACAAATGGCTGCTTCTGTGATATCACTTGACAAGCTCTGAGTAAACACCTAAGCTGACATATTTTGTGGGAGTATGAGCGCCATGGTGAGGAACGAAAGGAAATACAAGAACATTATAGAGATAAACTAACTATTTGTTGTCGTACTGGGCTATGTTCCCGAAACTGTATGGATTGAATTGTCGCGTGTACGAAACACCGCTTTTAAATGTAAATATTATTGAAAAGAGTGATGTCACTGCGTGGAATTACTGATGGTATAAAGGCCGGAGAACAGGTGTTCCACCATGTGAACACCAGACAATTACGTGACCACGCACACGCATGCACGCGCACATACGCACCGCACACGCGCACATACACACACAAATGAAGATATATATTCTGAATTAACGAGAAAACTATAACGAAGGCACACTGGACATCATGGTATTCCAGCATCCACATGATACACAGGAACCTTGAGTATATAATAGGCACAGGATTATATATATATATATATATATATATATATATATATATATATATATATATATATATATATATATATATATACATATATATATGTCGTACCTAGTAGCCAGAACGCACTTCTCAGCCTACTATGCAAGGCCCGATTTGCCTAATAAGCCAAGTTTTCCTGAATTAATATATTTTCTCTAATTTTTTTCTTATGAAATTATAAAGCTACCCATTTCATTATGTATGAGGTCAATTTTTTATATTGGAGTTAAAATTAACGTAGATATATGACCGAACCTAACCAACCCTACCTAACCTAACCTAACCTATCTTTATAGGTTAGGTTCGGTTACGTAGCCGAAAAAGGTAGGTTAGGTTAGGTTAGGTTAGGTTAGGTAGTCGAAAAAACATTAATTCATGAAAACTTGGCTTATTAAGCAAATCGGGCCTTGCATAGTAGGCTGAGAAGTGCGTTCTGGCTACTAGGTACGACATATATATATATATATATATATATATATATATATATATATATATATATATATATATATATATATATAATATATATATATATATATATATATGTATATATATGTATATGTGTATATATATGTATATATATATATATATATATATATATATATATATATATATATATATATATATATATATTATATAAAATCCTTACACGAATTTAAGCGGGAGAAAGAATAGAAGACACGGAGGTGAAGGCAGAAAACATTAGAGAGGACGCTAAAGAAAAGAAAGGGGCACGAACGGATGGTAGAAAGAGGATTAGAGAAGGAGAGGGGGCAAGAGTAGGAAGGGGGAAGAGAGAGGGGGGATCAAAAATTGAAATTAGGGAGAACAGAAGAAAAGGCAGTGAGGGTGAGAGAAAGGGTGGCAGAACGGGGGTACATTAAGTGGTAAGTTTTGACTAAGTTATTCCGGGGAAGTGAGGGAGAAGTTAGGGCAGGTAAAGGGAAGCGAAAAGGTGTGCAAGCAAGGGGAAACAAAGTTAAAATTAAGAGAAGAGATTTCAGATCAGGGAGTAAGTTGCTTTCTCCTCCCTCTCTCGCTGCTTTCTTTCAGTACCTCCCTCCTTCCTCTCCCCTCACACTGAGAAAAATGTAAATGGTATTTGATGGTGAAAAAAGTGAGGAAAACAAGTGAAATACGACCTGGCATGTGAGGTGCATTCAAAATTAATCTCTTCAGTCCTTCCTTCCTGCCTCTCTCTTTCTCTCTCTCTCTCTCTCTTTCTCTCTCTCTCTCTCTCTCTCTCTCTCTCTGTCTCTCGCTGTCTCTCTCTCTCTCTCTCTCTCTCTCTCTCTCTCTCTCTCTCTCTCTCTCTCTCTTCTCTCTCTCTCTCTCTCTCTCTCTCTCTCTCTCTCTCTCTCTCTCTCTCTCTCTCTCTCTCTCTCTCTCTCTCTCTGTCTCTCGCTGTCTCTCTCTCTCTCTCTCTCTCTCTCTCTCTCTCTCTCTCTCTCTCTCTCTCTCTCTCTCTCTCTCTCTCTCTCTCTCTCTCTCTCTCTCTTTCATGCGCGCTCGCATGCATGCACACACTGTCACAGACAGTACAAGCGTCAATTAATCACTTCTCTCTGGTATGTATTTTACATTTTAAATCCATCACGTTCCCTCTCCTCCCGAGGTGACTTGGTTAGTCAATCTTTTATGTCAAGATGTTGGAAAACGCCGAGGCAACAACGGCTGTTATGTGAGGCCCGCCTCATACGGGCAGCCTTCACACGCTGCCCGAGTGAGACGCTCCTGCTGGGCCAGTGTCCTACGCCAGTTCTGTCACCGGTATCTACCCAAAAGGTATCTACCCAAAAGGTATCTACCCAAACGGTATCTACCCAAAAGGTATCTACCCAAAAGGTAGATATTAGGAAAATATCAGGACAGCTACCTGCACTGAGACTGGGGCACGTTTTGGAGTTACCATTGGGTAACGCCTCCTTCACCAGATATAGGCAGGAGAAGTCAATTAATAGATTGATCCTTACAGAAATATGTTACCTCTTATAGCATGTCTTCTCTCCTTGTTCGTATATTGGCGTCGCGTTATGAGAGTGGCGTTCATGTCTCTGCCACAACCCTTCCATCCTCATCCATCCTTTCCTCCCTTTCCACCTCTCTTCTTATCCCGCACTCTCCCTATCTGCCACCCACCCTAGCTGTTCCCCACTCTAGCTATCTGCAATTGTCTCTAGCTATCTGCCACTATATCTAGCTGTATGCCACTATATCTAGCTATCTGCCACTATATCTAGCTATCTGCCACTATATCTAGCTATCTGCCACTATATCTAGCTATCTGCCACTGTCTCTAGCTATCTGCCACTATATCTAGCTATCTGCCACTGTCTCTAGCTATCTGCCACTATATCTAGCTATCTGCCACTATATCTAGGTATCTACAACTGTCTCTAGCTATCAGCCACTATATCTAGCTATCTGCCACTATATCTAGGTATCTACAACTGTCTCTAGCTATCTGCCACTATATCTAGGTATCTACAACTGTCTCTAGCTCTCCGCCACCCAGCTTAACTCCCCGCCCGTCTCCCTACCTACCTGGCAGCCTCCGTGCCTCACCCCGGGACTCACCAGCTGAGGTGGGCTCCACGACATACACGGTGGTGGTCGCCTGAACCCGACCGGACTTCTCCTCCACGCTGTTGGCGTCGGAGTCCGGGAGTGCCCGCCCCTGCACCACCGTCAGACGCTCCGGCTGGCCCTCACACCGCTCGCTGGCACACGGTCCTGGGGGCACCCACAGGTCAGGTCAGGTCATCAAGGATGGGGGGGAAGGGTTATTAATGCAACAACATTATTACTAGAAGGGTTGAGAGAACATAAAAAAACAACAAATGGCTATAATAGTGGGATGCAGAAACACCCTACGTCCCTTTTTCAAGTCCGAAGGAGACACCTCCATCCCGCCATACCCCGAGGAGCACCTCCAGAGGAGACACATGTCAAGAGACAGACGGAAAACTAAAAGTGGGCGGAAGGGAAGAGAGAAGGGCAAGGAGAGGTGTCGAGGACGATTGGATAGAAGGACGTAATGGAGAAGAGGAAAGAAAAGGATGAGGGGAGAGGTTATATATGGAGGTGGAAGAATGGGGACGAGAGAGAGAGAGAGAGAGAGAGAGAGAGAGAGAGAGAGAGAGAGAGAGAGAGAGAGAGAGAGAGAGAGAGAGAGAGAGAGTGGAAGGGGGGAGAGAGAGATGGAGAGAGGGAGGGAGGGAGGGAGAGAGGGGGAGGGAGAGTGTGAGAGTCCAGCAGAGAGGGCTCGAGTGACTGAAAATCAAAGGCGACAGAAACACGAGAAGAGACATTGAGGTGGAGAGTGAGAGTGACGTTAATGGAGGAACGAGTGCGAGGAGAAGAGGAGAGGGGGAAGGGGGAGAGTGTGAGAGAGAGGTAGGGAGGATGGAAGAGTGTGGGAGAGAGGAAGGGAGGAGGGGAGAGTGTGGGAGAGAGCAAGGAGGGAGTGGAGAGTGTAGGAGAGAGCAAGGGAGGAGAGAGCAAGGGAGGGGAGAGTGTGGGAGAGAGCAAGAAGGGAGGGGGAGAGTGTGGGAGAGAGCAAGGGAGGAGGGAAGAGTGTGGGAGAGAGCAAGGTGGGAGGGGAGAGAGGAAGGAGGGAGAGGAGAGTGTGGGAGAGAGGAAGGAAGGAGGGGAGAGTGTGGGAGAGGGGAAGGGAGGAGAGGAGAGTGTGGGAGAGAGCAAGGGGAGAGAGCAAGGGAGGGGAGAGCGTGGGAGAGAGCAAGGGAGGAGGGGGAGAGAGTGGGAGAGAGAAATGGAGGGAGGGGAGAGTGTGGAAGAGAGCAAGGGAGGGAGAGGGGAGGGGGAGTGTGGGAGAGAGCTGGGAGGGAGGGGAGAGTGTGGGAGAAGGCGAGGAGGGAGGGGAGAGCGTGGGAGAGAGCAAGGAGGGAGGGGAGAGTGTGGGAGAGAGCAAGGAGGGAGAGGAACACACAGTATGGAAGGCTTCTCTGGAATATTGGAAAACAATAACTTTCTGTTAATGGTTTAAAACTCTAATCCTTAAGAGTATGTTAAAGAGGATAATATTACTTTCCTCTTTAAACAACAAATATTAAATTAGGTCAATTTTAGGTTAACAAAAATTGTATATGGATAAATCTGAAAACTAACAGAGTTAACAAGCATACTAACGTTAGTACCCCCTGCATATAGGGACAAGGATACTAACGTTAGTACCCCCTGCATATAGGGACAAGGATACTAACGTTAGTACCCCCTGCATATAGGGACAAGGATACTAACGTTAGTACCCCCTGCATATAGGGACAAGGATACTAACGTTAGTACCCCCTGCATATAGGGACAAGGATACTAACGTTAGTACCCCCTGCATATAGGGACAAGGATACTAACGTTAGTACCCCCTGCATATAGGGACAAGGATACTAACGTTAGTACCCTCTGCATATAGGGACAAGGATACTAACGTTAGTACCCCCTGCATATAGGGACAAGGATACTAACGTTAGTACCCCCTGCATATAGGGACAAGGATACGAACGTTAGTACCCTCTGCATATAGGGACAAGGATACTAACGTTAGTACCCTCTGCATATAGGGACAAGGATACTAACGTTAGTACCCTCTGCATATAGGGACAAGGATACTAACGTTAGTACCCCCCGCATATAGGGAGAAGGATACTAACGTTAGTACCCCCTGCATATAGGGACAAGGATACGAACGTTAGTACCCCCTGCATATAGGGACAAGGATACTAACGTTAGTACCCTCTGCATATAGGGACAAGGATACTAACGTTAGTACCCCCTGCATATAGGGACAAGGATACTAACGTTAGTACCCCCTGCATATAGGGACAAGGATACTAACGTTAGTACCCCCTGCATATAGGGACAAGGATACTAACGTTAGTACCCTCTGCATATAGGGACAAGGATACTAACGTTAGTACCCCCTGCATATAGGGACAAGGATACTAACGTTAGTACCCCCTGCATATAGGGACAAGGATACTAACGTTAGTACCCTCTGCATATAGGGACAAGGATACTAACGTTAGTACCCCCTGCATATAGGGACAAGGATACTAACGTTAGTACCCCCTGCATATAGGGACAAGGATACGAACGTTAGTACCCTCTGCATATAGGGACAAGGATACTAACGTTAGTACCCTCTGCATATAGGGACAAGGATACTAACGTTAGTACCCCCTGCATATAGGGACAAGGATACTAACGTTAGTACCCTCTGCATATAGGGACAAGGATACTAACGTTAGTACCCCCCGCATATAGGGACAAGGATACTAACGTTAGTACCCCCTGCATATAGGGACAAGGATACTAACGTTAGTACCCCCTGCATATAGGGACAAGGATACTAACGTTAGTACCCCCTGCATATAGGGACAAGGATACTAACGTTAGTACCCTCTGCATATAGGGACAAGGATACTAACGTTAGTACCCCCCGCATATAGGGAGAAGGATACTAACGTTAGTACCCCCTGCATATAGGGACAAGGATACGAACGTTAGTACCCCCTGCATATAGGGACAAGGATACTAACGTTAGTACCCTCTGCATATAGGGACAAGGATACTAACGTTAGTACCCCCTGCATATAGGGACAAGGATACTAACGTTAGTACCCCCTGCATATAGGGACAAGGATAAGAACGTTAGTACCCCCTGCATATAGGGACAAGGATACTAACGTTAGTACCCCCTGCATATAGGGACAAGGATACTAACGTTAGTACCCCCTGCATATAGGGACAAGGATACTAACGTTAGTACCCCCTGCATATAGGGACAAGGATACTAACGTTAGTACCCCCTGCATATAGGGACAAGGATACTAACGTTAGTACCCCCTGCATATAGGGACAAGGATACTAACGTTAGTACCCCCTGCATATAGGGACAAGGATACTAACGTTAGTACCCCCTGCATATAGGGACAAGGATACTAACGTTAGTACCCCCCTGCATATAGGGACAAGGATACTAACACAAGTATACCCATATAAGAAGAGCAGGATGAATATATATGCCAGAGTGAAGACTCACCCTTGCAGATGAGGACGTCACACTGGAAGTGGACCCTGTTGGAGGTGGGGAAGCGGAACATCCTGTCAAGCACAGCCTCCGCGGTTCCTGCCGTCTCGTTATACACGAACTGCGTGATGAGGCTTCCCTCGGGGCACCTGACGGAGCACCAGCAGGAAGACGCGTCAGGTTTATGATACAGTCGCGTTAAACGGCATGAAACAGTGTAATAGTGGGGGGGGGTGAGCCCCAGCACGGGGAGGGTCTCCCGAGGCAGGCTCTTTACTGCTGAAGGCTACGACTGAGATAATCTTCTCCTGGGGAACAATGTAACTGTGCCGGGATTCGTCTAGCTTTTGCGCAATTGCTTACGAAACCTGTACATCTTTCCTGAATCATGGCGGCTTTGTTTACATTTAGTCATCAGTTGATGAGCTTCAAAGCGCTACGAGGTTGTTTATAACAATAATATCCGTTGGTTGTGAAGTTTCCCAGCTCGTAAACTGTCTAATAAATGTAAACAAAGTCCCCATAATTAAAGAAAGATGTACAGGTTTCGTAAGTCGTTGCTAGATGACCTGTGACCCCAAATAGTTCGCTCTGTAATTACTTTAACACCTGGCTCCAGAGACGTGCCACATATAACTGTATACCTGCTCTTGGGTTAGTGTGGCAGCGTCACACTCGGAGACAATACATACGTCTTGTTTCATAATGTTGTATGGGAGGAGAAGTACAACTTACACACAACATTTCATAATGTTGTATGGGAGGAGGAGTACAACTTACACACAACATTTCATAATGTTGTATGGGAGGAGGAGTACAACTTACACACAACATTTCATAATGTTGTATGGGAGGAGGAGTACAACTTACACACAACATTTCATAATGTTGTATGGGAGGAGGAGTACAACTTACACACAACATTTCATAATGTTGTATGGGAGGAGGAGTACAACTTACACACAACATTTCATAATGTTGTATGGGAGGAGAAGTACAACTTACACACAACATTTCATAATGTTGTATGGGAGGTGGAGTACAACTTACACACAACATTTCATAATGTTGTATGGGAGGTGGAGTACAACTTACACACAACATTTCATAATGTTGTATGGGAGGTGGAGTACAACTTACACACAACATTTCATAATGTTGTATGGGAGGAGGAGTACAACTTACACACAACATTTCATAATGTTGTATGGGAGGAGGAGTACAACTTGCACACAACATTTCATAATGTTGTATGGGAGGAGGAGTACAACTTGCACACAACATTTCATAATATTGTATGGGAGGAGGAGTACAACTTACACACAACATTTCATAATGTTGTATGGGAGGAGAAGTACAACTTACACACAACATTTCATAATGTTGTATGGGAGGTGGAGTACAACTTACACACAACATTTCATAATGTTGTATGGGAGGTGGAGTACAACTTACACACAACATTTCATAATGTTGTATGGGAGGTGGAGTACAACTTACACACAACATTTCATAATGTTGTATGGGAGGAGGAGTACAACTTACACACAACATTTCATAATGTTGTATGGGAGGAGGAGTACAACTTGCACACAACATTTCATAATGTTGTATGGGAGGAGGAGTACAACTTGCACACAACATTTCATAATATTGTATGGGAGGTGGAGTACAACTTACACACAACATTTAACCACTCTTCCTAAGAGGAAAAGTACTTATTTTAACTATGTTCTCGCAGCTACTAATATATTGTGATGGACCACCAGAAAATTCACGTATTGTATTACTGAATTTGGCTAAATTATTATTTTTTTAACTGCAACGTAAATAGAGACTTAACCCAACCTCTCATAGCAATTCCAGTCCTAATATATATGTACTGTACCAAGCCTACAAATAAATTTGTTATTTTTTTACTGACTATAAAATTAAAAGTACAAAAAGTCCATTATTGGCGGACCATCACTACATATTGGTACTTTCCACCAAATAGTTGCAAATTTTGCAACCCGTCCTCCTGAAATGAGGACGGGTTGCAAGATTTGGGTTGCGTTTAAGGTCGATCAACCTCGAGAGGGTTATTAAGGCCACATAGAAACTCTTGATGCACTTCCAGCAGTCAACACTCTGGACCAAAACCTGTCGTTCAAGCTAGCCATTAACATAAAGACGAACATGTCATCAGAATGTAGAATATTTGAGACACAATTAATTCACAAAAAGTGGGTATGTATTATAAAATATAGAGGTCATACGATGGGATCGCACCAGCGTCCCTGGATTCTACAGGCACTTGCAGGATTCTACAGATTGCACTATAATTTTGGGTAACTGAGATTAGACTCTGACGAAGCATTAAATCATACCTAATACATTTTGTTGTCGTTAGTGATCTTGTCAACAGGCCTCTGTCTCCTGCCTTGTACAGAAATATTGTGTTTCTCTGTCAGGAACTTCACTACAAATGGTAGACATTTAGTTGCAGCTTCAAGAAAAGGCAAGAAATCCTCGTCGAGGCGGAAAATAACACACAAATGTCTTAATACTCGAGGGAAGACCTAGACCTCACACTCGGAAGGTAAACCTTGCTTCATTCTCTCCTCCCTACGTCCTTCCATTTTTTTCCTCCTTGGCTTTTGTTTCCTTCTACTTTACTCCATTATTTTCTTTATTCCTCCCTAAATTCATCCTTCAATGCTCCCTGCAACCTCTTCGTGCTCTTCTCCTCCTCTCCCCCGGGACCTCATCTTGCAGTAAACCTCTCTTCACCCCCAGACACGCCCTCACCCACCCCTCACCCACCGCCCTCACCCACCCCTCACACACCCCTCACCCACCCCTCACACACCTCCCTCACCTCCTCTCTAAAGAACTCAGCGCCTCACAAAAGCGTCTGTTTCTCCTGACTGATGCTGCTTCTCCGCTGCTGCTGTTTGTAGAGTTAAAGTTTTTGGCTTGTGTTTTATATGGAGCTGAGGCCTTAAACACTGGAGTAAAATAACCCGCATAAGGTCTCTTTAACCGACACGAGTCAGTTCCTCTTTGACTTCCACCCACTCATTCATATACATGTTTAATCTTCGCTTGAAACAATCCACCGACATCACTACTATTATAATACCCGGTATTATTTGTTCCATAAATCAACACTATTTCTGAACCAGCCTTTACCTAGGTGTTTCCTGAATCTAAAATAATCTGATTTGAATGAAAGTCATTTTCAATCAGATTGGTTGAATGAATTGAATCACAGCAATTGAATGCAGCAGTTTTCTATAACTCCTCGTAAAAATCGGTCACGTGGAAAAAAAATAGTATCATTCATAAACAGGAACGATTAAATTAAAGAACTTTTGGTCTTGAATGAATTTAATAGTATTTGGACTCACGTCAAATCTGTGGTTGTCATCTCCCGTCTTTTCGATGAACTATGAACAGGCACGTGTACAGAGCATTAGGTTATCGACATGTCATCTCGTTAATGAAGCAAGGAGCGTTATCTTGAGGGTACCCTGAGGTGGTTTTTGTGACTCAGCGTCCCTGCGGCCCGGTCTCTTACTAGGACTCCTCGTTGGTCTAGTCAACCTGGGCTGTTGGTTGCTGTCCCGGACCAACTGAGTAAACTGGACTTAACTTTGCCAGGTAAGAGGGTGTCTGGGATTCACTTCGTTGACTTCGCACAGTTTCATGGCCAAAATTCCGACCTGAAGGATGGAAGTCATTTCAGGTAACTTCTCGGTGTTGGAGACAGAGTGTGGGTGACTGAGGAGAAAATAGACGCTCGTTTTAGGGTCGAAGTTATCGAGCACCACACACCAGATTCAAGGGGCCCGTCGTGTGACAATGAAGGTTGGCTGGCTGGCTGGCTGGCTGGCTGGCTGGCTGGTTGGCTGGTTGGCTGGTTGGTTGGCTGGCTGGCTGGCTGGCTGGCTGGCTGGTTGGCTGGTTGGCTGGTTGGCTGGTTGGCTGGTTGGCTGGCTGGCTGGCTGGCTGGCTGGCTGGCTGGCTGACTGGCTGGCTGACTGGCTGGCTGGCTGGCTGGCTGGCTGGCTGACTGGCTGGTTGGCTGGTTGGCTGGTTGGCTGGCTGGCTGGCTGGCTGGCTGGCTGGCTGGCTGGCTGGCTGGCTGACTGGCTGGCTGGCTGGCTGGCTGGCTGGTTGGCTGGCTGGCTGGCTGGCTGGCTGGCTGACTGGCTGCCTGGCTGGCTGCCTGGCTGGCTGCCTGGCTGGCTGCCTGGCAAGCAAACAAGCAAGCAAGCAGGCAGGCAGGCGCGCGCACAAACACACACACACACACACACACACACACACACACACACACACACACACACACACACACACACACACACACACACACACTGCCAAATGGAGGTCCGTCTCTCCTGGAATGTCAGCCCCAAGTGACACCTTCCCGCCATCGGGTGCAACATTTGCGTCTTCGACGGCCTCTCCAGCGCCGCCACGATACCCCGGCCTTTCTCTCTCTCTCAGCTTCTCTAACCCACAGATTTACATGACACGGAGTGAGCTATAGAGGTTATAGACTCAGTCAAGGTTCACACGCAACATTGAAAAGAAGCTTCCGGGGTATGGAGGGGGAAGTTGACGGCCTTAGAGTGGGGTGGGGTGTAGTTGATAGCTTCTGGGGAGGGGGGGAGTTGGCTGGGTAAGGCTGGAGAGGGAAGGAGCTGATTGTTTGTGGGGATAGAGGGTGGAGTTGATGGCGCTTCAACCCCCAACCTTGTGGGGGTTGAAGCGATGGTGGGTTTCTTGTTAATTGAGAGTGAAGGAAGTGTAGACAAATGGAGACGAGTAGGGAAGGCAAAGGCGGAGGGAAGAGAGAGAGAGCCATAGTTGTCGTGTATAGGAGTGTTATGGATGAATGGCAAGGCTGGGACCGGAGGGTGTAGCGAGGAAGAAGGTTGGTAGAAAGAGTAGGTAGGTAGAAAACGAGGAAAAGAGAGAGAGAGAAATAGGTAGGTAGGGGATAGGTAAGCTAAGGGCAGGGAGTGAGAGGAGGGAAGGGGGTGGGCAGGAACACATCACTGTTAGGCGGAGAACCACCGCGAAGGTGCGTAACTTTTACCTAAAGAGGCGAAAGCCGGCATTTTCAGAGAGGTGAGGATCAGGAGAACTTCATAAGAACAGAACGCTAGTATGAGGAAGCAGAACGCGAGAAGGAAAGAGAACTCTGGTATCAGTAAGGACGGGGAATATCTGGAGGAAACTACCGCCTTCTGACCTCCCAAAACAGTCATATTTTCCCCCATTTTCGGGTTTAACAGCTAAGTTAAGGGAGGCGGGGAGGCCGCAGACACCACTCCGCTACACTACTCTCACCGGCCATCGACCGGTTATTCTCAGGGGCCCGGACGAAGGCCATTAACAGACTGAGTTAGTTTGTAATTATAGTAATAATTCATATTGTAATTATACAATAGACATTAGAACAAGTTACAATCCTTTATTGGTAGATACAGAAATTGTCTATTATATGAAGCCATGAATACGCTAAGCTACCATCGTAGGATTATAGCAAGTGCGCAGTCTGAGAGAATGTCTGCTAGTTTAACGTAATCATACAGCAATGTACTTCATATTGTTAGTGTGCGAATATACTGGTGATGCCAGTGTCACCCTAATGATCGTCTTCCCTGGTCAAGGGTCAAAAGTACTATTGCAGAGGGATAGGTAATGGGTAGGATAGGTAAGAGAGGCACCCGGACTTTTTGATACCCCGCCAACGTGATAACACCTTACCTTCCGATTATTTCGGGGTTCAATGTCCCCGCGGCCCGGTCTTCGACCAGGCCTCCTCGTTGCTGGACTGGTTAACCAGGCTGTTGGACGCGGCTGCTCGCAGCCTGACGTATGAAACACAGCCTAGTTGATCAGGTATTCTTCGGAGGTGCTAAGACACAACGCCCCACCATTTCCAGCAGCACACTCGCTACCATAATGAGAGGCTAGAACCACCATACAGACAGCTACGCTGATAGCTACCACCGCTTACCCTGGGCTACAGTATACTTGGAGGTTTACTGAACCTATTGAACCTATACTCCCTATTGAACCTGGAGTTGCTAGTCCTCTTTCATCACGTCCTCTCTTATCCCCCCTTTCTCATCACCAACTCCTCCTTATTCCACGTCTCTCTCCTACGCCAGGTACCTTAACCCCTGCCGTGCTCTGGCCGGATATACCCGACACGGACAAAGTCGTTCCTAAGCCGGTTATATCCGTACTTGTTTTTAGCGCGGCTGTGTTTCATACCTCCAGGCACATTTCCCGCCAGAAAAGTCGTCGTCTTTCTGGATGTTTTCCTGAGAATTTGAATAGCCAATCACGTGCGGTTTCCGGTCCACGAGGAGCAGCAGCCAATCACGTGCGGTTTCCGGTCCACGAGGGGCAGCAGCCAATCACATGCAGTTTCCGGTCTCCGAAGAAAATCAGCCGCGGGAAAATGATGGTCAGAAGGCGGTGTGCTACGACAATATTAAATTGAATTATTTTCTTTATATTTGTATTTGACGTTATTATTTTTATTTTATGAGAGAATTCACTTGCAACCACACATGTTATCACTAAAAACCGCTCTCGTGGTGTATCTTAACGCCGGTTATGTCCCGCAACCCATTGAACCCACGCCCCTAGATGCCTGCCTCCAGCACACACAACCCACGCCCCTGGAAGACTCACCCACGCCCCTGGAAGACTCACCCACGCCCCTGGAAGACTCACCCACGCTCCTGGAAGACTCACCCACGACCCTGGAAGACTCACCCACGCCCCTGGAAGACTCATCCACACCCATGGAAGACTCACCCACGCCCCTGGAAGACTCACTCACACCTCTGGAAGACTCATCCACACCCCTGGAAGACTTACCCACGGTCATCAGTCAGCGGCACTGTGTAGTTGGGCTCCCCGAAGCTGAAGCAGTTCTTGACGCGCATCGAGTGGGCCTCTGTGGACAAGACAGATACTTAAACACAGCAGAAAGCACACACACACACACACACACACACACACACACACACACACACACACACACACACACACACACAGTGTGGTGTGTGTGTGTGTGTGTGTGTGTGTGTTTCAGTGTCAGAGTAGTTAACGGATGAAATGCATTAGGCAGTGATGTGGTGGAGGCTGACTCCATACACAGTTTCAAATGTAGATATGATAGAGCCCAGTAGGCTCAGGAATCTGTACACCAGTTGATTGACAGATGAGAGGCGGGACCAAAGAGCCAAAGCTCAATCCTCGCAAGAACAAATAGGTGAGTACACTTGCAACTAATAATTGAACATGTATTAATAAGCGAAAAACACTCGGATTTCTCGTGTCTTTTCTTGTAAATATATATATATATATATATATATATATATATATATATATATATATATATATATATATATATATATATATATATATATACAAACACTTCTATTCAATACCCATTGTTTCGTGTTCTGTCTTGTGTTGATGAAATTAATACCCTATTAATGCCACCTCTTGTTCTGTCTTGTGTTGATGAAATTAATACCCTATTAATGCCACCTCTTGTTCTGTCTTGTGTTGATGAAATTAATACCCTATTAATGCCACCTCACCCCATCCACCTCACTCAAATGTAGATATATATATATATATATATATATATATATATATATATATATATATATATATATATATATATATATATATATATAGTTCTCGACGAAGAACTCTGTAGGGTAAGGCAGGTCCTAGTCAACAACGGCTTCTCCAATGGTTTCGTCGAAGACATCATAAGAAGGAAAGTGAAACGCCATGCAACCTCTGAAGAGACAACTAACACAACACCTATACCCCCTATTAGACTATTTTACAGGAACTTCTTTTCCACAGCTCATAAAACGGAGGAAAGGGTCCTGAAAGATATTGTTAATAGAAACGTTATCCCTACAGACAAAAATCAGAGGATACAACTGACGATTTACTATAAAACCAGAAAAACGGCCAGCCTACTCATGAGAAACTCTCCAGACACAAAGCAGAACGCTTTAAAAGAGACCAACGTCGCCTATGCCTTCAAATGCCCTCTTGGGGACTGTAAGCTCCAAAAAACACAGTATATAGGCAAGACAACAACATCTCTTTCTAGGCGTTTAACGATGCATAAGCAACAGGGCTCCATTAAGGAACATATAATCTCTTCCCACAACCAAACCATCGCCAGAGAAATCCTAGTAAACAACACGGAAATCATCGATAGGTACAGCGATAGCAGGCGGCTTGACGTTTGCGAGGCACTACACATTAAAAAGTCAACACCAGCAATCAACAGCCAATTAATGCACAACTATATTCTACCCACCTCAAGACCCCGCTCCTATATAGAAGCATCAAGAAATATGGACCAATAGGCTTTCTACAATCACTTCCATTCAATACCCATTGTTTCGTGTTCTGTCTTGTGTTGATGAATTTAATACCCTATTAATACCACCTCACCCCATCCACCTCACTCAAATGTAGATATAAACAAATCGGAGATGTGTAAGTTCTATTCAGTTGTGTATGTGTAAACTAAAGTCTTTGAAAATGTAATAAGTTTTACGAAACGCGCTCAAGTGTCGCGTCAGACTAGAAATAAAAATGAATTTTAGAGAATTGATTTTTGAATTACCACCAACAGTGAAAAGGAATGTACGAAAGATCGAGAAAATTCGTGTTAGAATTATTAATCTTACTTTTTCGGTCATATTTAATAATATATGTCTACAGGAAAGACTGCTACCAAAATATACATATATATATATATATATATATATATATATATATATATATATATATATATATATATATATATATATATATATATATATATATATAGGCTCCTCAGCAGTGTGAGGGGGCCCCCCTCCACCACTTTCCCATATAACTCGGCGCACATTTCCATTGGATTTACACAACTGCTTTTACCACTACAACTGCTCTTCTCTGACTACTACTACTATCGCTGATACATCTACCTTTGCTACATCTACTTTTGCTACATCTACTGCTACTACATCTGTTTCTGCTATATCTACTTCATCTATTATTACTTCGTCTACTTCTGCTACATCTAAAGAAGGGCCGTTTTCGGGAGAGTGAAATATGCGGAGTTTTTTCCCAAGACTTGTACAAGTCCGTTTTCCCATGCGGAAAAAATAATTATTGACACTTCTAGTAGAGTCTTCTTTCATTGACAGTTGCAGTATCTGTCATGGTTACTTTCCTCTCTCTCTCTCTCTCTCTCTCTCTCTCTCTCTCTCTCTCTCTCTCTCTCTCTCTCTCTCTCTCTCTCTCTCTCTCTCACTCTCTCTCACTCTCCCGCCTCTCTCCTTCCCTCCTTCCTTCCTTCCCTCTCCATCCTTCCTCCTTCCCTTCTATACAACACCTCCATACTAAGTCTGAAACAATTTTACATGCCAACTTTTCTGGGTCTAAAAGCCATCAGACCCCTATAATGTATAATATAGTTCTTGAGACTGCTGCTAGGAGGCTACGAACCCAACTATATATCGTGTAGGGCACTTCTCTAAGACATTCACATCTCAGTCATTTATATCATCTGAGCTTGTCGAGGTGTTGACTCTTTTAAACTCATTCTCAGCATATTGAGATCATATTTATTTGTTAAAAACAGGCAATTTGTTTCAACTTTATTATATTACCCTTAAGATACAAAAAAATGCCATTTGGTAAAAAAAAAAAATACCATTTTTAGAGATTTATTGACCAAAATTAACGCCTCACCCTCCCCCCTCCCCCTCCCCTTCCAGACGAATATAAATATCTCTGAAAGAAGCTAATCTGACCTTTATAAGGATAACTTATACCGTGGCGTAACTGAGACGTCAACATGCTTATTTTAACGTTAAACCTTTGTGAACTTGTTAACCAGACAGTGCTGGTAAATACAACTACTAAGATGGCTACGGAAAACAACTCTCAGCGGCAACACTTCTACGTACGTGAGACGCAAGACGCTGATTTCATAAACGGCCACCAGGAGGGGGGGTCCGTATGGGGGCCACCACACGGCCCAATGTGAGTAGAAAGGTTCGTTTTATAATCATATTTAAGTGTTCTTCTTACGGTGTTCTCACGTGAACGTCGGAACAAGAAAAGATAATAAATAACTAAATGTTAAAATGCAGTATTCCCACTACCGAGCACAGCTTGGAGCAGCAGCAGCAGCAGCAACAGCAGCAAAAGGAGAAAATATTGGGAGGAAAGCGGAGACGAAAATATTCAATCACTTTTGGCGCGACGCTGCAACTTTTAACAGGCCATTGGCGCGAGGTAATCAACATGCGTTGTTCCGTAGCAGCACAAGGAGGGGCATGCACTGTTCCGTAGCAGCCCAAGGAGGGGCAGGCACTGTTCCGGACCAGCAAAGAAAGAGCAGCCGGCCTCCTTGACGGAGGTAGAAAGGGCAGCCGGCCTCCTTCATGGAGGCAGGGAGGGCAGCCGGCCTCCTTCATGGAGGCAGGGAGGGCAGCCGGCCTCCTTCATGGAGGCAGGGAGGGCAGCCGGCCTCCTTCATGGAGGCAGGGAGGGCAGCCGGCCTCCTTCATGGAGGCAGGGAGGGCAGCCGGCCTCCTTCATGGAGGCAGGGAGGGCAGCCGGCCTCCTTCATGGAGGCAGGGAGGGCAGCCGGCCTCCTTCATGGAGGCAGGGAGGGCAGCCGGCCTCCTTCATGGAGGCAGGGAGGGCAGCCGGCCTCCTTCATGGAGGCAGGGAGGGCAGCCGGCCTCCTTCATGGAGGCAGGGAGGGCAGCCGGCCTCCTTCATGGAGGCAGGCAAAATATCAATAAAATACAAACATAGACAAAGACAGGTAACAAAAGACGATTATACACGAAACATTGAATTACCAAATAAAGATTACAAACTTTTACTCTTTATGCAATCAATAAAGTAAATATAAACGTATTACCAAAGTATAACTTCATACAAAATTGAATTAAAATGAGAAATCTCACGAATTAATGGGAGCTCTAATGCTTGAACAAATTTATGGTGATTGTAGAAAAGTATTTCCATGAGACCAAAGAACTTTTGAAGGTTTTCTGTAACCAGGTTAACTGGGTGTGTAAGCCAGTGGAGCGAGAGTGCTGCCCCCGTCAGGCTGAAACGGCCACCGCTTCGTTATTCGTGTAGTAAATCTGACTTTATTAGTGCTGGGTTATTTTGAGGCAAGCTTTATTGTTTCCCCTCCCTGACCCTTCTCACCCATTGGTTCACGGTGTATTAACACAGGAACCCCATTGGTTCACGGTGTATTAACACAGGAACCCCATTTGTTCACGGTGTATTAAGTGAGAGGAACCCCATTTGTTCACGGTGTATTAACACGGGAACCCCATTTGTTCACGGTGTATTAACACGGGAACCCCATTTGTTCACGGTGTATTAAGAAGAGCCCCATTTGGTGGTGGATCTACCGACCAGACCAGGATGTGCTGCTCCTGCTGAAGCTGCTCCTGCTGAAGCTGCTCCTGCTGAAGCTGCTCCTGCTGAAGCTGCTCCTGCTGAAGCTGGGTGTAAAAACTAAGCAACTCACAAAAACACAATAACATAAGGTATAATATTATAAGCGTTCTTTTTTGTGACGGATACTTTTAATGACTGAAACATGTTAGAGTTACAGCTCCTGCTACTGGTACACCAACACTAGTAGTTCAACTACCACTATTCTGACAATTATTACTAGTAATATACTTTCTGTACTACTTGTATTGTTACGATTAACTTTTTTGGGAGCATAATGAATGTGAAGCAGCTGATCCTCATACTAACATCAATGCAACATTCACTAGCAACGCTTCTCCTGCTAGTGTTGGTGAGAATAGTCATGCTATTGGTACTAACACTACTCCTAACACTATCATTCGCCACCATCAGCCACATAGAGCATTACTACTACTACTATCAGCTCTATGCCACAACCACTATCTTATCCTACTACACTGCCTCTAATGACACCATACCACCACTACTCACACCCCCAACACGTCTCACCACCACCACCACCATCACCACCCACCCCAACAATTATCACCACTCCAACAATCACCACAACAACCACCCCCAACAACAATCACCACCCGTCCAACAACAATCACCACAACAACCACCCCCAACAACAATCACCACCACCCGTCCAACAACTATCACCACCACTATACTCACTGTCGGGTCTGGAGATATCGGCTCGTAGTATATACTTCCGGTCGAACACGGCTTCCTTGATCTTCTTCTTCGTGGAGTCCAGGAGCTGGAGGTTCACGAAGCTCGACTCGTTCCTGCGAAGCAAAACTCAATAAGTGCAAAGTTTCAGCAACTTTGTGCGTGCATTTGTCGAGTGAGCGCTTCAGAGCTCATTCGCTGTTTAATAACCGTGAATAAATCTGGCATGATCGAGGAAAGATGTACAGGTTTCGTAAGAGGGCTGCGTAAATGCTCCACAGGTGGAGGGGGGCACGGAGCCCCAGGCCACAGGGGGGCACGGCGTCAACATCAACGTAATGCGATACTCTGATCTTCCCGAACAAACTTGTTCCACATATAAATACATATTATTCAAGCTAACTTTTGTGCTCCCATCGGGAAGGAACTTTTAATGGTGAAGCTTTGTCCTGAGGGAGCGGCAGGGGCGAGGACTTGGGGGGGGGGGCAGGAGGGAGGCAGAGTGAGGCGTCTTCCTTCACTGTGGAGGAAGAGTGAGGGAGTGTGGAGGAGGAAGAGAAGGGAAGGAGGGGGACGGCGGAAGTGTGTGTGTCAGGAGGGGAAGGAAGGAATGACAGGTAGGAGCGACAGGAGTGGTGGAGACCTAACGTCATTCCCCATTAAGAACATTTCTTCATAGTTTGCCCAGAATTCTTCTCTCTCTCTCATTTCTAAAGACTCTCAAAATATAATATTATAAGTATTTTCATTATTATCATTATTATTTCATAATACTAAAAATATACTAGATTATTACGACAAAAGTATTGTTTTTATTATAACAATTATTGTTGAAATTACATCGTAAGACAACAAGCGTCGTCATTATCACAGTACTGACATGAACACGTCTCAGACGTGACCATAGCCACGCCTCCCCCTCCCCTCTCCTCCCCCTCCCCTCTCCACCCCTGGGAGAGAGGAACGGGTGATGGGACGGTGGGAAGGAATAGTGCCCAACCACTTGGACTGGACCGTAAAGCGACGGTCTCGCTTCATGCAGGTCGGCGTTCAATCCCCGACCGTTCAAGTGGTTGGGCACCATTCCCCTCCCCCCTCCCGTTCCATCCCAAATCCTTATCCTTCCCTCTCTCTCTCTCTCTCTCTCTCTCTCTCTCTCTCTCTCTCTCTCTCTCTCTCTCTCTCTCTCTCTCTCTCTTTCTCTTTCTCCCTCTCTCCCTCCCCTCGTTTAACCTGCCATTGCTGACTCTCACTTGTTCCATTCACCACCCGTCTCATTCAAGATGTGGTCAGGGATCCTTGTCCCATTTTCTTCTTTCCTTATTCCGCCCCCCCCCCCCCCCTCACACTTCCTCTCCCCTCCTTCTTTCCCCCACTCCCCTCCCTCTCCCCCCCTCACCCATTCCCCCTCTCCTCTCTCCCCCTCTCCCACCTGCTGTTGAAGAAGCCCTGTAGACCACACTTGATGACGTAGAACTTGTCGTCGGCCAGCTCCAGCGTCTCGTGGATGCGTACGGCGACAGGCACGTACTTCTCCTTGCTGGTCTGTGGCAGGAGTACAGCTGCATTATTAATGGGGCCGGGTACTATATTAACGGGGCATGGTACTATGTCAATGGTAAGGGTATTGTAATAATGGGGCAGGGGAATGTTTCAATGGGCAGGGTACTATAGTAATGGGGTAGAGTACTTAATGGGCAGGGTACTATATCAATGGGCAGGGTACTGTATTAGTGGGGCAAAAGTACTTAATGGGAATGGGCCACGGTACGTCAGTAATGGGGGAGGGCCAGGGTACTTTATTAATGGGAAAGGGTGGGGTTAAAAAATGGGAAACATGAATAGAAACAACACTGTTCGACGAGTTATTGATTAGAGAACAAGATAAGCGTCGTGATAAATGAGGGAATAATGAAGAACGTGAAGAACCTGACCAACTCAGAAACGGTGAACACAAGAGAGGAAGCACGGGAAGTGTTGATGACAAATACAACAGTAAAATACAACAGTACCCCCCCCCCCTCTCTCTCTCTCTCTCTCTCTCTCTCTCTCTCTCTCTCTCTCTCTCTCTCTCTCTCTCTCTCTCTCTCTCTCTCTCTTATACACACCCACGCAGAGGCAGATGTAAATGGAGTAATTTACCAAGGGCAACAGCTCCCGTCTTCTCTGGTGCGTAAGCTTGCAGAATTTACATAAAGCCAAGACAAGCTTGACACTCGCCTCATTCCCCTCACCGCGTCGTGACGGCCCCCTCTTATGACGCTGTGACGGCCCCCTCTTATGACGCTGTGACGGCCCCCTCTTATGACGTCGTGGCGGCCCCGCCCTCCAGAGGGACGCGACGAGCAGTTACAGACGCGGACATTTTCCCTGCCACAGTGTAGAGGACCTCTCTCTAACAGCTCGCCCTGAGCTCGACTAGTTTCTCCTCCAGTAGACGGTTCGCTAATCGCTCTACACCACCTCAAGGTCCTCATTACTGAAGGTGCGCGGTGAAGGAACGGTGCCCAGTTCTCTCCCTGTCTGATCCCTGGGTTGTGCCCGCGTTGTCTCAATAGTTGGACGCGTAGTTGAATGTGTTCTTAAGTTCAATGGCCCCGCGGCCTGGTCCCTAACGAGACCTCCTATTGACGGTCTGGTCAACGGGGCTGTTAGACTCCGCAGCACCACCTCAGTGTCTCTGTATTAGTGCCTATTTTGGTCTTTGTGTTAATGTGATGGTGTGCCACTCTGTGTCCTCTCTATGAAAAGCTTTGACGTTTCATACCCAGCTTTTTTTTTTTTGAGGCAAATACAAATTCGCTGGCGTGTAAGGTTGTAGCCATTTCCATAATGGCTTTCCTGGCATTCATTTAGTTTCATTCACCAGGTTCCTTTGATGTGAAATGGTGGGTAGTCTGTCATATAATCCCATTCACCTGGGATTATATTATATTATTATCACCTGGGAGTCTAGGAGACTCGAACTGTGGACTACTCGTGTGTGAGGCCGAAGCTCTATCGACCGAGCTATTGAGTGGTCTTAATAAGGAAATGTTTATTTCCACGGAAGTGTGGATGACAATTTGTCTGTCATACAACTTGTCATCATTTAGTGAGGCGTTACACAGACCTGCGGGTGGGGGGGGGGGGACTGTGCAAGGTTTGCAACCACATTTATCTGTAATTAGTGTATCCTTTAAAGCAGAACTTTGGCTAGTGATGATTGATAGAAAATCTCTCTCTCTCTCTCTCTCTCTCTCTCTCTCTCTCTCTCTCTCTCTCTCTCTCTCTCTCTCTCTCTCTCTCTCTCTCTCTCTCTCTCTCTCTCACTCACTCACTCACTTTAAATTCATAACTTTAAAAGCAGGTATGATAGAGAAATAGGCCCGGGCTCATTTCATTAGACAACCAACGGCTAGAAAAGCGGGATCCAAGAGCTAGAGCTTGATCCTGCAAGCACAAAAAGGTGAGTGCACACACACACACACACACACACACACACACACACACACACACACACACACACACACACACACACACACACACTCAATGGTGTGGTGGTCGCGGTACTGTGTACGTTATTAATGGGTGATCCTGGACGTCATGGGGTTCGAATCCTGGTCGGGTCATTTAAAGTTCTTTAAGTGACCAATGGCTTGCGTGTTCCTGCAGCCTTTCTCATATGCAGTCTGCATATTGGGTTAAATATAACCGCATTGCACTCGTTGTTGATAATACGCTTTCTATACTTCTGTTTGTGGGGCCTCGCGGCTGAGTGGATAGCGCTCTGGGGTTGTAGCCGTAAGGGCTCAGGTTGGATCTCCGGCAGAGGCACAAACAAATGGGCAGAGTTTCTTTCAGCCTGATGCACCTGTTCCCCCTAGCAGTAAATATGTACCTGGGGGTTAGACAGCTGCTACGAGCTGCTTCCTGGGTGTGTGTGTGCGAGGGTAAGATAAATATATGTAGTAAACATAATAGAGGAAAACTAAATTGGTTAGAAAGGCGAAGTCCAAGAGCTAATAGCTCGATTATCTACAGATAATTGTATCTACAGATACAAATAGTAAATACCCACAATGAGCCACTCAGACAAAGATTTTTTCAGTGTCAGAGTAGTTAACAGGCGGCATGCATTAGGAAGTGATATGGTGGAGGCTGACTCCATACACAGCTTCAAATGTAGATATGATAGAGCCCAGGATAGGCTCAGGAATCTGTACACCAGTTGATTGACAGTTGAGAGGCGGGACCAAAGAGCCAGAGCTCAACCCCCGCAAGCACAACGAGGTGAGTACACATTCCCTCACTCTACAACCCCTCTCACATTCTTTCAGCTCCACCTATTCTTTTCCCGCCTTTTTCTTCCCATCTATTCGTCGTCCGCCACACCTCTTTACTCGCCTCCACTCTCCCACCCTCTCTCCTCCCCCCCCTCTCTCCCCCCACCTGTCTCCCCCCCCTCCCCCCTCCCTTTCACTGGTCAATTTATCAGCCATCAAGATAAGGCCGGCCGATCCCCGCCTGCTTCTTCATTTGCTCTATTTTATGAAGCCCATGTCTTGCAGGGATCTGAGGATGGTGCCAGACACCATCCCCCACCATCCCCGAGCGTCACCCCCCCACCCCCTCCACCCCACACTTCAGGGGGGGGGGGGAGGGTGTCACTATAACCTCCACCACACGCCAGGTGCCTCTCTCGAACCCTGACCTCTGGTGTGTCCATCCCCGCGGCGACAAATGAATCCGAGCATCAAGAAATGTTGGCGGGGTTTTGGCGAGAGATTGTTGGCTTTAGGTGGGAGGGGGCGGAGAGGGGAGAGGGATCAGGGGGTGCCTAAGAGGGGTTCAAGGGGGGCCTAAGAGGGGGTTCAGGGGGTGCCTAAGAGGGGGTTTAGGGGGTGTCTAAGAGGGGGTTCAGGGGGGTGCCTAAGAGAGGGTTCAGGGGGTGCCTAAGAGGGGGGTTCAGGGGGAGCCTAAGAGGGGGTTTAGGGGGTGCCTAAGAGGGGGTTCAGGGGGGTGCCTAAGAGAGGGTTCAGGGGGTGCCTAAGAGGGGGTTCAGGGGGTGCCTAAGAGGGGGTTCAGGGGGTGCCTAAGAGGGGGTTCAGGGGGTGCCTAAGAGGGGGGTTCTCTTGATTTACCGCTGCGTAAAAAACGCAATTGTCTTATACACTGTAACCGGGAACATTCTAGACCAAGCAACCCATCCTAATTAACTATCCAGGCTGTTGGAAACGTCAGTATTGCAGTGTTTTAGTTTTTACTAATGCGTCGCATTTTTAACGGTATTGTCGATTTCGTAATAAATGTGCGCCATATTAAGCGAGACATCAATGGTTGTTGTTATAATGTAATCCGCTCTCCCTTGAGCACAACCTTGCGCTCAACCACACTACGCCACACCACAGCCACACCACAGCCACACTAGGCCACACCACAGCCACACCACAGCCACACCACAGCCACACTAGGCCACACCACAGCCACACTAGGCCACACTACGCCACACCACAGCCACACCACAGCCACACTACGCCACACCACAGCCACACCAGTGCGCCCTTCACACACGTCTCTCATCAGAAGAATAAATACCAGAAATTGTTGGTGAAAATACCATTTATCGTTCCTTATTTACTGTTGTTGTTTTGTTGACAGTCTCTTGAAGTAATACCCCCCCTTCCTCCTCCTTCCTCCCCCCCTCCTTCCTCCTCCTTCCTCCCCCCCTCCTTCCCCCTCCCACACCTCCCCCCTCCCACACCTCCCCCCTCCCTCACACCTCAGCTTGCACCTCCCCCCTCCCTCCCTCACCCCTCCCTTACCTCCTCATCAAAACTCTCCCGTCCTGCTTGCCTGTGATCCCCTATCCCTTTGAAATTTGTTCTGTCCCCCCTTCTCTCCCTCCCTCCCTCCCAGTCCCCGTCATCTCCCTCTCCCTCCCTCCATCTCCCTCACCTCCCTTCTATGGACTACTGAATATTTAAATATTTGTATTTTGTCAAGCATAATCACCCTTCAACCCTTCCTCCCCCTCAACCGATGACCTACCAACCCTTCCCCCATCCCCTTAACCCCCCCCCACCCCCTTAACCTCACTCCCCAACCCCCAACCCTTATCCTTCCCCCCCCCCCCCTGCCTGTCTTATGCAAATTTCTTCCTCTTGCTCTCTTACGGGGCAACAATTTTATCCGGTTTTAGTAGTGATTTATTTTGAGGTGTACAGAATTTTTTTTTTCTCAAGAAGGGCGTCAAGGCGAGCAGACTTTCCAGGTTCGAGTCCATGAGTGCGAGTCTCTGAGTGCGAGTCCGTATAATATTTTGTACATTGTGATCATGTCTCGACTGTTCCATCGCAACTTTGGAGATGAAAGGTCTTTTATGTTTAGTTTATCCGGGTATTTTACTCCTCCTGACTCTGGACCAGCCCGGGACCACACACCTGACTCCTCGCTCCACTTGTGGCGGTGTCACACACGTGGCTCCATCTTGGTGCTCTTTCAGAGATGGGGCCAGGCTTGTGGCATGATAAAAGCTTAAGGAACGAGTCTATCGACCGTCTGACTACAGCGACAAACACCCGATCCAGTATCTATTAGGCATTTACGTATCCGAAACCTGTACATCTTTCATCAATCATGCCAACTTTGTTTACATTTATAAAGCTGTCTGCGAGATTTGACGCTACACAATACAAGGTTGTTATTGTTATAAACAACCTGGAAGTGCTTCGGAGCTCATCAACTCAAATTGTAAACAAAGCCGCCATTATTGAGGATGTGAGGGTGTGTTGAAGCCTCAGTGTCCCGCCCTCTGAGGGTGTGAGGCAGTGTTGAAGCCTCAGTATCCTGCCCTCTGAGGGTGTGAGGCAGTGTTGAAGCCTCAGTGTCCTGCCATCTGAGGGTGTGAGGCAGTGTTGAAGCCCCAGTGTCCTGCCATCTGAGGGTGTGAGGGTGTGTTAAAGCCTCTCTATCCTGCCCTCTGAGGGTGTGAGGCAGTGTTGAAGCCTCAGTATCCTGCCATCTGAGGGTGTGAGGGTGTGTTGAAGCCTCAGTATCCTGCCCTCTGAGGGTGTGAGGCAGTGTTGAAGCCTCTCTATCCTGCCCTCTGAGGGTGTGAGGCAGTGTTGAAGCCCCAGTGTCCTGCCATCTGAGGGTGTGAGGGTGTGTTGAAGCCTCTCTATCCTGCCCTCTGAGGGTGTGAGGCAGTGTTGAAGCCGCAGTATCCTGCCCTCTGAGGGTGTGAGGCAGTGTTGAAGCCTCAGTATCCTGCCCTCTGAGGGTGTGAGGCAGTGTTGAAGCCTCAGTATCCTGCCCTCTGAGGGTGTGAGGCAGTGTTGAAGCCTCAGTATCCTGCCCTCTGAGGGTGTGAGGCAGTGTTGAAGCCTCAGTATCCTGCCCTCTGAGGGTGTGAGGCAGTGTTGAAGCCTCAGTGACCCGCCCTCTCAGGGTGTGAGGCAGTGTTGAAGCCTCAGTATCCTGCCCTTTGAGGGTGTGAGGCAGTGTTGAAGCCTCAGTATCCTGCCATCTGAGAGTGTGAAGCTAACTTGCTATATCACTGAGTCCACCTTCGGAGGGTCCCAGTAGCACAGTGGTCCTGGGCTCACAATTATGATCCTCGCGTTCATTCCCCGGGCACGACTAAATTGATTGGGCACTTTGTTTCCTTTTCCCTGATGCCTTTTTTCCAAAACAGTTAAATAGGTCCCCGAGAGCTAGACAACTGTTGTGGTAGCAGCAACCTACCCTTGGGAGGGGGGGGGGGGTCCTGGAGAAGGTCAGTAGTAGGCCTAGGGAGTCCAGAACAAGCCTAATTAAAGTCTTTCTGTCACCAACAACGGAAATAAAGTCTACATAAACGCAAATTACTTACATTCTCACATTTTATTAATCATTAACGCCAATTAACCTAATTAGTCACATCTTCGTCACAGAATCATTAACCTAACTGAGTAACACCTTCACAAGAGTCAGTAACGTGGATGATGACAAATTGCCTCACAAAGCCCAATGGTTTCCGTCCGTCACGGGCGACACACACACACAGCCCCCGCAACAAGGTGATTAACCCCCCCGAGTGCCCCAGATGCCGGCCCAGGAGGTCATTACACACGAGCATTGCCTTGACAGGCTGAAGCGATTGTTGCACTTTATATTTCTTAATTACTCGCCGTATGCCCCTAACCAATTGGACTGGACGGTAGAGCGACGGTCTCGCTTCATGCAGGTCGCCGTTCAATTCCCGAGAGTCCAATTTTTATTATTATTATTTTCAACCACAGACGTGGCCACACATTTACAATGCTAACCAGCATATATACATTTTCTTCTGTCCTTCATGGACAGGGTTAGAGATCTGTTAAAATATATGTGGTTGGGCACTATTCCTTCCCCCTCGTCTCATCCCAAATCCTTATCCTGACCCCTTCCTAGTGCTATATAGTTGTAATGGCTTGGCGCTTTCCCCTAAATATTGACTCCCTCGCCGTATGCCCTACTCTCACATCATCTACACATCCCTGAGAGCAGCTCTCCTCATCTCACTGTGCAGCTTGAGAGCTGCACATATCTCAGCACTTAGCATCCCAAGAAGCAGCACATCTGTCCTCACTTCTCATCAAGGGGGGACCAGCACATCTCGTTAAACATCCCAGGGACCAGCACATCTCGTTAAACATCCCAGGGACCATCACATCTCGTTAAACATCCCAGGGACCATCACATCTCGTTAAACATCCCAGGGACCAGCACATCTCGTTAAACATCCCAGGGACCATCACATCTCGTTAAACATCCCAGGGACCAGCACATCTCGTTAAACATCCCAGGGACCATCACATCTCGTTAAACATCCCAGGGACCATCACATCTCACCAAACATCCCAGGGGCCATCACATCTCGTTAAACATCCCAGGGACCAGCACATCTCGTTAAACATCCCAGGGACCAGCACATCTCGTTAAACATCCCAGGGACCATCACATCTCGTTAAACCTCCCAGGGACCATCACATCTCACCAAACATCCCAGGGGCCATCACATCTCGTTAAACATCCCAGGGACCAGCACATCTCACCAAACATCCCAGGGGCCATCACATCTCGTTAAACATCCCAGGGACCAGCACATCTCACCAAACATCCCAGGGACCAGCACATCTCACTAAACATCCCAGGGACCAGCACATCTCACCAAACATCCCAGGGACCAGCACATCTCACTAAACATCCCAGGGACCAGCACATCTCACTGAACATCCCAGGGACCAGCGCATCTCGCCAAACATCCCAGGGACCAGCACATCTCACTAAACATCCCAGGGACCAGCACATCTCACTAAACATCCCAGGGACCAGCGCATCTCACCAAACATCCCAGGGACCAGCACATCTCACTAAACATCCCAGGGACCAGCGCATCTCGCCAAACATCCCAGGGACCAGCACATCTCACTAAACATCCCAGGGACCAGCACATCTCACTAAACATCCCAGGGACCAGCGCATCTCACCAAACATCCCAGGGACCAGCGCATCTCACCAAACATCCCAAGAACCAGCACATCCCTACTGGCACATGTTGTCAATAATAACGGGTATAAAACTTTTGTTCATTATTTGTGTAGGTGGATGGAGGGAGGGAGGGAGGGAGGGTGGTGAACCAATTACAACTTTACTGCATTTAATTAAGCCATTTACATCTAAATGCAGTTAACAAGGGGTGTTACCGCGAGTCCAGCCCTTCCCCCCACCTCTTCCCCTCCTCCTGACCAGATACACGCAACAAGGGGAGTATATTCCCCTTTCGTAGGTAGGAATGTGTACAAGCTTGTACCAGCCTCTACTTCCTAAGATCGCACTAGTTCACTACCTCCCTCACCCTCCAACACAAGGGTGACCACCCTCCATCTTTACCACCCTCTGGTAAAGTGATCCAGTGGGTAAGGGAGTACCTGAGCAATAGGAAGCAAAGAGTTACAGTGAGGGTTAAGACCTCAGAATGGCGTGAAGTCACCAGTGGAGTCCCACAGGGCTCTGTACTCGGTCCTATCCTGTTTCTGATATACGTAAATGATCTCCCAGAGGGTATAAACTCATCCCTCTCAATGTTTGCTGACGACGCCAAAATTATGAGAAGGATTAAGACAGAGGAGGACTGCTTGAGGCTTCAAGAAAACCTAGACAAGCTGAAGGAATGGTCTAACAAATGGTTGTTAGAGTTTAACCCAAGCAAATGTAATGTAATGAAGATAGGTGTAAGGAGCAGGAGGCCAGTTACAAGGTATCATTTGGGAGATGAAATTCTTCAAGAGTCAGAGAGAGAGAGAGACCTGGGAGTTGATATCAAGCCAGACCTGTCCCCTGAAGCCCATATCAAGAGGATAACATCAGTGGCATATACCAGGTTGGCCAACATAAGAACGGCATTTAGACACTCGTGTAAGGAATCATTCAAAACTTTGTATACCACTTATGTCAGATCAATCCTGGAGTATGCAGCCCCAGAATGGAGTCCATATCTAGTCAAGCATAAGACCAAACTGGAAAAGGTTCAAAGGTTTGCCACCAGACTAGTACCCGGGCTGAGAGATATGAGCTACGAGGAGAAACTACGGGAATTAAATCTCATGTCGCTGGAAGACAGAAGAGTTTGGGGGGGACATGATCACCACGTACAAGATTCTCAGAGGAATTGACAGGGTAGATAATGCCAGGCTATTTAACAAAAGGGGCACACGCACTAGGGGACACAGGTGGAAATTGAGTGCCCAAATGAGCCACAGAGATATTAGAAAGAATTTTTTTTAGTGTTAGAGTGGTTGACAAATGGAATGCATTAGGAAGTGATGTGGTGGAGGCTGACTCCATACACAGTTTCAAGTGTAGATATGATAGAGCCCAACAGGCTCAGGAACCTATACACCTGTTGATTGGCGGTTGAGAAGCGGGGCCAAAGAGCCAGAGCTCAACCCCCGCAAGCACAAATAGGTGAGTACAACTAGGTGAGTACACACTCCCCACCACCACCAGCCCGCTGTCACTCTCCAACACACTCCCCACCACCACCAGCCCGAGTCACCCTCCAACACACTCCCCACCACCACCAGCCCGCTGTCACCCTCCAACACACTCCCCACCACCACCAGCCCGAGTCACCCTCCAACACACTCCCCACCACCACCAGCCCGAGTCACCCTCCAACACACTCCCCACCACCACCAGCCCGAGTCACCCTCCAACACACTCCCCACCACCACCAGCCCGAGTCACCCTCCAACACACTCCCCACCACCACCAGCCCGAGTCACCCTCCAACACACTCCCCACCACCACCAGCCCGAGTCACCCTCCAACACACTCCCCACCACCACCAACCCGAGTCACCCTCCAACACACTCCCCACCACCACCAGCCCGAGTCACCCTCCAACACACTCCCCACCACCACCAGCCCGAGTCACCCTCCAACACACTCCCCACCACCACCAGCCCGCTGTCACCCTCCAACACACTCTCCACCACCACCAGCCCGAGTCACCCTCCAACACACTCCCCACCACCACCAGCCCGAGTCACCCTCCAACACACTCCCCACCACCACCAGCCCGAGTCACCCTCCAACACACTCCCCACCACCACCAGCCCGAGTCACCCTCCAACACACTCCCCACCACCACCAGCCCGCTGTCACCCTCCAACACACTCCCCACCACCACCAGCCCGAGTCACCCTCCAACACACTCCCCACCACCACCAGCCCGAGTCACCCTCCAACACACTCCCCACCACCACCAGCCCGAGTCACCCTCCAACACACTCTCCACCACCACCAGCCCGAGTCACCCTCCAACACACTCCCCACCACCACCAGCCCGAGTCACCCTCCAACACACTCCCCACCACCACCAGCCCGAGTCACCCTCCAACACACTCCCCACCACCACCAACCCGAGTCACCCTCCAACACACTCCCCACCACCACCAGCCCGAGTCACCCTCCAACACACTCCCCACCACCACCAGCCCGAGTCACCCTCCAACACACTCCCCACCACCACCAGCCCGCTGTCACCCTCCAACACACTCTCCACCACCACCAGCCCGAGTCACCCTCCAACACACTCCCCACCACCACCAGCCCGAGTCACCCTCCAACACACTCCCCACCACCACCAGCCCGAGTCACCCTCCAACACACTCCCCACCACCACCAGCCCGAGTCACCCTCCAACACACTCCCCACCACCACCAGCCCGCTGTCACCCTCCAACACACTCCCCACCACCACCAGCCCGAGTCACCCTCCAACACACTCCCCACCACCACCAGCCCGAGTCACCCTCCAACACACTCCCCACCACCACCAGCCCGAGTCACCCTCCAACACACTCTCCACCACCACCAGCCCGAGTCACCCTCCAACACACTCCCCACCACCACCAGCCCGAGTCACCCTCCAACACACTCCTCACCACCACCAGCCCGAGTCACCCTCCAACACACTCCCCACCACCACCAACCCGAGTCACCCTCCAACACACTCCCCACCACCACCAGCCCGAGTCACCCTCCAACACACTCCCCACCACCACCAGCCCGAGTCACCCTCCAACACACTCCCCACCACCACCAGCCCGCTGTCACCCTCCAACACACTCTCCACCACCACCAGCCCGAGTCACCCTCCAACACACTCCCCACCACCACCAGCCCGAGTCACCCTCCAACACACTCCCCACCACCACCAGCCCGAGTCACCCTCCAACACACTCCCCACCACCACCAGCCCGAGTCACCCTCCAACACACTCCCCACCACCACCAGCCCGCTGTCACCCTCCAACACACTCCCCACCACCACCAGCCCGAGTCACCCTCCAACACACTCCCAACCACCACCAGCCCGAGTCACCCTCCAACACACTCTCCACCACCACCAGCCCGAGTCACCCTCCAACACACTCCCCACCACCACCAACCCGAGTCACTCTCCAACACACTCCCCACCACCACCAGCCCGAGTCACTCTCCAACACACTCCCCACCAACACCAGCCCGAGTCACCCTCCAACACACTCCCCACCACCACCAGCCCGCTGTCACCCTCCAACACACTCCCCACCACCACCAGCCCGAGTCACCCTCCAACACACTCCCCACCACCACCAGCCCGAGTCACCCTCCAACACACTCCCCACAAATCAAAGTCTGACAACTCCGGCTGAAAAAACAGAGTCTCTTACCAAGCAGATATTCTGATGCTCCAACTGTCTGCGTGTTCACCGTCGCCACTGACTTACGCTGGAGATAAAACTGTCCGCTGTTTCCGGTTTCCCGTTGAGAGAGAGACACAGCGGTGAGAAACTTTTCTCGTGGCCAGTCTCGTGGCTCTTCAACAACCATGTTGCAGCCGCTTCTGTCTTTGTTATCCGATATATTTTGTTTATCTCACACTTCATTGGGAAGTATTGCAGCCTAATTTAGCGAGGGGTTCTTGTGAAGTCCCGCGACCCGTTGTGGAGTCCCGCGACCCGTTGTGGAGTCCCGCGACCCGTTGTGGAGTCCCGCGACCCGTTGTGGAGTCCCGCGACCCGTTGTGAAGTCCCGCCACCCGTTGTGGAGTCCCGCGACCCGTTGTGATGTCTCGCGACTCGTTGTGAAGTCTCGCGACTTGTTGTGAAGTCTCGCGACTTGTTGTGAAGTCCCGCGACCCGTTGTGATGTCTCGCGACTCGTTGTGAAGTCTCGCGACTCGTTGTGAAGTCTCGGGACCCGTTGTGTAGTCTCGGGACCCGTTGTGAAGTCCTGCGCCCCGTTGTGAAATCCTGCGACCCGTCGTGAAGTCCTGCGACCCGTTGTGAAGTCCCGCGACCCGTTGTGAAGTCCCACGACCCGTTGTGTTGCCATAGCATTCATGGCAACAAATTTTTTGCCATGATTTCTTTATTCTGTTTTTTCAGCCTATTTCTTTATTCAGTTTTTTCACCCTATTTCTTTATTGTGTGTGTCTATCATCTTTCTTGTGTCGTCTAGCGTCGTGGGTGCACAAGTTGTCAGAAGAAGCTGTCCTACACAGTTTGCAATATTTACCCGATAACTTTGCGACACTTCCGTCATATACACTCTCAGTCATACACATTTCAGAGCACCAGTTTCCTGCGAGTATATTGTGAGGCTCAGTCTTCCAACCTGTCATCCAAAAATGATTGGCCTTTTAGCTACTATTATTCGAACGTCCAGAAATGGACTGTTGCATAAAACAACACGAATAATGCAAAACGTGGTTTTTATATGCAACAGTCCATTTTCGTACGTTCGAGTAAATAATATTTACTCGAACGTACAAAGATGGACTCTTGGATGACAAATAAAACACGTTTTGCACTATTCATTTTATTGAGGGAAAAAGAAAGAAGGCTACAGCTAAGCATGAACTTCCCTAAGCCTAATCTAGCAAACGTATATGTGTGAAATTAGGCCTATGATCGTGTATGTTTGGCGTAGGTTTGCTTATTTAGGACAGACAGCTTAGGTTGTATTCCCACTGCTTCTTATTTTCGAATGCCAGTAAGATAATTATTTTCACCTATACGGGGTGGTGGGGGTACAACAGTTTATTTGTGAACGTATGACCGACAGACGCTGCAAGTGTCACACTTATGGAGGGCGGAGTGTAATAATTTGCATAAATCTCTTATCACAAACATAATATCATAATGAAACGTCCTCACTCATGTCCCTGAGATGTGAGTACTGTTTAAACTATTCACTCAGAGGGGTGATAACGCACTCAGTGAGAGTGCGAAAGACTTGGTATAGTTCAAATCTTTATAAAAACTACTTAAATACATGAGCACACTTAAAAATACAGTTATGTGTATAAGTATATTTTTTTCATTTACAGATAGTGTAAATGTGTATTTTCATTTACAGACAGTGATATAAGTATATCACTGTCTGTAAATGAATATCGATTTCTAGGTTGTGTCCACAGAGGTGTCACTGGCACCTCACTAGGTAACCGGTTCCACTGAAATCTATTAGGCACCTCTCACAGTCTGGACGGTAGAGCGACGGTCACGCTTCATGCAGGTCGGCGTTCAATCCCCGACCGTCCAAGGTGTTGGGCACCATTCCTTTCCCCCCCCCCCCCCGTCCCATCCCAAATCCTTATCCTGATCCCTTCCCAGTGTTCTCTCTCTATATATATATATATATATATATATATATATATATATATATATATATAGAGAGAGAGAGCTATATATATATATATATATATATATATATATATATATATATATATATATATATATATATATATATATATATATGCAAACAAGCCTGAATGGTCCCCAGGACTATATACAACTGAAAACTCACACCCCAGAAGTGACTCGAACCCATACTCCCACAACTGGTATGTACAGGGACGCCTTAATCCGCTTGACCATCACGACCGGACATAAGGAAGTGATAGCCGAGGCTATATGAACCACTTCCCCGCCGGCACTCGGATGGTAATCTTGGGCATAGCATTTTATCAAATCACCTCATTCTTTGGGGCACACGTGAGGAACACAAATTGCATTTGTGTTCCTCACGTGTGCCCCAAAGAATGAGGTGATTTGATAAAATGCTATGCCCAAGATTACCATCCGAGTGCCGGCGGGGAAGTGGTTCATATAGCCTCGGCTATCACTTCCTTATGTCCGGTCGTGATGGTCAAGCGGATTAAGGCGTCCCTGTACATACCAGTTGTGGGAGTATGGGTTCGAGTCACTTCTGGGGTGTGAGTTTTCAGTTATATATATATATATATATATATATAGATAGTCTAAATGGCTTGGCGCTTTCCTCTGATAGTCCCCTTCCCTTCAATAATAAGTGGCACTGTTCCTGGCTAGATTGCTTAGCTATAAAGCTTTGTTAGTGCTGTCCAAATCTACGCTTGCACTACCCGCAGCTCGGCTGGAGCTACACAGTGCTCCTTGGTACTATTTACAGCTGCTTAGCGTTACTCGGTCACGAACTACACTAAGCAGCTTACTGGCGCACCTCAAAGCTGGCGCGCCTTTCTCAGCGGCTATTGCCGCGCTTAATAATTTTACTTGGTGTAAGAGGCATTTGAATTTACCTGAACCAGCTGAGGGTGGCCCTGGTGGGATTTAATCCGTGTCACAGAGAGCCAGCTGCCGGAGGCACTAGTGTGAGAATTTACCAGTGCCACAGAGAGCCAGCTGGCGGAGGCAGTAGTGAGAGTTTACCAGTGCCACAGAGAGCCAGCTGCCGGAGGCAGTAGTGAGAGTTTACCAGTGCCACAGAGAGCCAGCTGCCGGAGGCAGTAGTGAGAGTTTACCAGTGCCACAGAGAGCCAGCTGGCGGAGGCAGTAGTGAGAGTTTACCAGTGCCACAGAGAGCCAGCTGCCGGAGGCAGTAGTGAGAGTTTACCAGTGCCACAGAGAGCCAGCTGGCGGTGCGACACCAGCTGGGAAAATGTCAAGGTTATCCATTTTAAAGGCGAAACGCTTGTCTGCTGCCCTCTGAACCCCTCACAGCCCTCCCCACCATTGTGTAGGAGGGAGGGGAGGGGATTTCTCCCTTGGGGAGGTAAGTGAGAGAAATTTCCTCACGTAGAGAGACAAGTTGGGAAGATTCTCACTTCAGGAGGACAGTGGGGAAGATCTCTTAATTTAGGCAGCTTCTCCCACCTGAGGAGCTTCTCTCACATGGGAATTCTCTCTCTCTCTCACTTGAGGAGTTTCTCTCACTTGGAGAGGCTCTCTCTCCTCACCCCACCTCCCGTCATCATTCAGTCCATGGTGTCAACCCAATTATTTTCGGCTTGGGGCAAATAGCGTCGTGTTTTTCAGCACTTATTTTCTGAAACATGGGTGGAGGTGGGAGTGGGTGGAGGTGGGAGTGTTGGGAGTGGGTGGAGGTGGGAGTGGTGGGAGTGGGTGGAGGTGGGAGTGGGTGGAGATCATGGTGGAGGTGGAGGGATTACGGTAAATTAGGATGCTTCCTCGTTAGCAAGGAAGAAGTGAGCCTATTAGGTAAAATAAGACGAAGGAAGAGGAGGAGGTGGAGGAGGCGCTACACCGCACCGCATCATACGGGGACACCATCTGCAGGACTCTGAGAAACAAAAGGACTTGGGAATGGATATAATTTTAACTCTAGAGGCCCACACACACACACGGTAACATCGGCAGCATATGTGACGCTGGCGAATTTTAGAATGTCGTTTATAAACATAAACCCGGGCGTGTTCATGGTAGGAACGAAGGTGGGAGGACACAAATGGAAGCTGGGAACACAAATGAGTGGAAGAAATATAAGGAAATACTCGTACCGTGTACTGTTGGTTAACAAGTGGAATGAACTCGAAAATAAAGTTGTGGAAGCCACCTCCAACCACAATGTTAAGGTCAGATTCGACAAAGAACTCGAAGGTCAGAAATAAGTGAAGTATAAGGTAAGAGGTACAACAAGGAGCAGCAGGCGGGACAGATCAAGCTAGACCCCACATGTATGTATGAGTATGTGTACATGTATATATATATATATATCATTAACAGTTTTGTAATTAGCGTCAAAAGATTGTTATTTTCTTAGCTAAACGAACTAGAAGGTTCAGTTCCTGAACCGATTATGTGCCTCTGTAATCCTTTACACCACCGCCCACGGGATGGGTATGGGGTGCATAATAAAGAAAGAAATTGAATTGAATCCCACTCGCCCATAGATACTTGTAAGTACAGATAGATACCACACTTACAGCCACAGCTGTAGCTGTAAGTCATATACTTATGACTTAACAGCAGGTCTTTATATTAATGCTGACTTTTATTGATCATGAAGGCAGAGACATGATTACTTTCCCCTACACGCTCACTCTCAAACACACTCTCACCACTCTCCTCGGCCACTTGGAAGACATCCTCACCTGGGGCCAGATTCACGAACCAGTTACGCAAGTACCTACTAACGTGTACGTCTTTCCTCAATCTTTGGTTACATTTATTAAACAGTTTACAAGCATGAAAACTTTCCAATCAACTGTTGTTATTGTTATAAACAGCCTCCTGGTGCGTCGGAGCTCATTAACTGTTTAATAAATGTAAACAAAGCCGCCAAAGATTGAGAAAAGATGGACAGGTTCATAAGTGCTTGCGTAACTGCTTCGTGAATCTGGCCCCCCTGGAGTACTTGTATCAGGCGTTTCCGGAGCGCCCTCAACGCCATCTTAAGCCACAGATAAACTTCCTACTGTGTCCCTTGTCATTCCAGTGACGTAACTTGTCTTCTTGGCCACTTGGTCCTCCTAAGCCACTCTGCCAACTAATCCCGGGCCTCACACGATTTCTGTTTGGGTATTCCTCGACCCCTTAGAACACTGAACCCTTGAGTCACTTGTCACGCCTCTTAGGCAAGTGTACACGACTTGTAGTATCTGAGCTGCGACACCTTGACCCCTGGTGTGTGTGTCTCGTCATCTGTTGCCCGGTGGGCACTTACCCTCCTCATGGCTCCCCATACCCCTACCCATGGCTCCCCATACCCCTACCCATGGCTCCCCATACCCCTACCCATGGCTCCCCATACCCCTACCCATGGCTCCCCATACCCCTACCCATGGCTCCCCATACCCCTACCCATTGCTCCCCAAACCCCCTCCACATTGCTCCCCAAACCCCCTCCCCATGGCTCCCCATACCCCTACCCATTGCTCCCCAAACCCCCTCCCCATTGCTCCCCAAACCCCCTCCCCATGGCTCCCCAAACCCCCTCCCCATGGTTCACTAAACCCCCCTCCCCCATGGCTCACCAAACCCCCTCCCCATGGCTCACTAAACCCCTCCCCATGGCTGACCTAACTAATTGAGGCCGATGGACCGAAAACGTCAACATTACGGTACTTAATTGTTTTATAATCCATCGCATTTTTAACGGAAAGGTCGAATGCGTAACAAAGGTGACATATCCTGGAGGCTGGGTGGGAGTGGGGAGACAGACAGTGTGACACTGGGAGGGTCAGACTGGCTCTCCCACTCATGAGTGTGGGGGTTAACATGGGAGGTGGAGAGTGGGAGGTAGGGGGGTCGGTGGGAGGGTGAGCGAGAGGTAGAGTGGGCTGGGAGGCAGAAGAGGGAGGAGGGGAGAGTGAGGGAGGAGGGGAGAGTGAGGGAGGAGGGGAGAGTGAGGGAGGGAGGGGAGAGTGAGGGAGGAGAGGAGAGTGAGGGAGGAGGGGAGAGTGAGGGAGGGAGTGGAGAGTGAGGGAGGAGGGGAGAGTGAGGGAGGAGGGGAGAGTGAGGGAGGGAGTGGAGAGTGAGGGAGGAGGGGAGAGTGAGGGAGGAGGGGAGAGTGAGGGAGGAGGGGAGAGTGAGGGAGGAGGGGAGAGTGAGGGAGGAGGGGAGAGTGAGGGAGGAGGGGAGAGTGAGGGAGGAGGGGAGAGTGAGGGAGGAGGGGAGAGTGAGGGAGGAGGGGAGAGTGAGGGAGGAGTGGAGAGTGAGGGAGGAGGGGAGAGTGAGGGAGGAGGGGAGAGTGAGGGAGGAGGGGAGAGTGAGGGAGGAGTGGAGAGTGAGGGAAGAGGGGAGAGTGAGGGAGGGAGCTCAAAAGGATGTACGGAGGGAGAAAGGTATATATAGACAGAACGAATAAAAAGAATAAAGGGGAGAGAGTAAACTGAGAGGAAATTTTGCAAAAGATGAAATGTAGCAATGTGAGGAGGAGGAGGAGGAAGAGTAAGAGGAAGGAGGAGGAGGAAGAGTAAGAGGAAGGAGGAGGAGGAGGAGGAGGAAGAGTAAGAGGAAGGAGGAGGAGGAGGAGGAGGAGGAAGAGTAAGAGGAAGGAGGAGGAAGAGAAGGAAGGAGAAGAAAAGAGAAAGAGAAACGAGGTGCTCTGACGAAGGGAAGAGACTTATCGGGAGAAAGCGTCAAGCCATCACGACTATATAGCACTGGGAAGAGATCAGGATAAGGATTTGGGGTGGGACGAGGGGAAGGAATGGTGCCCAACCTCTTGGACGGTCGGGGATTGAACGCCGACCTGCATGAAGGGAGACCGTCGCTTTACCATCCAGCCCAAGTGATTGGACGAAGGAGAAGCGGAGGAAGAAGACAACGAGGAAGATAAGAGGAGAGGAGAGGAGAGGAGAGGAGAGGAGAGGAGAGGAGAGGAGAGGTTAAATATAGATATTTTATGCTAAATAATCGTCAGACATATTTTATTTTCAGAAGACAGTTACAGCAAATATATGGCATTAGGGACGTAGTGCACTCACCTAATTGTGCACACCTTGTTGAGCTTGCAGGGTCCACCATCTGCTCTTAAGCCCCGACCTTTTGACAATTTCTAGTTCAATATAGTGACTTTTTTTTTTCACCCGTTTTTCTTACATTTACATTTAAAGTTGTGCGTCGAATTGGTCTCGTGTTTAACATTAAGAACAATATAAGACTGAAGATATAAACTATTTCAAGTTTAATTTGTTGTCTTTGTAAATTTGGCAAAACTAAGTTACCTGGTAAAGCTTAGTTCATGTCCAGAAGATGGGGTAAATTGTAGGTGTTATCTTGAGGTTATCTTGAGGTGATTTCGGGGCTTAGCGTCCCCGCGGCCCTGTCCTCGACCAGGCCACCTTTTTGTTACACACCCCCCACGAAGCAGCCCGTAACAGTCGTCTAACTCCCAGGTACCTATTTATTGCAAGGGGAACAGAAACATCAGAGTAAAAGAAACTCTGCCCATTTGTTTCCGCCTTCACCGGGGATCGAACCCGGAACCTCAGCACTACGAGACCAGTTTTATACTTGACCGAGATTGTCCAATGTGATCAATCTTCCCACTTTCCCATTCATGTCAATCTTTCCTATCCTAACAGGATAAGCCCTCTTTCCCATCCTTCTCCTTCCTTATCAGAGAGAGAAAGCTCTTTTCTCTCTCTCTCTCTCTCTCTCTCTCTCTCTCTCTCTCTCTCTCTCTCTCTCTCTCTCTCTCTCTCTCTCTCTCTCTCTCCCTAGCATGATAATGAAAATGCCTCCCCCTTCCATCTTTCTCCCTCTCCTCTTCCCCCACCAGGAGAAATCCGGTCGACTAACAGCAAATGGAATGGCTTTACACTTTAATGGCGGCTCTGGTGAAAATATCCCCGACCTCTAAGCTTCCAGCGTCTCCCCAATATCTCGAGAGTGGCTGTGACCCCAGACGTCCTCCTAGGAGGGGCGAGGTCACGGGAGGTCCAGGTGCCGGCCTGGGGTCACGGGGGGTCCAGGTGCCGGCCTGGGGTCACGGGGGGTCCAGGTGCCGGCCTGGGGTCACGGGGGGTCCAGGTGCCGGCCTGGGGTCACGGGGGGTCCAGGTGCCGGCCTGGGGTCACGGGGGGTCCAGGTGCCGGCCTGGGGTCACGGGGGGGGGGGTCGAGGCTACGAGGAGACCAGAGAGGGGTAATGTTGGGGTCGAAACTGGGAACAGGGAAGAATCTTTTCGTAGCTGCACACACACACACATCCCACCAACACACACACACCAATCACCGGATGGGTCGACTCTAACACACACACACACACACACACACACACACACACACACACACACACACACACACACACTCTCTCTCTCTCTCTCTCTCTCTCTCTCTCTCTCTCTCTCTCTCTCTCTCTCACCTGCCCCCCACTAACAGCCACCAGCAATTACCGGGCAAATGTCCACGCAAATAATATTTGCAATTCCTCCCCAATTTGCACTACACCCCTTACGGATAACCACTACACTCAGAGTGCGTGGGTGCATGCCTGTGCGCGTGCGTGCAATAACAGGTAGCTATGCAAGAAATTTAAAAGGGAAATTGCAGGAGCGCTTTTAAATATACACGAAAATGAGTAAGTAAATTTATTTTGTCTATTCTCTTAGTCTTATCATACTAGATATCATATGTTCTCTCCGCTTACGCACACACACACACACACACACACACACACACACACACACACACACACACACACACACACACACACACACACACACGGTGGGGCCGGTGGCTGAGTGGATAGCACACTTCTTACGTATTCATGTGGTCCGGGGGTTCGATTCCTGGGGCCGGCAGAAACAAATGGGCAAAATTTCTTTCACCTGATGCACCTGTTACCTAGCAGTAAATAGGTACCTAGGAGTTAGACAGCTGTCACGGGCTGCTTCCTGGGTGTGTGTGTGTGTGTGTGTGAGTATGTTTGAGAGAAATATATGTAGCAGACAGATTATGCCCGAAACGCTTTGCGTAATAGTGACTTTAGGCATTGTATGTACTAGCTATACCTATAAGTTAAACAATCATTGTAAATATTTATTGTATGTATGTACCTTACCTAAATAAAATTGTATTGTATTGTATTGTATTGTAATAGAAAAAAAAATTGATTGGTCAGAGAGCTAATAGCTCGATTTTGCAAACACAAATAGTAAATACACACTGATTAATTCTTCCCGCCAAATCTTATTAGTATAACCTCTGCTAATTACACATCAACACTTTACAATTAACACATTTGAAATAATATAATATTTTTGGCTAATGAAATTAATGAACAAAAATAATTCAGTGTCATTTAATTACTCGGCCAAATGCCAGGACACACTGCCATAGTTGTGCCTGTTGCTGCGCCAGAGACTAAGAGAGAGATACGTGGAGCGAGATAGATACTTGGAGCGAGATAGATACTTGGAGCGAGATAGATACTTGGAGCGAGATAGATACTTGGAGCGAGATAGATACTTGGAGCGAGATAGATACTTGGAGCGAGATAGATACTTGGAGCGAGATAGATAATTGGAGCGAGATAGATACTTGGAGCGAGATAGATACTTGGCGCGAGATAGATACTTGGCGCGAGATAGATACGTGGAGCGAGATAGATACTTGGAGCGAGATAGATACGTGGAGCGAGATAGATACTTGGAGCGAGATAGATACTTGGAGCGAGATAGATACTTGGCGCGAGATAGATACTTGGAGCGAGATAGATACTTGGAGCGAGATAGATACTTGGAGCGAGATAGATAATTGGAGCGAGATAGATACTTGGAGCGAGATAGATACTTGGAGCGAGATAGATACTTGGAGCGAGATAGATACTTGGAGCGAGATAGAAGCTGGAAAAGTGGCCAGGATGGCAGAAGTAGTCTCGTACTCTTGAGTCCCGAGTTCGTACCTCCGGACAGATCAAAGTGACACATAATAACCAAGTTATATAATATCAAATCAATATTTGTATACATGGGAACTATGCTTTTTTGTAACAGCTTATAAAACAAATAGAAATAACAGAAAATAATATTGGGGCTATGCAAAGGGATTGAACCCGCGTCCCTGAACTCCCCCACTGTTGTTCTAAGCTTGGTTACGCCTAACTGGTGGGACGGGAGGGGGGGGGGGGGTAACGGTCACTTTTAATACAGAATATGAAGGCATGCCCAACCTGTTCAGCTCTCATCCACCATTTTCATTAAACGCTAAAGTTGTGTGAACCATTACTTAACAACGAGCATTGTTACAGTGGTCGACGTACTCGACACACACACACCCGAGGGACCCAGTTTCAACCTCTGGGGCAAAACTGACGGGTGGGCAACTTTTCCTTTTACCTGATGCCTCTGTTCACCTAGGAGTAAAATCGGTAGCAGGGAGGTAGGCAACTGTTGTGGGGTGCATCCTGGGAACCTGGCCTAAGGGGGGGGGGCACATTGATAACGGAAATTAAATGATGTAATCAAATCCAGGAGTGTCGACTTGATCCGGGCTCCACGTCCCTGCGGCCCGGTCCCCGTCCAGGTTTCCTCCTGTTGGCCATCGTTTATGCACCTCAAAAGCTGCTTCATGATGGCATACGTTCCCCCCCCCCATATGGGCTGCATAACTCGATGACATTGATGGGAAAACACTCCCATTATGCCGTCTAACTGCTATAAGACTCGTCTTGGAGGAAGACTAGAGCTGATCAACACGCTTAATGTAACATCACTTCCGTCCTTAGTGACCCAGAATGAGTCAAGATTGGCTTCACTTGCTTCAGAAGCACTTCGGCTGTAGACAATTGTTACACACGGAGAATGGCGGTGTTCGGGACAGCTTAATGGAGATAGACGGCTCCAGCTGCGATACCTCAGTCCCATCCGGTTTATTTAGTTGGGAAATTCGTTTTAATAGTTTATGTTCCGAGGGATTACTGATATCCGCGATGGCAATGGATTTTTTTTATTTGATTTGATTTTGTATTGATATATTATTTTATCTTTGCGATCGGAGGATAGCGAGGAATTATGGAGATCACTCAAATGGCGGACAATGGCGCTTCGGAAATGGCACTGACACACGTGTGTGTACTCACCTAGTTGTGCTTGTGAGGGTTGAGCTCTGGCTCTTTGGTCCCGCCTCTCAACTGTCAATCAACTGGTGTACAGGTTCCTGAGCCTACTGGGCTCTATCATATCTACACTTGAAGCTGTGTGTGGAGTCAGCCTCCACCACATCACTGCCTAATGCATTCCACCTGTTAACTACTCTGACACACAAAAATATTTTTCTAATCTTTGTATGGCTCATTTGGGCACTAAATTTCCACCTGTGTCCCCTTGTGCCTGTTCCCCATGAGTTAAATAGTCTGCCTTTATCTACCCTGGGGCCCTGACAACTAAGAGAACAGCACTCGGGATTAGTAGTCCTGAGGTTCCGGGTTCGATCCCCGGTGGAGGCGGAAACAAATGGCAGAATTTCTTCCACCCTGATGCTCCAAGCAGTAAATAGGTACCTGGGAGTTAGACAGCTCCACCGGGCTGCTTCCTGTGTGTGTGTGTGTGTGTGTGTGTGTGTGTGTGTGTGTGTGTGTGTGTGTGTGTGTGTGTGTGTGTGTGTGTGTGTGTGCGTGCGCGTGCGTGCGTGCGCGTACGTGTGTGCTTGCTTGATTGTCCCCCATCACAAAGTCTTAGGGTATTGGTGAAGAGAGAGATGAGGAGGGAGCGGAGGAGGAGGAAGAGGAGGGGGGGGGAGATGAACCATGTAAACACTGCTTGTGTGTGTGTTTGGCATGAATGTGTTGTCTGGAAGCTCTAATTGGTAGTTTGCTTATTGCATGACCAGCAAACCCTCCTCCCATCTATTGAGGCGTGTGAGTTCTTAGCAGCCCAGCTCGTGCTTGCTCGCTAGCTCTCTCCCTCTCACTCTCTCTCCACCCTCTCTCACTCTCTCTCCACCCTCTCTCACTCTCTCTCCACCCTCTCTCACTCTCTCTCCACCCTCTCTCACTCTCTCTCCACCCTCTCTCACTCTCTCTCCACCCTCTCTCACTCTCTCTCCACCCTCTCTCACTCTCTCTCCACCCTCTCTCACTCTCTCTCCACCCTCTCTCACTCTCACTCTCTCTCCAGCCCCTCATGATATTTCTGAGCACCTTTCGTCTACCCTGAAGCACACTTGACACATTAACAATGAGACCATTATCTTTAAAACTTACTATTGACCTGGATCGTTTTAATAAATTACTTGGAATAATTTCCTGGTAGCTGCCGGATTATCGAATCCTCATTACAACATTGCAACTACACGAGCTAGCCTTGAAAGTGTAAACACAAGTCCATTTATGTTTTTCACCGTCCTTTGATACTCCCTTTCCTCCTGTGAGGGGGGCCAAAATTCAGCACGAATTTACGTGCAGCACTTACGAAACCTGTACATCCTTCTTTTATCATGAAGTTAATGTGTATTAAACAATTGGCGAGGTTGGAAACTGCAAGGTCGTTGTCCACGCGGCGATATTATTGATATAGACAAACTTCGTAGCGCTTCGGAGCTTATAATCTGTTTTATAATACAAAGTTGCCATGATTGAAGAAAGATGTACAGGTTTCGTAAGTGCTGCACGTAAGTGCTGCACGTAAGTGCATGGTGAATCCCGGCCGTGTTCTCTAAGCTTTTCACCCTACTTTGCGCATCTCAGCTCCGGGACAAACCTTGTTGTATTTAGGTAAAAGTTTTCTTTCTTCGAGCGATGCGTCCATGCCGTGGCTGCCTACTCCAAAGTGAGGCCCCACACGGGTCTCAGACGTGTTCAAACATCACTCTGAAGACTTGGTTATACAATGTGGTGGACGTGTGCCAGCCTCCGGACACCTCAAGCTCGGAAAAGTTGAGAATGTTGATCCTGAACATGATAAGTGAAGACCCTGGAGAACATCACCTGAAGATCTGCTCGTCGGAAGAGCGCAGTTATGGTACCCGGTTCCTCCAGGTAACCACCCCCAGGGTGCCAGACTCCCAGGTAACCACCCCCAGGGTGCCAGACTCCCAGGTAACCACCCCCAGTGTGCCAGACTCCCAGGTAACCACCTCCAGGGTGCCAGACTCCCAGGTAACCACCTCCAGGGTGCCAGCCTCCCAGGTAACCATCCCCAGGGTGCCAGACTCCCAGGTAACCACCCCCAGGGTGCTAGACTCCCAGGTAACCACCCCCAGGGTGCCAGACTCCCAGGTAACCACCCCCAGGGTGCCAGACTCCTAGGTAACCACCCCCAGGGTGCCAGATTCCCAGGTAACCACCCCCAGGGTGCCAGACTCCCAGGTAACCACCCCCAGGGTGCCAGACTCCCAGGTAACCACCCCCAGGGTGCCAGACTCCTAGGTAACCACCCCCAGGGTGCCAGACTCCCAGGTAACCACCCCCAGTGTGCCAGACTCCCAGGTAACCACCCCCAGGGTGCCAGACTCCCAGCTAACTACCCCCAGGGTGCCAGACTCCCAGGTAACCACCCTTAGGGTAACCACTACCTGCATCATCCTCGTCAACTGTTGAGCATCACTCCGGCAGATGAGGGAGCAGCCAGCTCACCGGAGAAGTCTAGCGAGAGCCGCGTGCGTCAGGGCCGAGTGTGTGGTGTTCAGCTCGCCCCCAACCTGCACTCTGTCCGCCCACTGACGTCGGCTACACTACACTCCGGTGTCAATGAAACTCTCACACTTCTCATACTCCATCATCTTGAGGGAAGGAAAGTGAAGGAAGAGAGGGTAGATGGAAGGTGATGTGTCTTGGTGCTGGGGAAGGAAGGGAGGTAATATGAGTGAGGGAGGGACGCGAGACTTGTAAAGACGTGGCATTTCTTACCTAACGGTGTTTGTAGGACCAGGCTTCAGCTCTTGGGTTCGGTGTTTCCAACTGTAGTCTAATACAATGACTCGTGATCCGTTTCTTTTTTCATATCCCCCACCCCTAAAAAAAAAAAAGTGTTTCATCGCTTATGTTTTGATTTATTTGATCGATTCCCTTTGAGAATTGTGCACGTCTGGATCATGTCCCAACTGTTTATAATTTTAGTGAAGAAATAACTCGGTTTATCCTTATAGCGAACAACTGCAATTTCTCAATCTTCCGTTGTTGCTTTATGAGGAGAGTTGTTCTCTCTGGTGCTGAATACTCTGCGACTGGCCGGACCAAGGCTGTAAATAGTCTTCTCAAAATACTGTTGTCTGCCTGAAGGCTGTCCTGAAGTTCGCCGGCTTAGCATGCACTGCTGATGTGATTTTGTTTGTGTGAGCCTCCGGTGGTAGCATCAGCCCTGTTATCTCACTGTTATGGGTTAAGTTCATCTGATCAATTATGCCTGCTGCTATCCTCATGACTTAACACGAATCTACGTTTAACTCGAGTAACCGTTTGTCCAATCTGCTGCCTAAGTCATCATGGAGCCTCCTGCAGTCCTGACTCATCCTGATTTTCCTCAACTTTGACTCATCAGTGGAAAGTGACAACTCGTATTCTGTCTCTTAAGCATATTTATATCATTCCATGAATACAAAGAGCAGCATGGATCCCGGTACTAATCCTAATGGGATACCGCTAATGGCATTTCTCATTTTCAATTTTTCCCATTTTACTGGCTCTCCAATTTCTCCTATTTGTTAGGTATATAGTCCCTATTAGGTTCAGTGTTCTCTACAGCTGATGCTTTGGTCAACGCAGCTGCCTCTTATGTGGGAGCCTGACAAACACTTTCAAGACAAGCTAATGGTACACGGCTTAACCAGCCTTCCCTTTCTTATCTGATCTCTTCACTGGGACTCTAAGAGGTTTGTGAGGCATGACCTTCCTTCTCTTCACGCACGTTGCTGCTTTGTTGCCAAGTTAATTCCCTCCAAGTGTTCCATTATGCTTTGCAGCATAATTATCCCTGCTGGCACTCGGCCTGGCATGATGCTTCTTGAAGTCTAACTCTCTCTCACCGGTGCTATATGTCATTTATGTTTCATCGTTTACTTGTACTTATGTTCTGATCCGTCTTGAATGTTAGCAGCCGTGTGACGGAGGGAGCGAGGGAGAGAGAGAGGGAGGGAGAGAGGGAGAGAGGGAGAGAGGGAGAGAGGGAGAGAGGGAGGGAGGGAGGAAGAGAGGGAGGTAGAAGGGGAGGGAGGAGTTGGAGGGGAAAGGGGCGAAATGGAGGAAGGAGGGACCACTTTATCAATCACGGTCCCTGGAGCCGGAAAGGGCAAGGAGAGAGGAAGGGAAAGGAAATAGAAAAAGGGAAATGGGCGGAGAGATGGGAATGGGTAAGAAAGTGAGTAATGGTGAGAAAGAAGGGGGAGTAGGAAACGGTAATGGGAAGTGAAGCAGGAAAGGAGAAAGTAAGAGGGAAAGGTATTGGGAAGAAGAAAAGAAGAAAAATGAGGTGAAATAGGGAATAAAGGAAATGAAATGGGGAGTGTAGAGAGAATAGGATAGAGAAAGTTAAAGGGCAGTTGAGAGAAAGCTCTAGTATCCACTTAGCTGCTGGCCATTGTAAGTGAATTGTCATGTAAGTGAGACGGCCTGCCCTTCGTTAAGTGGGGGCTGTGTGCTTGTGAGGGGGTGAGGGGGGGAGAGGGAGGGGGAGGGAGGAGGGAGGAGGTGGGAGGGTGAGGGAGGAGGGAGGGTGAGGGAGGAGGGAGGGAGGGTGAGGGATGACGGACACTTCTACACTTGTGCTCACCTAAACATGCTCACAGTATCGAGCTGTAGCTCCACAGCCCCGCCTGTAAGCTGCTGTCGGTTGTTTAAAACGGTAAGTCTCCCCTCTCTCGTACACACATTATTGTATTTATATTTAATACAGAGAGCCAAGTGAGGGGCGCAGGGGACAGGGACGAAGGGGACAGTGACGCAGGGGAGAGGGACGCAAGGGAGAGGGACGCAGGGGAGAGGGACGCAGGGGAGAGGGACGCAGGGGAGAGGGACGCAAGGGAGAGAGACGCAGGGGAGAGGGACGCAGGGGACAGTGACGCAGGGGAGAGGGACGCAAGGGAGAGGGACGCAGGGGAGAGGGACGCAGGGGACAGTGACGCAGGGGAGAGGGACGCAAGGGAGAGGGACGCAGGGGAGAGGGACGCAGGGGAGAGGGACGCAGGGGAGAGGGACGCAGGGGAGAGGGACGCAAGGGAGAGGGACGCAGGGGAGAGGGACGCAGGGGAGAGGGACGCAGGGGAGAGGGACGCAGGGGAGAGGGACGCAAGGGAGAGGGACGCAGGGGAGAGGGACGCAGGGGAGAGGGACGCAGGGGAGAGGGACGCAGGGGAGAGGGACGCAGGGGAGAGGGACGCAAGGGAGAGGGACGCAGGGGAGAGGGACGCAGGGGAGAGGGACGCAAGGGAGAGGGACGCAGGGGAGAGGGACGCAGGGGAGAGGGACGCAAGGGAGAGGGACGCAGGGGAGAGGGACGCAGGGGAGAGGGACGCAGGGATTGATATTTATTGTATATAATTAAATCTCCGTTATGACATCAAATTCAAAGACGGCCGAACAAACCGTAAATAACAAAATAAATGCATCAAGTAAGTTGAGGTTAATGTCATTACAACCCCCGAGTCACACGCCATTTTCTCACCACCCACCCCTGCGTCAGCCACCATGCCAGCCGACCCCGTGGTGTCAGAGGGCCCTCGGCGCCACCTTCAACGGTATAACACATTTAACTTCTGTGGAGAACAAGTGCCCATCACGCGGCTCACTCCCGTAACCCAGCGTGTGGGGAATAGCAATAACGACGTTTCGGTCCGTCCTGGACCCCTGTCAAGCCTTGGACTCTCAAGTCCTGGGCCCTTATCAAGTCCTGGGCCCTTGTCATGTCCGGGAACCCTTATCAAGTCGCAACTGAGGTATACAGGGAAGGAAGCTATTATGAGGCTTGAGAATACGTGAGGTGGGAGAAATTTTTTTTAATTTTGCCCTGAGTGGCGAGTTTACTTGGCAGCGTCACTCATCCTGTGAGTGGACTCACCGCCATAGTGACAGTATTGGGCAGCGCCACTCATCCTGTGAGTGGACACACCGCCATAGTGACAGTATTGGGCAGCGCCACTCATCCTGTGAGTGGACATACCGCCATAGTGACAGTAATGGGCAGCGCCACTCATCCTGAGAGTGGACACACCGCCATAGCAGCATGTACAACACTCCCCAAAAGGAAGAAAACCCGCTGGGTTGTTCATCCTGTCACTTGTACCCAGACACAGCTGGGACTTGCTTAACTGTCTCAAGTGAACAGCTCCTCAAACAAGAAGACTAACATTGCCAATGGAGGAGAAGATGTGAAGTGAAAGGAGAAGAGGTGAGCTGGAGAAACTTAAGACATGAGAAAAGGAGCAAGAGGCATATGAAAGAAAGTACTAAACAAAGAAAGCAGAGAAGAGTTTGAGAATAAACACGACAAGTAAATATGGAAAAGGAGAAAGAACCAAATCAGAACGCACAGAAAAAAGGGACAGAATAGAACTATCAGCCCCCCCTCTCCCCTCCACCCTTCCCCCCCCCCGGCCCACGTGCCCCGGGGTGGGGGGGGGTGGGGGGGGGTTGCAAGCCTCAGCACCCAGCCTGGTAAACACATTACCCCCAGGGGTCTGTTATGGTTTATGGGGATCAATGGAAGAGACTCGGACTCCCATATAACCAGAGGAGCACCTGAGTGACAGAGAGCATCAGGTACACCTGAGTGACAGAGGGCATCAGGTACACCTGAGTGACAGAGGGCATCAGGTACACCTGAGTGACAGAGGGCATCAGGTACACCTGAGTGACAGAGGGCATCAGGTACACCTGAGTGACAGAGGGCATCAGGTACACCTGTGCCAACAGGTGCACCACAAGAGTGTCCGTCACAGCACACTCACTACCAGTCGTCTCGCCCGAGTGATCCTATTTTTCTTTTTTAACGTACAAATTAACACGCCGTAATAGGAACGTTTTCCGAGTATTGACCTCGATAAGTTAAGTGGGTTGTTTGGGTTCGTACGTTTCTGAGTAGGCAAAATAATCGTACTTTTTTTATTTTGTACAAAGTGACAAATGGAGAGCTGGACAAAGCTCTGGACTTTGGACAAAAGCCCCCGAAACGGGCTGGCCAAAGTGTCCACGTTTCTGACACTCGCCCAGGCGAGAGTTGCCGTCCACATGGCCAAGACGGACCACACATCTACCGTCACTTCCAGTGCTGAGAGACGGGTAGCCTGGAGAGCCCGCACGCCAGAGACGGGTAGCCTGGAGGGCCCGCACGCCAGAGACGGGTAGCCTGGAGGGCCCGCACGCCAGAGACGGGTAGCCTGGAGGGCCCGCAAGCCAGAGACGGGTAGCCTGGAGGGCCGCACGCCAGAGACGGGTAGCCTGGAGGACCCGCACGCCAGAGACGGGTAGCCTGGAGGACCCGCACGCCAGAGACGGGTAGCCTGGAGGACCCGCACGCCAGAGACGGGTAGCCTGGAGGACCCGCACGCCAGAGACGGGTAGCCTGGAGGACCCGCACGCCAGAGACGGGTAGCCTGGAGGGGCCGCAGCCGCCGGTACAATACCATCATACAGACAGAGCCCAAGTGAGCTCCTCAGGCCCAACAGAGCTGGGGACGGAAAGGAAGGAAGGAAGGAAGATGCGAGGGAAGGAACAAGAGGAAGGATGGAGGAAGCAAGAGACAGGGAAGGAGAAATGGAAGAAGACTCGTGGAATGGACAGAAGATATTAGAGAGGGGGAAAGAGGTATTGGAGATGAGGGAGGAAGGGAGGAGGAACAGTTGACAATGGCCAAGGACTGCTGCTGCTGCTGGGGAGATAAGATAAGGAGAGGGAAGGAAGGATAATGAAGGAGAGGAAGAGAGAGGAGGGAGATAAGACTAACGGGCAGTAACGGGCACTAACAAGCAGGGTTACGACACCACTAACGTCCTGGGTCACCACGGGTCGCCTCTGCAACCATACTTGCCTATCTGTGCTTGCTAAAATTTATCTCTAGCTGCTGGGCCCCGCCTCTTGGCTATCGGCCGTGCATAATGCTGTGACTGGTTCAAGCCGTCTCCACTAGCTGTCGCCACTCGCTTACGAATCGTTCAGGAATAATTCATAAACACCTGGCTCATGTATGTAACCCAGACCTGGCTCCTTGCCTGAATGTCATGTTTTTTTCTAGAAATGCAAATTTCAGTTTTATATTCAAAGTCACTCGCCTCTTAGTCCTCCGGGTCTTTGTTCCCATACCAGTCTTGTAGTAGAAACTTAGGCAAGTTGTAGTAGTAGTAGAAGTAGAAACTTAGAAACTTGTAGTAGAAACTTAGGTAAAAACAGGACATTTATTAAATGTCCTGTTTTTACCAAATGAGGACACAAGGTACACGAGGTGTCAAACCTTCGACCAAACCTCTTGTCGAAGATTAGCGCAGGAGGCGAACAGGGTACTAAGTGCTTCCTTATTCAGATTCCTCAAGATAAATATTGTCAGTGTTACACTGCTCACTTCCGCCCCTGGTGGTGGACTCTGTGTGTTGCCACCTTATACATCCTGTTTCTTTCCCAACCTTATACAAAAATACAGAGATGAGAATACATTGTGAAGCACCGCCCTGTGTGTGTGTGTGTTAATAAGGTGTCGCCTGTAAGCAATATATCTTTACAGTCAACTTCCGTCTTGGTGTTTCTCAGCATCCTTGTCAGTACTTTGGGATATCTTCAAACTTTTCCAATCTTTCAAGTTGCCTTTCCCTCAGACTGCTGTGTGTGTGTGTGTGTGTGTGTGTGTGTGTGTGTGTGTATATGTGTGTGTGTGTGTGTGTGTGTGTGTGTGTGTGTGTGTGTGTGTGTGTGTGTGTGTGTGTGTGTGTGTGTGTGTGTGCGTGTGTGTGTGAAGACCAAGTATAGCTATAGGAAGACGACTAAGATGGCGTCCGTCCTCCCTATATTCTTCAACATAAGACACTTCAGAGTGTCTAGCATGTTGTTGTTGTTAAAGATTCGCTACCTGGAACAAAAAGTTCCAAGTAGCACGGGCTATGGTGAGCCCGTAGATAATGTTCAGCAGTGTAACCACTCGCTCCCACATGTCTTCCAACACTCTCCACACCTCCACCACTCTGATTCAATATGCGGAAGGGTTTGATTTAACGACGCCACGAATTCCAAAATGCACACCTGTATCCTTTTGTTCTTGAAGTTGGGGATTTAAAATGTATATACTTTTTTTTGTATACATTTACATCATTACTTCGTATGTGGTGATCATGTCACTCCCTCTTCTGGTATGTTAATTGAAGTATGTTTAGTGCCTCTAATTTCCCCTCATAACTCATAGGTGTTAGATAGTTAATATTTAGTAAGACAATATACTCGGAATTCATGTTAATCATAGACAAGAAGAGGGGGAGAAGAGAAAGAGGGAGAGAAGAGAAAGAGGGGGAGAAGAGGTGTCAGAGAGAGAAAAAAGAGAGCCGAGAGAGAGATGCAAAGTAGGTACCATCACCATGACCGGCCAATCCCGCTTAATGGTAGTTCCCTACACCTCCCCCCCCCCCCTCACACCCTAACTACCCTACACAAACACAAATTAGTTTAATTACTCGCGTCAGACTAATCCAACAGAAAAGATAACAAAGCACTGATGTTTACAGACGTCTACCTGGAGGGAAGGAGCGGCATCCATTGTGAGAGATTCTCACAATGTGAGAGATGGTGAGAGATGGTGAGAGAGTCTCACCATCTCTCTAGAAGAGAAGTAGACAGGCATCATTCTGCTTAATCACTATATATTGAGTGGTTTACCGAATATGAAATCTTTGAAGGATATCAATGAACTTGTTATCCTCAATACACAAGAACATGAGAGTAAAGGGAACAGCCGAAGGCCTACTAACCTATACAACACCATTTGATATCCTCTGAACTCATTCATATACACGTCTAAGCTATTAGTTGGTTTTATTGGTATATTGTTTTATTGATAACGCTTAAGAACTTAAAACAAATCCTGGGGAGAAAACTGGAACATTTTCTTGCTGTGTTTTCCCGTTGATTTGCTGATATTTGGCATCATTTAAACCTAATTATTTTTATATTTAATGTTTTTTTTTTTTTGTCACGGAATTTTAGAGTCCTGGTGCATGTAAAACGCGCATAGCCGCAAAAGTTATACTTTATCAAATTTACAAAAAGTCGTATAAATTTGCTGCAGTTGACCCTAACACCGTTTTCTTTAACGTACAAAAAGTCGTATAAATTTGCTGCAGTTGACCCTTACACCGTTTTCTTTAACGTACAAAAAGTCGTATAAATTTGCTGCAGTTGACCCTAACACCGTTTTCTTTAACGTACAAAAAGTCGTATAAATTTGCTGCAGTTGACCCTTACACCGTTTTCTTTAACGTACAAAAAGTCGTATAAATTTGCTGCAGTTGACCCTTACACCGTTTTCTTTAACGTACAAAAAGTCGTATAAATTTGCTGCAGTTGACCCTAACACCGTTTTCTTTAACGTACAAAAAGTCGTATAAATTTGCTGCAGTTGACCCTAACACCGTTTTCTTTAACGTACAAAAAGTCGTATAAATTTGCTGCAGTCGACCCTAACACCGTTTTCTTTAACGTACAAAAAGTCGTATAAAATTGCTGCAGTTAACCCTAACACCGTTTTCTTTAAGATGGTCCGCATGACCAAACTTCAGGTACCTGTCTTCATTCACGGAGAGGCAGCCTCTTACGTTTCTGGACGCTCCCTTAGCCAACGACTTACCTTTTCCCAGTATGCAACCCACAACAGTTGGCTAACTCCAAAGGTACCATTTACCTCTAGATGAAAAACTTCCTCATCGGGTCTCGCTTCATGCAGGTCGGCGTTCAATCCCCGACCATCCACAAGTGGTTGGGCACCATTCCTATCCCCCGTCCCATCCCAAATCCTTACCCCTGACCCCTTCCAAGTGCTATATAGTGGTAATGGCTTGGCACTTCCTCCTGATAGTCCCTCCCTCGCTCTGGGAATCGACCTCGGTACATATCGCTTGTGAGCCCACTGCGCTAGCTACCCCTACACCTCCAGCAGGCAGCTACCCTTACACCTCCAGCAGGTGGCTACCCCTGCACCTCCAGCAGGTGGCTACCCCTACACATCAAGCAGGCAGCTACCCCTACACCTCCAGCAGGTGGCTACCCCTGCACCTCAAGCAGGCAGCTACCCCTACACCTCAAGCAGGTAGCTACCCCTGCACCTCAAGCAGGCAGCTACCCCTACACCTCAAGCAGGTAGCTACCCCTGCACCTCAAGCAGGTGGCTACCCCTGCACCTCAAGCAGGTGGCTACCCCTGCACCTCAAGCAGGTGGCTACCCCTGCACCTCAAGCAGACAGCTACCCCTACACGCCGCGAGTTTAGCAAGCAGTGCTTCTCGCGACCGATCACTCTGTGCATCCAAATTTGAATGCATATTGGCTTTTATAATGAGCCTCACTGGCTGTATGATGAATGGGTGCACCCCGCCAAATGTGCGAGATATAATGAATGAACCCATTACCCCCCTTCCCCCTTCCCCCTCCCCCCCCTTCCCGCCGTTCATAGCGGCTATTAGGTATTATAATGAGTATTTACTCTTACGTAATGCCCAGCGAGGCGGGATATTTAACGCAGCATCTGTTATCGCGGTAATCCACGCGGCCGGCGCCCCCCAGCCGGCCCCCGGATGTAAACAAACCGGCGTTCGTTATCTGGCGAGTGTTGACATGCAACACGTATTGTCAACCACGGCACGCCCATTGTAATACATAATCTGATCTTTCTCTTTCCCCAAGCCTGCCTGCCTCTCTCTCTCTGGCTCTCTCTCTCTCTCTCTCTGGCTCTCTCTCTCTCTCTCTCTCTCTCTCTCTCTCTCTCTCTCTCTCTCTCTCTCTCTCTCTCTCTCTTCTCTCTCTCTCTCTCTCTCTCTCTCTCTCTCTCTCTCTCTCTCTCTCTCTCTCTCTCTCTCTCTCTCTCTCTCTCTCTCTCTCTCTCTCTCTCTCTCTCTCTCTCTCTCTCTCTCTCTCTCTCTCTCTCTCTCTCTCTCTCTCTCTCTCTTTCGCATATATATATATATATATATATATATATATATATATATATATATATATGTCGTACCTAGTAGCCAGAACGCACTTCTCAGCCTACTATGCAAGGCCCAATTTGCCTAATAAGCCAAGTTTTCATGAATTAATTGTTTTTTCGACTACCTAACCTACCTAACCTAACCTAACCTAACTTTTTCGGCTTCCTAACCAAACCTAACCTATAAAGATAGGTTAGGTTAGGTTAGGTAGGGTTGGTTAGGTTCGGTCATATATCTACGTTAATTTTAACTCCAATAAAAAAAAATTGACCTCATACATAGAGAAAAGGGTTGCTTTATCATTTCATAAGAAAAAAATTATAGTAAATATATTAATTCAGGAAAACTTGGCTTATTAGGCAAATCGGGCCTTGAATAGTAGGCTGAGAAGTGAGTTCTGGCTACTAGGTACGACATATATATATATATATATATATATATATATATATATATATATATATATTATAAAATATTTATACATTTGAACAAAACAGAAATTGGAAAAAGAAAGGAAGAAAACTCATAGTGAGGGAGGGTGAGGTGAGGTGGAAGGGATGAGTGAGGAAGAGTGGGCAGGAGAAAGGGAAAGTTTAGAATGAGATAAAATGGGAGGAGGAAGGAAAGTGCTGAAGGAAAGAAAGGAGGAGGAAAATGCTGTCAGATCCATTCAAGAGCTCTTTATAAGGCCAGGAATGGAACTTGTCTGAACCACATTATTAACTGGCGTCAGCACGTTACAACTGTAAGCATGTTGAACATCAACGCAAAAAACGTAAGGCAGGGAGCCGGTCGGCCGAGCGGACAGCACGCTGGACTTGTGGTCCCGGGTTCGATCCCGGGTGCCGGCGAGAAACAATGGAGCAGAGTTCCTTTCACCCTATGCCCCTGTTACCTAGCAGTAAAATAGGTACCTGGGTGTTAGTCAGCTGTCACGGGCTGCTTCCTGGGGGGTGGAGGCCTGGTCGAGGACCGGGCCGCGGGGACACTAAAGCCCCAAAATCATCTTAAGATAACCTCAAGATGTAAATCATGTAGCCCTCTTTAATATAGTCTAATCTTTACCTCATAATCTTTATCAAGTACACTTAAGAGTGTTCTCCACTATAGCTTTCACTATCCAAGATCTTGGGATCAGAATTAAAGATAATTTAAAAAGCAAGTTAATCAATTTGATATTTATTATTCTATATTCACTCTTATGGGTATCATGATTCAACTATTTCACTTGATGTTCAAATGTCAACATTAATTCAGAATTAGAGTCACCACACAAGTAACTGAGAGCATCTACGGCTGACTTAAATTGGAAAACACCAAATATACGTAAACCTTACACTCTCACTCACCAAGGGCCAGATTCACGAAGCAGTTACGCAAGTACTTACGAACGTGTACGTCTTTCCTCAATCTTTGACGGCTTTGGTTACATTTATTAAACAGTTTACAAGAATGAAAACTTCCCAATCAACCGTTGTTATTGTTATAAACAGCCTTATGGTGTTTCGGAGCTCGTTAACTGTTTAATAATTGTAAACAAAGTCGCCAAAGATTGAGAAAAGACGTACAGGTTCGTAAGTGCTTGCGTAACTACTTCGTGAATCTGGCCCCAAGTCTCTGACTATAAGACGGTTAGCAAGGAGGGGTGATACGGTTTTAGACAGTCCTCACCGGCCTGGGACAGGCCTGTGGGGACCTAGCGAGGCTCCTCTCTCCCTGTCTGTATCTATGTATATCTAATGTACAGTTCCGCGGGTATTTAAGGAGGAACCTGGAGCTAAACTACCAGGAGTTAGCCTCTGGCTACCACACCTAGACAGCGGCTTGTTTGATGGGAAGAACACAGTCACCCGTCGGCAATTATCAGCTGAGCAGAGAGGGAGAGAGGTCACCTGACCTGACCTGACCTCTGCTCAACCTCTCAACATTAATACTTGAAAGGTGTGACTTAATAAATGCTTAGGGCCGACAGCCTGGCGCCGCCAATATCCTGTATGACTGACTCTCGTTGTATGAAATATTAAATACAACCATTTATGGCATTACACATTAAATATATGAAACAAACATGTTTGTTTCATATATTTAAACATATTTTGGAACGCTTGTACATTTTTACCTCGATATCAATCCAACATAAAACTGTCCCATTAATTTAAAAAAAAAAAAAACTTTGAACGCGCTTATATTTTTGTTTCCCTTTGTCATCTGGTACTGAGTTCCCTCTCAGGGTCTGCGGTATATTGGTCCATGTCCTAGACTCGCAATCGTGGACTCCGGGTTCGATTCCCGGCCGAAACAGATACGGTTGGGTACGTTTCCTTTTACCTGATACAGCTGTTCACCTAGCAATAAATTAGATACCCGAGAGATGAGCAGTTATTGAAGTCTGCATCCTAAGAAGGTCACCGAGGGATGTTAATTACCTTTTCATACCAAAAAAAACACAAAAGTTGCCGTGGTGTAGTGGTAAGACACTCTCCTGGCGTTCCTCGAGCGCTTTGTCATGGGTTCGTATCCAGGCCGGGGAGGATTTACTGGGCGCAAATCCTTAACTGTAGCCTCTGTTTAACGCAACAGTAAAATGTGTACTTGGTTGTAACAACGATTCTTCGCGGCGGGTGTCGTATTCCAGGGACCTGCCCGAAACGCTACGCGTACTAGTGGCTCTACAAGAATGTAACAACTCTTGTATATATCTCAAAAATATCTCTCTCAAAAAAAATACTTATTGTTTACGCTACTATGGTGACGTCACATGTATTAACGAAGCCCAACTCTGATTAACCGAATTTTGATTAACGCAACATAATTCTGTTTCCTGTTAGAGAAGACGGGGAAAAGCAGAGGAGGAAAATTATCTTCGTCGAGACCAATATGCTCAAGAGAACTCCCGGAGCGTCTGACCACCATCTCCAGACTGTCAACCTGATCGTAATCCTCGAAGACTTGACGAGCTGCCCTCCTTATCCAGCCTTTATTATCCCTTATCTTCTTAATTACTCCCATTTATTCCTCTTCTCATTTGTTCCTTTATCCCTCTGACATTTGAAAAGTTTATGAACTCTCAGCCGCCATTTTGGAGAAAACTCCCGAGCGACGACGAAGAAAATTCTTCATTCAGCCAATTAAAATCAAGCGAGATAACACGTGATGATTCAGATTGGCCGCTTCTGAAGCATTGGCTGCCTCGTCAAAGGTTCCAATACCTCCTTTGCTGAAGATCTTCGGAAAAATCTTTCAAAGTGACTTAGTAAAAAAAATTTTAATATATTTTTTTTCTTAATTACGCAGCTCAGCAAAGTTTTCTTAATTACTCACAAGGAAGCGAGTTTAAATGTTTATTTTCTGCTTGTAATTATGCGGATGACAGCACGATGGAGGGGAGAGATGCGATTGACGAATTTATTCCACCTCTTGCTCTCCCCCTCTCTCTCTCTCTCTCTCTCTCTCTCTCTCTCTCTCTCTCTCTCTCTCTCTCTCTCTCTCTCTCTCGCTCTCTCGCTCTCTCGCTCTCTCGCTCTCTCTCTCTCTCTCTCTCTCTCTCTCTCTCTCTCTCTCTCTCTCTCTCTCTCTCTCTCTCTCTCTTTTAATTTTACATAAGTGGGAGAAGGAGCAGATGAATTCTGACTCCTGTTAGCAGGTTCCTGTTTGTGCTCTCTGGCCACATCTTAAGCCTTACTCTTATCATTTTTTTCTGGAACGCGACTCGGCAGTCGGTTTACAACCAGGTCAGTAATAAATGCTGAGTGAACAGGGGAGAACAGTTAAGGATCAGGGCTCACTCATTCCTCCCTGCCCAGGGTTCAAACCCGGCCGTAATCTTAATCTTCCTTTGAATCTCCGTCTCCCCATCGCCTTCACCCCATCCCTCACCCCCTCCCACACCCACTCCTACACCCCCCTCCCTCATCCCCTCCCACTCCCCCCACCCACACCCCATTCCCTCACGGGACGGAACTGCCGCGTCTGTTCTATTTATGTTCTTACTTCATCATGTCTTATCTCTTTCTTTCCTTCAGTGCGCATACACCCTCTTCATCACACTCTTCCCTTTGTTCTCTCTCTCTCTCTCTCTCTCTCTCTCTCTCTCTCTCTCTCTCTCTCTCTCTCTCTCTCTCTCTCTCTCTCTCTCTCTCTCTCTCTCTCTCTCTCTCTCTCAATGTATATCTCTCATTCTGGCCCTATCATTTGTCCATCTTGTCTTCCTGACTGGCGTCTTCTCTAGTCTGGTGATGCAGACACAGGTACAAGACTGCTTCACTCCAGCCTCCACACCACCTCGCTACATGTCCTGGTTTCCACTACTCTTGTACGTGCACGAGCGTGTGTACTCACCTAAATATGCTTCCAAGGAGTGAACTACTGTTCCTGGGCCCCATCTTGCCATGAATCATCTGGAGTGGACTCCAAACCTCTTGGTGTTTATGATATTCACACACTCACGTACATTTGATTGGACCGGTTGATTGACAGTTGAGAGGCGGGACCAAAGAGCCGAAGCTCAACCCCCGCAAGCACAAGTAGGTGAGTGCAGAGGCTGTCAGCCACATCTTCACTTCAGTGTGTCCCACTTGCTCACTCCCACCACACTGAAGATTTTGGTTTATTATTTAATTTCACTGGCACGTTCCAACGTTCACTTTGTGCCGATCTGTGTGCTCACATAAGTGTATTTCCATTAGAGCGACGGTCTCGCTTCTTGCAGGTCGGCGTTCAATCCCCGACCGTCCAGGCGGTTGGGTACCATTCCTTCCCTTCGTCCTATCCTAAATCCTCATATCATTTCCATGTGCTGTATAATCGTAATGGCTTATTGCTTTTTCCTGATAATGACCTGTATTAGGAGAAAGGATTTATTAAGGTAAGTTAAGGCCACCTTACCTTACCTTACCTTACCTTACCTTACCTTAGCCACATCATATCAGCTAACGGTTGTTGAAAGCAGTGACTCCCGACTCCCCTGCTTGTTGCCATACACTTTTGGTAGTAGTTATTGCATTACCTTCTACTCTCTCTCTCTCTCTTCCTTAAATCTATTTGCATCTGCTCACTTTCCTCACACTAAAATGTCCCAACATGCCTGTGCTCGCATGTCTTCCTCCTCCTACCTCACCTTCTCTGGACATGTTCACTGTTGACTTTATCAATTCCTGTGAGAATTTTACGCATCGTTATCGTGACATGATTCTAACTCTCCAAGTTGGCGTCCCTTGTTGGTGCGACATACCCGTTATATGTTTATACCTGGAGTATACCTGGAGCTTACCTGGAGCATACCTGGAGTGGGTTCTAGATGTTTCACTACTCCGCAAGACCTCCCAGCAAGCCTTAGTAATATTGCAGGAACAAAGGTGGATGTATTCAAGAGGCATTTAGACAAGTTATTGCAAGAAGTGCCGGACGAACCAGGCTGTAGTGGATATGTGGGCCTGCGGGCCGCTCCAAGCAACAGCCTATTGAAGCAAGTTATCACAAAGTCCAGCCTGGCCTCAATGCCAGGTTTGGGGAGTAGAAGCACTCCCGAGAAACTCTCCAGGCTTGCTCCAGACAAGCCCATTCTGGGAGCAGACTTGACGTGTGATAAGTAGGGTCAATTACACACTGTTGTTTGGAGCGGACCGGAGGCATACGTGTCCACTACAACCCTGTTGGTCCGGCACTTACTGCAGGAACGAATCCAATTTTGTGTCTTGAACACGTTCAATTTCGTTCTGGGAATATTGTTTAACGTTTGCTGGGAGGATATTGAACAGCAGTAGACCTCTATAATGTTCATACAATGTTCTCTGAGTGTGCCTGTGGAACCTCTATTCTTCACGTGCTCTACTCTTCACAGGCTCTATTCTTCACATGCTCTATACTTCACAGGCTCTACTCTTCACAGGCTCTACTCTTCACAGGCTCTATTCTTCACATGCTCTATACTTCACAGGCTCTACTCTTCACAGGCTCTACTCTTCACAGGCTCTACTCTTCACAGGCTCTATTCTTCACATGCTCTACTCTTCACATGCTCTATTCTTCACAGGCTCTACTCTTCACAGGCTCTATTCAGCATTTCTTAACATATCGACGTGCAATAGTTGCCCTTAAGCTTTGACGGTTTATTTATTTTCATATTTTCTTTACGTGTGCGGCCTAACTGGTCGCTTCTACCAAGTTATTGTTCTCTCGCTGTTCTCTCTTTCTACCTCTTTATTTTTCTTGTCGCATTACATGTTTAAACCGCAAGATTTAGTTGCATTTCCAGTCTGTTTGGGTTAGGTTGTATCTGTTAATTTCTGTTGCTGCCTTAATAATGTGCGAGCTGGTCCTGTTATAGTTATTATATTCCCACCAAGGCCTCCTGTTATTCCTGTTTGAGTCAATTAGTTCGTGCGTCATTCTGTCCTCAGACTGTATTATGTGGATACAGGTGAGTGCGAACTTTCTTGCGTGCTTGCGTGCTTGTTTGCTTCGTTGAGTGTGTGCGTGCGCCTGTCTGTTTCAGAGTAGATTATTAAATTATCAAATTTCTACTGCTCAATGTGTAAACAAACAGGTGAGGACACGCGCACCGAGACCCCACCACCACCACCACCACTGAGGGTACAGGCAGCGTTCAGATTCTACACACCAGGGGATCTGGCCCCACTAAAAGAGTATTCCACCCCAGGATTGGAGTTTGGCCGATGCTTTTGTGCCGCTCGTAAAAGTTGGAATGCGTTTTCTTTCCCCTCTCGTGTTTATTACCGGTGTAAGCCGCCTGTGTGCGGGAGACGGAAGCCTCGCTGCGCTCCTCTCTGCTTCCTTGCTCTCTTGCTGTCTTGACGCATTGTGCGTGTACTCATATGGGCTTGCAGGCTTGTCAGCCTTGCCAGCTATTGATTGTCAAATGCCCTGGCTCTCGAGCCTTCTGTTCTGACGCTACATGTGAAATGATTCATTCAATAAGCTTCTATTATCTTGTCCTTCCATGTCTCCGTGTTCGACCACTTCTCGTACTGTATATATGGTCTCCTTACCGACCTTATAAACTCCACTGAGAAGCTTAAGCATTTCCTGGATTGCTGCACAGGTCAAGTGTGGTGTGGTTGTCCTCTCTTAGCCCAGCCGGGAGCCGGTCGGCCGAGCGGACAGCACGCTGGACTTGTGATCCTGTGGTCCTGGGTTCGATCCCAGGCGCCGCCGAGAAACAATGGGCAGAGTTTCTTTCACCCTATGCCCCTGTTACCTAGCAGTAAAATAGATACCTGGGTGTTAGTCAGCTGTCACGGGCTGCTTCCTGGGGGTGGAGGCCTGGTCGAGGACCGGGCCGCGGGGACACTAAAAAAAGCCCCGAAATCATCTCAAGATAACCTCAAGATAGCCTCCTCGCACGTCTAGTATGAACCTCGTTGCAAGACAATATCTAGTTTGGCTCTGTTGTGTCTTTAGCTATACAGTATTCTCAAGACCAACTTCCTTAATGATATGCAAAACTTGCTGACATTAACATGGTGATCATTTATCCGATTGGCTATCATCCGGTGTTAAGCGAGATATTGTTCCGACACCTTCACTTCTCTGCTGTTTCTCCTTCTATTTTGATGTTTCATGGAGTCTTCGTCTTTTCATTGTGTATTATTCAACGGGTTAAGTAGATCGCTCTTCAATTCTTATTACCTTGCATTTATCTAAGTTGGAGTCGAGTAGCTGTGTCTCAACCAATTTTGATGCTTACAAACATTGTTCAACATCTTTTTGTTGCATATTTAGACGTTATCTCATTTGTTGACCGTTTTTCTTAATTTCGTCACACACATTATTACTAACTTGAGGTTATCTTGAGATGATTTCGGGGCTTTTTAGTATCCCCGCGGCCCGCTCCTCGACCAGGCCTCCACCCCCAGGAAGCAGCCCGTGACAGCTGACTAACACCCAGGTACCTATTTTACTGCTAGGTAACAGGGGCATAGGGTGAAATA
>NC_091176.1:22140152-22177652 GCF_040958095.1 Procambarus clarkii
CGTGGGTTCGATCCCATTCTATAGCTACAATATTTTCTCAAGCATATATATATCGAGTTGTTGTGGTTTAAGTGTAGTATACCGTTCACTTTATTCGTTGTCTGCTAACTAGAAACTCATAACAGCATCGTTGTGAGTTGTGACAACAGGGAATTGTAAATATCAAAATAAAACACAAATCTATTTGGCTATATCTATATAACATTGAACAGAGGCTTGTATACACTGAACAGGGGAAGTGTATTGAAGGGCAATTATGTTCAGTGAACTTAGGATTGTGTGAGGTGAACAGCGGATTGTAAGTATTGAACAAGGGACCGTATTCACTGAACAGGGGATTGTATACTAAGTGAACTGGGGTTCAATTCTGGGAGTATAACCGTCGGTTGTAACGGGTAAATTACCTAGTTCAACAACAACAACCCCTCCCTGTTGCCCTCCTGGCGCACTGATGAACTATGCGATTCGAACACCTCGTCCACAGGTTTGAGTTGTGCTCTATTCTTTAAAATTGACTGATGGATTAGTATGGATTAGTATCTATTTATACAAAATGACACTTAGCCCGACTCAAATTAGTAGTTTAATACATATATATAATTTTCAGGTTACTATACACATTTATACTAAGAGCACAACAAAGGTTCATTAGTTGATATCTGTAAAGATAACAGTTGCCTCACTACAGCTCGTAAGGGGGAATAAGACCATGAAACTGCAGAAAGGCAATTAGCCCATACGAGGCAGCTCCTCTTTATATCTTCCACAACTCCTTCACATACACGTCTAACCTACGCTTGAAACAATCTAGCGATTCCCCGTAATGCGATCAACGACCCAGTTTACCCCAGGTCTTTCCTACCTGTAAACTAACCCAATTTATAAGGTTTCCAGTACTAACAGCCCAATATAGCAGGATGGCTGGTTATATCTGGGCATGTAAATAGCAGAATTCTCGAAACTACAGGTAAATACAGGTACAGGTAAACTGTTGATGTAATAGAGCAATGTCGTCCAGTACACGAGTGAGGGTTAAGGCACTGGGTGACACCCAGGTGCCACGGACCGGCAGATATTAAGGGTCTAATGCCTGGTTATTCAATGGTGCAATGTTGGGGAGAATGACCTTGTTACCGGGGGCAGTGTGTCCACATGGAGGGCTCAAGGGTGTCACCTGTCCACATGGCCTCCACTTACACAGTAGCCTCCACTTACACAGTGGCTCCTCCACTTACACAGTGGCTCCTCCACTTTCAACGTGGCTCCTCCACTTACAAAGTGGCTCCTCCAATTACACAGTGGCTCCTCCACTTACACAGTGGCTCCTCCACTTACACAGTGGCTCCTCCACTTACACAGTGGCTCCTCCACTTACAAAGTGGCTCCTCCAATTACACAGTGGCTCCTCCACTTACACAGTGGCTCCTCCACTTACAACGTGGCTCCTCCACTTACAAAGTGGCTCCTCCAATTACACAGTGGCTCCTCCACTTACACAGTGGCTCCTCCACTTACACAGTGGCTCCTCCACTTACACAGTGGCTCCTCCACTTACACAGTGGCTCCTCCACTTACACAGTGGCTCCTCCACTTACAAAGTGGCTCCTCCAATTACACAGTGGCTCCTCCACTTACACAGTGGCTCCTCCACTTACACAGTGGCTCCTCCACTTACACAGTGGCTCCTCCACTTATACAGCGGCTCCTCTGCTTACACAGTGGCTCCTCCACTTACACAGTGGCTCCTCCACTTATACAGCGGCTCCTCCACTTATACAGCGGCTCCTCTGCTTACACAGTAGCCTCTACCAGTGTCTTTGCACAGACACTAGAGTTGGGCAGAGAGTGAGAGTGGGTAGTGAGGGTGGGTAGTGAGGGTGGGTAGTAAGGGTGAGGGTGGGTAGTGAGGGTGGGTAGTGAGGGTGGGTAGTGAGGGTGGGTAGTAAGGGTGAGGGTGGGTAGTGAGGGTGGGTAGTAAGGGTGAGGGTGGGTAGTGAGGGTGGGTAGTGAGGGTGAGGGTGGGTAGTGAGGGTGGGTAGTGAGGGTGGGTAGTGAGGGTGGGTACTGGGACTCGTGTGACATTAGGCTTAAGAGTTACTAATCCCTGGAAAGTTATCAAAGCCGCCACAATAGCTTCCTGACCCACCACTAAGTACACTCAAGTTCAGAACATAATCCTGGCTTAAAACTCTCCCTGTATATACACCGAGAAGCTGGTATATATATATATATATATATATATATATATATATATATATATATATATATATATATATATATATATATATATATATATATATATATAATATATATATATATATATATATATATATATATATATAATATATATATATATATATATATAATATATATATATATATATATATATATATATATATATATATATATATATATATATATATATATATATATACATGATACCTGGTTGATGGGGTTCTGGGAGTTCTTCTACTCCCCAAGCCCGGCCCGAGGCCAGACTTGACTTGTGAGACTTTGGTCCACCAGGCTGTTGCTTGGAGCGGCCCGCAGGCCCACATACCCATCACAGCCCGGTTGGTCCGGCACTCCTTGAAGTCTATCCTTTTATTATTAAAATTGAATTTATTGAATAACCCTTCTAGCCTGTTGTTTCTCTTGGGCCTACTACCGTTATTAATGTTAGTTTGCACTTCAATGAACTCGTGGTCCGAGTACGTAGTGTCTGAGACAGTAATGTCTCTGATTAGCTCCTCATTGTTCGTGAATATCAGGTCCAGCGTGTTTTCGTTCCTAGTTGGTTCTGTAATCAGCTGACTGAGCGAGAATTTGTCACAGAATCTCAGTAGTTCTCTGACCTGTGATTGGTTATTTCCAGGTTGATTTCCTGCTATAATGTTATTGTTTACTATTCTCCATTTTAAACTGGGTAGATTGAAGTCTCCAAGGAAGATGATATCTGGTACTGGGTTTGCTGGGTTATCAAGGATATTCTCTATTTTGTGGATCTGTTCAGTGAATTCCTCAACTGTTGCATCTGGCGGTTTGTATATTAAAATAATAAGTAGATCCATATTTTCTACCTTGATTCCAAGTACCTCTACCACCTCATTGGACGAGTTCAGGAGCTCTGTGCATGCCAGCTCCTCTTTAATATACAGACCTACTCCTCCACTTGACCTAATTACTCTGTCACATCTATATAGATTATAATTCGGAATCCAGATTTCACTATCCATGTGGTCTTGTGTGTGGGTTTCTGTAAATGCACCAAATATTGAGTTCGATTCTATTAGGAGGCCATTTATGAACTTAACTTTATTTCTTGATTTTGGTTTCAAGCCTTGTATGTTTGGTAATATGAATGACTTCCCACATTGTGTGTCACTTCTGGTGGGCTCTCTCTCTCTCTCTCTCTCTCTCTCTCTCTCTCTCTCTCTCTCTCTCTCTCTCTCTCTCTCTCTCTCTCTCTCTCTCTCTCTCTCTCTCTCTCTCTCTCTATATATATATATATATATATATATATATATATATATATATATATAATATGAGTATGGTGGGGGGGGGGAGAAACAACAACCTAAGAATAATTTATAAGAGCCACTTGGTAATTAATTTTAGTTTAATTAAATTGGAGGTCACTGAATATCACTTTATATTCAAGCGATATTAAACAAGTGTAGGGAGGGAGGGGGAAAGAGGGAGGGAGGAAGGGAGGGAGGGTGGAAGGGAGGGAGGATGTGATGGAGGGAGGGAGGGAGGGAGGGAGGGAAGACATGGGAGGCTGCATCAGGGAGATCAGGACCCATCGCAGAGGTCCTCTTCAACAACAGGAAATCCACCCATCACAGAAAACGATGGCCGCAGTTATATGGCAGACGACACTATTTTCTCAGAAAAATTTTCGTCGATTGCTCAGGCTTATACTTCCATTTCTCTCTCTCTCTCTCTCTCTCTCTCTCTCTCTCTCTCTCTCTCTCTCTCTCTCTCTCTCTCTCTCTCTCTCTCTCTCTCTTTCGTGTGTGTGTGTGTACTCACCTATTTGTGCTTGCGGGGGTTGAGATCTGGCTCTTTGGTCCCGCCTCTCAACTGTCAATCAACTGGTGTACAGATTTCTGAGCCTGTTAGGCTCTATCATATCTACACTTGAAACTGTGTATGGAGTGAGCCTCCACCACATCACTGCCTAATGCATTCCATTTGTGTGTGTGTGTGTGTGGGTGGGGGTGGGTGTGGGTGTGTGTGTGTGTGTGTGTGTGTGTGTGTGTGTGTGTGTGTGTGTGTGTGTGTGTGTGTGTGTGTGTGTGTGTGGGTGTGTGTGTGTGTGTGGGTGTGTGGCATAAAGGTCTTGATATGCACGTCTTTTGGTCGGGTAGGTTAAGCACCGCTGAGTCTAGACATCAACTGGATATGTGACCTTGGGGTCGCCTATTGTTCAACTGGCCAGCCCAAAAGAAGCTTCGCTTGACTGAGCGAACAACTTGCACAATCTCAGCGCCACTACAGTGATCTTCCCTTTATTCCTGTTTCCTAACGTTCAAAAACATCATTCTTCTTCAAACCCTCAAAGTCAGCTTCGTGCACAGTAACATCTGTACACTCTGGCTTAAGGCACCTGGCTCAATATTAACGCTCGGAACACTTATTAAAATGGTCTCAGAGGAATTGATAAAATAGATAGTTTATCTAACACAGTCAACACACGCACTAGAGAACACAAGAGACAACTTGGTACCCAAATGAGCCACAGGGGCATTAAAAAAACCTTTTTCAGTGTCAGAGTAGTTAACATAATGCATTAGGCAATGATGTGGTGGAGGCTGACTCCATACACAGTTTCAAGTGTAGATATGATCTACATATAAAGAGCTACAAAGAGCCGAAGCTCAACCCCCGCAAGCATAACTAGATGAGTACTCGGCTTACAATGAAGAGATTCGGGTTTAGTCTAATGAGCCGGACACAAATGATTGGGAACATTTCCTTTCACCTGATGCCTCAGTTCACCTAGTAGTAACTAGATACCTAGGAGTTAGGCAACTGTTGTGGGCTGCATCCTGGGGAAGGTCATAATCTAGCTTTCACTGTTACATTATTTCTCACTTACAACAAGATAAGAAGATAACAGTGTGAGGAAACTGTGCCCGAAACCATCGTTCGCCTCGAATTACGTTATACATCTCAAGTTATTTACAAACCCCAGACACGTCCGTCTCACTCTCCCCCTGAAAATAAGAACCCAGGTTGGATATAAGCGCCTATAAGACACACACAAGGATATCATTTCGATCCCAATGTACGGCCTCAAGAATTGTTCCAAGATACTTGATGCCCCGGTTCGTCCCCCCCCCCCCCCCGCACACTCGACCAGGACCCGGAGCGAGTACCCGGCTCATACCGACTCACGTCACAGAAGAGCAAGAATCCTGAATAACAAAAGCCACAATTAATCAACGCGATTTAGAAACAAAAACTAAATGACCCCGAATGGACTTGTTGAGGACGAGGCTGGACCTGGAGGGTGGCCTTGAAGGTGACCTGGAGGGTGACCTGGAGGGTGACCTGGAGGGTGAGCTTAAGGGTGAGCTTGAGGGTGACCTTGAGGGTGAGCTTGAGGGTGAGCTTGAGGGTGACCTACCTTGTTGACCCTGACGCCGCAGTAGGAGGGGTCGTTCTTGTCGGTGATGAGAGGCAGGCGGAGGGTGACGTGGTTGGAGCCGTCGCCTATGGCCATGCACTCGGGCTTGCGGAAGTCCCGGGAGTGGACCGCACCTGCGGGCGAGGGCGGGAGGCCGTCAGTGTCCTGGCACTATGACTGTGACCTGGCACTATGACTATGACCTGGCACTATGACTATGACCTGGCACTATGACTATGACCTGGCACTATGGCTATGACCTGGCACTATGACTATGACCTGGCACTATGACTATGACCTGGCACTATGACTATGTCCTGGCACTATGACTATGTCCTGGCACTATGACCTGGCACTATGACTATGACCTGGCACTATGACTATGACCTGGCACTATGACTATGACCTGGCACTATGACTATGACCTGGCACTATGACTATGACCTGGCACTATGACTATGACCTGGCACTATGACTATGACCTGGCACTATGGCTATTAAAACAAATATATCAACACCAAATGGTACACTAAACAATGGGGTACACATTGGATTAGTTTAGTTTCAGGAAAATCCTGGATAAATACTGGTCTGGAAACGGTTGTTCATCTAATGAACAATTTACTAGCTAACATAACAGACGGGGATCGATGGCTTGTTTCAAGCGTAGGTTAGACATTATATATATATATATATATATATATATATATATATATATATATATATATATATATATATATATATATTTATATATATATGTATATATATATATATATATATATATAATATATATAATATATAATATATATAATATAATATATATATATATATATATATATATATATATATATAATATAATATATATATATATATATATATATATATATATATATATATATATATATATATATATATATATATATATATATATATATATATGCAACAATGATCACAAAAACACTGATCCAAGTATGCAGAATAACCACATATGAAAAATATTCCAGTTTATGTAATCCACATATTCCAGTTTATGTAATCATTCTATCGACTTCACAGGGGCAAAATGTATTGTTAAAAGTAAGGATTTTGTTGAACGAAACGTGATCGAGTCTGCTCTGATCAAACATTGTAACAACAGCCTTAATGTGAGCCCCGGTATGTACAAGTTGGATCCCTATTTAAGCCTCAATATAGCACGTCAAAACAATATAGCAATCATTTAAACACGTATGGCACTTGGAGATATTAAAAGGAGCTGCCTTGTATGGGCCAATAGGCCTTCTGCAGTTACCTTCTTTCTTATAATTCCTTTCCTCCACTTATTTTTGGTGGTCAGGTGATCTGCCCAGGCGGATATAAAGGTCTGATCAGCAAACTTATCTTCATTCTACTTTGCTCTGATGAAGGCGAATTAGCCGAAAACGCGTTAAGCATTTTCTATTTTTCATATGTGGTTATTCTGCATATATATATATATATATATATATATATATATATATATATATATATATATATATATATATATATATATATATATATATAATATATATATATATATATATATATATATATATATATATATATATATATATATATATATATATATATATGAGTTGCAAAAAAAGGCCTTTTTTTATTTTTAAGTTCTGATATACAAGAATGCATAAATACTGGAGTGCATAAAGTTTGGAGCCTGTCTCCTCACTGTTCAAGCCAGTCACACGACCTTTCACTATGTTCATTTCGGGTTTCGGTACGTTATTGGTATATTTTCGATCTTGTTTACAAATTTTCACTCACTTGGATCATCTGAGATTGGAACTGGGGCCCTAAGAAGTACGCGACCATTGTCCTACCAACCGCATCATGGATGCTCACAATAAGTTATCACAAGTTCCTAACTGATACCAACGGAGGCGTTACTCCTTCCTTGGAACACCACTAAGGTGTATAAATCCACAAGGGCCGTGATGAGGGTTCGAACTTATGTCCAGAATGATCCCAGACGTTCTCAGATAATAAATTTGATACATCACGCTATCGTGATTTGCGTGTCTACCACTAAGGTGTTCCAAAGGTGCTGGGAAACTCACTCCCTCATTCATGTCATATGGATGACACTTCAGGTGTCCCCCCCAGCCCTGTATGGGGGAGGGATGAACATTGATCTCAGGGGACAATGACGTCACAACGTTCAGAAAGATGACGTCACTAGCGCGTGACGTCAGTAGTTGAAGAAAGGTTAGACAACTTGCCGACTAATATTGAGGCCTTTAGCTGGCGAAAGGTTAGGTCATTAGATGGATAAAGTTGAGGTTATTACCATGAGAGAGATTCGTTAAGTGGCTGGAGGAAGGTGAAGCCATTAACTGAAGAACAGCGAGGTCATTACTTGGAGAATGGTGATATTATTGGAGAAATAGAGAGATACGTTCTAACATTCAAACCATCCGAAAAGTACACACACACACACACACACACACACACACACACACACACACACACACACACACACACACACACACACACACACACACTGAAGGGTGAAGGGACAGGTCAGCATTCTCACAGAAACTGACGAGGAAGTGTGCGAGAAGCTGAGCGAGTGATACAACGTTTACGTAGTATAACCAGAGTGGAGACGAAGGATAGGTGACAACAGCTATGAATCGCTTAGAGGAGAGTAGATAGGTGTCTATCTAAGAGATCAGTCGGTCTTTCTTTAAATACAAAACTCTCTCCCTCTCCCCATTTCCCTTTCCGCCATCTCGAAAAGACCCATTTTCTCGCTGGCATAAGAAACGGAGAGGGGCATCAAAGGGGACGTGGTAAGAATGGTGTAGGAGGAGAGGGAGGGGAAACAGGATAAGTGCAAGCGAGGGGATAGAGGAGGGAACGAGCACAGAAGGGAGATAACAGAGTAGAAGAGAGGGAGTAGAGAAGGGAGATAACAGGATGAAGGGGGATGGGAAGAAGGGATAAAAGCCACAGTGAGTTATCTGGCGGCTGTCACAACCAGTGAACACACACGAGGTTCGGTAATGCGGCCAGCTTCAGTTTTCAGTCAAGTGTCGGTGCCTTCTTCGAGGAAGAGGAAGCTGGCTAGCTGGCTGGCTGGCTGGCTGGCTGGCTAGCTGGCTGGCTGGCTGGCTAGCTGGCTGGCTGGCTGGCTGGCTGGCTGTGTTGTGCTCAGCTATGCTATGTTCAGACGTCATTATTCCCAGATTCCCACACACGAACAAAATCCCCGCGATCCCTACATCCCTTCTCCTCCTCACTCTGCTTCTTTAACCTACCTCCAAGCCTCGACCACTCCCCCACGCACACTCACCTCTGTACTCGTGGTTCTTGACGTAGACGTTGATGATCATGTACCCGGCCTTACACGACGCCTCTATGTTGGGTGTGAAGTCTTCGTCCACCGACTGGCCCGCCACCTGTAATGGGCAGCAGGAGAATATGGATGAATTGGGGGCAGGAGAAAATTGGTAAATTGGGAGCAGGAGAAACGATTGGAAAGGGAAGTGAGAGATGTGATCAACTGGAGAACTAAGAGACAGCAAATAGGAAAAGAGGGAAACAAATGGTGAGTTTATATAATTTAAAGCTAATGATGAGGGTTAGAGATGTTGTGGAGGGCGAGGGATGGTGTTGAGGGGGGAAGGGATGGTGTGGAGGGCGAGGGATGGGGGGGGATGGTGTGGAGGGCGAGGGATGGTGTGGGGGTGGGGATGGTGTGGAGGGCGAGGGATGGTTGGGGGGTGGGGATGGTGTGGAGGGCGAGGGATGGTGCTGAGGGGAAGGGATAGTGTCGAGGGGGGATAGTGTGGAGGGAAGAAATGGAGGAAGAAAGCAAAAGTCGGGATGAAGTCAGGGAAGAGGAGAAAAAGACAAAAGTCGTGGAACAAATAAGGTTAAAAGGAACTGAAGAGAGAATTAATCGCAGACATGATAAGCAACTGGGAGAGAAGAAGAGAGGAAGGAGGAACGAAATGAACGAGTACGAAAGCAGGAATAATAGAATAACAGATCCAAGAGAGAATAAGAGAGACAATAAATGAACAAGTGGTGAAAATGGGATAAATAAGAGGTGTAAAAAAAGAGAAACCACAGAACAGTGACTGAAGAGAGAAATAATCAGATAAATCAGGGAGAAATGTCAAAAATAAGAAATCGGAAAAAAATGACATAACAAAAATTCATGTACTCAGGTGAGGGACTCGAGTCTCCCCACACGAGTGATAATTTGTGTTTACACATTCAGGTATTTACCTATTATTTCCGAACGATGGTCGTGCGATGAAACTAATCCCCCCCCCCCCACCACAAAATAAATCGAACCCAGCCCAGCCTAGGCTAGGCTAGGCTAGCCTAACCTGACCTGACAAAAATAGAAAAAGTTGCGTAATTTTTGTGTGTAGGAAGATGTGTGGTATTACTATGACTTTATAATATTGCCGGGTATTGGGTCCCACGAGAGCCGGCACTCGTGGGTGGGAGTGCCACAGCTACCGAGGCACCGGTGCCTCCCCCTCCTCTTACAGTGCCATATACAAGGTAAACAAAACGCCAAAATTCCTTAACTTTACAAAACCCAACAAATGCTTTTAAAAGTTTGCCTTTAGTTTTTCTTTCTTTCTTTTATTTTATTTTTATTTGTCTAGGCTTTCCATTTCCCTCACTTCCGCTCTTCTCCCTTCCTTCCCCTTCCTCATTTTCTTCTCACTTATTATTTCTCCCTTTTCCTACTCTGCAGAACAGATTTAGCAGGAGAATGGAACCAACGATGATTGGCCTAGGATACCTGCTTGATGGGATTCTGAGAGTTCTTCTACTTCCCAAGCCCAACCTAAGGCCAGACTTGACTTGTGAGAGCTTGGTCCATCAGGCTGTTGCTTGGAGCGGCCCGCAGGGCGCACATACCCACCTCAGCCCGGTTGATTCGGCACTTCATTTAGAAAATAATCTAATTTTCTCTTGAAAATGTTCACGGCTGCTCCGGCAATATTTCCTGATTTTATTTACTCAGATCCTTATCGTGATCCCTTCCAAGTGCTATATAGTCATAATGGCATGGCGCTTTCCCCTGATTTTATTTACTCCGTCAATATTTCTTGTACTCGCTGGGAGGATGTTGAGCAACCGAGGACCTCTGATGTTTATGCAGTGTTCTCTGATTGTGCCTATGACACCCCTGCTCTTCACTGGTTCTATTCTGCATTTTCTTTCATTTCGTTCACTCCAGTATGTTGTTATTTTACTGTGTAGATTTGGAACCTGGCCCTCCAGTATTTTCCACGTGTATATTATTTGATCTCTCACTCTCTCGTCTGCTTTCTAGTGAGTACATTTGGAGAGCTTTGGGACGATTCCAATAATTATGGTGCTTTATCGCGTCTATGTATGCCGTATATATTCTCTGTATTCCCTCTACTTCAGCAATCTCTCCTGCTCTGAACGGGTGAGTACTGAACAGTACTCAAGTCGGGACAGCACAAGTGATTTGAATAGTACAACCATGGTGATGGGATACATGGATTTGAAAGTTCACGTAATCCATCCTATCATTTTTCTGGCTGACGCAATATTTGCTTGGTTATGCTCCCTAAACGTTAGGTCATCAGACATCATTATTCCCAAATCATTAACATGTTGCCTTCCTACTATGGGCAGATTTGATTGTGTTTTGTACCCTGTATCATGTTTAAGGTCCTCATTTTTATCATACCTGAGTACTTGGAATTTATCACTGTTAAACATCATGTTATTTTCTGCTGCCCAATCGAAACTTTATTAATATCTGCTTGTAGTTTTTCAATGCCTTCAGCAGATGTAATTTTCATACTGATTTTTGTCTCGTCTGCAAAGGTTGATACGAAGCTGTGACGTATATTTGTCTATATCTGATATGAGAATAAAAAAAAGCAGTGGTGCAAGGACTGTACCCTGAGGTACAGAGCTTTTAATTGCACGTTTTATTTGATTGACTGTTACACTCGTGTTCTGTTCGACAGGAAATTGAGTATCCACCGTCGTACTTTACCAGTTATTTCCATTAACCTCATTTTGTGTGCTATCACTCCATGGTCACATTTGTCGAATGCCTTTGCAAAGCCTGTGTGTACAACATCTGCATTTTGCTTTTTTTCTAAAGCTTTTTGTGATTTTGTCATAGTGGTTGAGTAACTGTGACAGACAGGATCTTCCCGCTCAAAATCCATGTTGTCCTGGGGTGTGTAGCTCCCAGGACAACATGGATGGTGCACTAGGAGCGCCACTATAACGACTAGGCCTAGGTATGCCAGTAAGGAGACTAGGCCTAGGTATGCCAGTAACGAGACTAGGCCTTGGAGTAGTATTAACTCATTTAGAAAAAAGTGTCAACATGAAAGGTCTACGACTCTACAGCCAGCAACTTCCAACAACCAATCAGCAGCCAGTAACCATCAACTACCAACCACCAGCCAGGAACCATCACCAACTACCAACAACCAGCCAGCAATCAACAACAACCACCCAACAGAATAAATTATATACAAATACAAATGTTCATTACTCCCCTTCTCCCCAGCCTGACCTTCTGCCTCCCTCACCACCCCTCCCACACTCTTCCGTGTCACCTGTCCCAATGACTCCCACAATCCTCTCCCACCTTCCCCCTTCCCCCCGGAGGCCAGCTGGGCCTCTGAGCAGGTCATCTAAATGATCCACCATCATCAATTCAGGGATCTACCGTCCTGCCCTATATTAACTTTGGGGGTGCCAGGAGAGGCATTCTTTTCCAGTCTCGCCCCTCCCTCTCCCTCTGACCACCTTCACATTACTCCCTCTCCTCTCCTCTCCCACCCTCTCTACTGCTCTTCTTGCACCTTCCATTTTCACCCTCTTACCCTCCACGTCTTTCATCTACTTTACTTTCTATGTCTTCCTCTCTTCAAGCTCTCCTCTCCTATTAATTCACTTTTTTCTCTTCTGCTTCTTTCCTTCTAACACTCTTTCAATATATCTTTATACAAGAGCATGTCTGTTAGGCAGAGGCTGCAGGCCAGATGCTCGGGGCTAGCCTCACTCAACTTTATAAGATGAATCATGGAGAGTACGGGAGTGTCATAGACTGGTCGGAGTTGGCCCCAGTGTCACGCTTGAAGAAATATTAGAGGGGGAAGAGGAGGGTGCGGAGAAATGTCGAGGAGAAGAAGCCAGGTCTCCAACCAGGCCGCCTGGTTGGCGGTCTCATCGAGCATGGTGTTAGACGCCGCCTGACATAAGAATCACAGCCTGGTTGATCAGATAGCCTTCGGAGGTGCCTAAAAAGTTCTCTGGAACACCGTGAGAGGTCAGGTAGTCTGGCTCACCATGTGTACTCACCTAGATGTGCTTGCAAGGGTCGAGCTAGGCTCCGAGCCCGGGAAATGAGTGTTGAAAATTCTTTGAATACATCAGCCATAGTAACTATAGGCGGTCTAGTGCGTCTCTTGGAGATGGGTTCCTTGCGAGACTGCGTCTCGTCTTGTCGGGACAAGATAAGATGATGTAAGAATGACACTTGAGGGGTCATACTGACCCCTCAAGTGAGTGTATGAACACCCAGCGGGTTTTCTTCCTATTGGTGGGTGTTATACATGCTGCTATGGCGGTGACTTCACTCAAACGGCTCTTCCAAAACAAACTGAGCCATGGAGGAATACAACTCCCCAACACTCACACACGCGCGTGCGTGCGTGCGTACACACATACGCACACGCACGCGCACGCGCGCACACACACACACAGAGACACACACACACACACACACACACACACACACACACACACACACACACACACACACACACACACACACACACACACATACACACACACACACACACACACACACACACACACACACACACACACACACACACACACACCAGAAGCTTATAAGCTTGATAAAATGTAAGCCGTTTTCCTGAGTTATGAAATTGTTTTGAAACTCTGGTAAAGAGAGAGCGAGAGAGAGAGAGAGAGAGAGAGAGAGAGAGAGAGAGAGAAAGAGAAAGAGAGAGCGAGAGAGGGAGAGAGAGAGAGGGGGGGCAGTTTTTTTGGGCCTGTTCAGGTGGTGGGTGCCTATCACCGCGGGTCCCGGGCCCTCTTGCACTCTACTCTTAACACCATGGCGCCTCAACCATTCATACCTTTCCTGTCCAAGGTATTCAGTGTCGAAGGACGATCTCGCTTGTTTTTGCGGGGTTCGATCCCCGATGGTGCTAGTGATTGGTCACGGTTTCCTCCCTCCGTCACCACACGCGAGCCCCTTGCCCTCGAATCGCTTGCGAGTGCTATATAGCTATTCAGACTCAGCACTTTCTCCTGATTATTACCTCCCCTCCCCACCCCAACTGTACACACCCACATGGTCCCCTCTTTCAGGGGGACATGCCGGGGGGGAGGGGACCGAACCCACCTTTCCTCCCCCAACAAATCCCACCTTCAATTTCCTCTCCCCCAGCCGTCCAGATCGTCCCAGCGCTCCCATCCTCCTCTGGCTATCAGCTCCCATGAAACACCCCAGAGACTCTCCTTATTTTCCCCATTACTCCCACACAATCCCATCGCTTCTCCCTCACTCCCCAACATGTCGTTAGCCCCCACCACCCACTCTACACCTGCTCTACCTCGCCCACTCGTCGTCTCAACCCCCCCCCCCCACCACCCCCCACCCGCCCCTTGAGCGATCCTCCGTGACTTAACCGCTCAGAGGAATCATTGTTGAGGTCGGCTGCCCGAGACTGGTGCTGGGTGATCAACGAGGGATCAGCCGGTGATCGTCGGGTGTCGCCGCTGATTACAACACACGATCAATCAACCCCCACTCCTGGGAGAGCTGTAAACGTCCCCCCCCCCCCCCCCTCTCTCTCTCTCTCTCTCTCTCTCTCTCTCTCTCTCTCTCTCTCTCTCTCTCTCTCTCTCTCTCTCTCTCTCTCTCTCTCTCTCTCTCTCTCTCTATTTTCCACCTTTTTATCTCTTCACTTTCAGGTTTTCTCTTCGGTAAATAAGAGGGGGCGGAGGAACTATTTCTCTGTCAGTGCAGATGGTTGTCTGGGGTTCAGCCTCTGGAGCCTGAAGGTGGCCAGGCAGAGGACGACAGCTATACCAGGTCTGCATCTTCGTAACACATTGGTAAATTATGCACAACAAAATTGCCCTTCTAGTGTTATAATGTCATACTGACACTGTGTAGACTACTAACACTGATAGAGAGACACGTAGAATTTAGGCACTAATATTTTGCAAGTTAAACAAAAAGAATGAGGTCAATAATGCCATCTATTGACTGTAATCCTTACTGTTTTCTGACGCTGCCTTCCGCTGGTCGAGAGAATCCCAGCTGAGGCGGCAAAATAAACATAAAGGCCATAACGAACTTCGTAAGTTGAACTTTTCTCCATTTCTAACATCTTAAGAGCAAGCGAGGACGCATGCCTCAGTGTACGAGGCAGGCGCCCTGCCTCAGTGTACGAGGCAGGCACCCTGCCTCAGTGTACGAGGCAGGCGCCCTGCCCCAGTGTACGAGGCAGGCGTCCTGCCCCAGTGTACGAGGCAGGCACCCTGCCCCAGTGTACGAGGCAGGCGCCCTGCCCCAGTGTACGAGGCAGGCGCCCTGCCTCAGTGTACGAGGCAGGCACCCTGCCTCAGTGTACGAGGCAGGCGCCCTGCCCCAGTGTACGAGGCAGGCGTCCTGCCCCAGTGTACGAGGCAGGCATCCTGCCCCAGTGTACGAGGCAGACGCCCTGCCCCAGTGTACGAGGCAGGCGTCCTGCCCCAGTACATTACCATGTAGAGACGTAACAATAGCAACAATTCTCCTCCAGGGAATGATAATGGCGCTGACGACACAGCTCGGAGAGGCCATAGTCAGCCGGGTGGCGACGGTCCTACAACCTCTCGTCTGGCCACTAAGTCCACTTAATACAACACGCGTCACTGGTGTCTCAAGTGTGGCTCCAAGTGTGGCTCCAAGTGTGGCTCCAAGTGTGGCTCCAAGCGTGTCCCCAGTGTGGCTCCAGTGTGGCTCCAAGCGTGTCCCCAGTGTGGCTCCAGTGTGGCTCCAGTGTGGTTCCAAGCGTGTCTGGACTGTCTGCCAACTCGGCAACACTCTACATCTACTTTGTAATACAGTTATGGAAATATTTTGTTGATTTGTGAAACAAATTACCTGGTAACATGCTCGACGTGGGATCGATGAATTGTTTCCGGCGTAGGTTAGACATAAAAGAAAGAGTTTGAGTGTACACATATATATAGGAGCTGCTTCATATGGCCAATAGTGTCGTAGAGTGAACTATCTCAATGTATCCGTTGTAGCATGAAGATCTATTCGAGTACTATCAAGACTTTTCCAATTAACACTCGTTTAGCAGAGACTGTGAACCAGTTACCATGCCAATTATACGCCGTCAGTGGTCACCAAACTACTTGTTTCTGTGTGTTCTTGAATCTTAAAAAAATAGCACCAAGACGCAGCAAGATAAATACAAAAAAAAAAAAACAGACGATGACACCATTGGTTGTGGGGAATGTATCCGGTGGCAGGTCTCTACATTGCACTCATTTATAATAAACAAAAGTAATATAACATTTTTTATTCTTACGTAAACGGTGTTTGAGGTTTGTCGTGGCCACTGTCTTCCCGTCTGTGTAAATGTTCAGATGTTCACGTTACTGTGTGTGTGAGACAGCCGCCGCCATGATGGATTTCTTTCCTCAAGTTTGTGTGGAAATTCTTTAAATTACATTACATTTCTGTCTGTCTCGGCGCGTCTAGTCCAGTATTCCTGTGTGCCCTTTGCTTTTCTTCTGCTTCTAGCATCCCGCGAAGGAGAAAGAAAATGGGGAAGAAAATAATGGAGGAAGGAAGGAAAAAAGAGGGAGGGGGTGGGGGTGGGGGGGGGGGGGGGAGAGCGGCCATCTAGTGGCCGGAAGGGGAAGCATAATAATAAGTTGCCAAGTTTGTATTATTAGTACTTCCTCCTCCCGATATTTTCCCTCCTGCATTTACGATTAACGAAGGCTGCCGCAGACGACACTTGCGATTAACGAAGGCTGCCGCAGACGGCACTTGCGATTAACGAAGGCTGTCGCAGACGACACTTGCGATTAACGAAGGCTGCCGCAGACGACACTTGCGATTAACGAAGACTGCCGCAGACGACACTTGCGATTAACGAAGACTGCCGCAGACGACTCTTGCGATTAACGAAGACTGCCGCAGACGACACTTGCGATTAACGAAGGCTGCCGCAGACGACTCTTGCGATTAACGAAGGCTTCCGCAGACGACACTTGCGATTAACGAAGGCTTCCGCAGACGACACTTGCGATTAACGAAGGCTGCCGCAGACGACACTTGCGATTAACGAAGGCTTCCGCAGACGACACTTGCGATTAACGAAGGCTGCCGCAGACGACACTTGCGATTAACGAAGGCTTCCGCAGACGACACTTGCGATTAACGAAGGCTGCCGCAGACGACACTTGCGATTAACGAAGGCTGCCGCAGACGACACTTGCGATTAACGAAGGCTGTCGCAGACGACACTTGCGATTAACGAAGGCTGCCGCAGACGACACTTGCGATTAACGAAGGCTGTCGCAGACGACACTTGCGATTAACGAAGGCTGCCGCAGACGACACTTGCGATTAACGAAGGCTGCCGCAGACGACACTTGCGATTAACGAAGGCTGCCGCAGACGACACTTAGGATCAACGAAGGTGTTCTAAACACAAATCTCCCTCAGACAAGAAAGACAGATCCTCAATGATGTTTAACTAGGACCAATAAGACATGCTGCCCATTAACCCCTGACTAACGCCTCATTAACCCTTTGATATACCCTGCGTTAAACACAATGACATTCTCATAACATCCTTGACATACAAAATCTTCATCATCGCGTTGTCATGCCCCCTCGTTAACCTCCCTTGACCTCTTCCCCCCCATTAGCTGCCAGCCAAGGGCCCCATTAGCCTTCCCTGTCATACTTCTGCCCGTCACAAAACAATGAACGATGACAGACAGACATGCAAGTATCGTCTGTCTGTGCGTCTCCTCTCGTGTTATGTATGCAAATTTATGTAAATTGTCAGGTTCTGGGAGCCTTTGAACCGGTCGGGAGCTCCTCCAGCGAGGCCTGGGGGATCGAACCCCCAGCAACCTTCATTCCTACCTCGTAGCCAGCATCCCTACAGTCACCTCACTCTCCCCTCACAGCCGCCATCCCCCCCAACCCGGAAATGAGAGGAAATGAGGTCCCGGAGATGATCTGGATGATGACAGAAATGAGGGAATAATGCCAACAGCGCTTACCTGAGGATCAGGATAGGTCGGGTGTTGCTACAAGTACCGAGGCTCATTGGTACGGTAAATGATGATTACTGGTGGGAGAGGACTGGAGAGTGGGGGCGGGAGAGGACTGGAGAGTGGGGGTGGTGGCGGCTATGGTCGATTAAGAAGGTAAAAGGAAAGGATGGGAAAGTGAGGAAACAACAGAGAAATTAGGAAGAGGAGAGACGGAGAATCAGAGTATCTGAGACAACCATCTTTATCTCCCTCCACCGGACACGGGAACATTCGTAATGAAGCTGTCCGCTTCGTGGAAGCCCAACGGTACGAGGCGTTGACTGTCACCCAGCAGTTAGGAAAGGGCCAATCAATGGCTTGGACAGCCGGGTGGCTCAAGGCCAAGACGAGAGCCGAGGCTGGGTCAACAGCGCCCCCACAAGATGCTGTCAAGCTTCAGACGTCCGGTCAAGTGAGTCACCAGCCCCTCCACGCCGCCTTGCAGAGGGTGACCCCACACCCACCTGCCTGACCCCACACCCACCTGCCTGACCCCACACCCAGCTGCCCGACCCCATTCCAGGCTGCTCGACCCCACACCCAGCTGCCTGACCTCACACCCACCTGCCTGACCCCACACCCAGCTGCCCGACCCCATTCCAGGCTGCTCGACCCCACACCCAGCTGCCTGACCCCACACCCGGCTGCTCGACCCCACACCCGGCTGCTTGACCCCACACCCGGCTGCTCGACCCCACACCCGGCTGCCCGACCCCCACACCCGGCTGCTCGACCCCACACCCGGCTGCTCGACCCCACACCCGGCTGCTCGACCCCACACCCGGCTGCCCGACCCCCACACCCGGCTGCTCGACCCCACACCCGGCTGCTCGACCCCACACCCGGCTGCTCGACCCCAACACCCGGTTGCCCGACCCCCACACCCGGCTGCTCGACCCCACACCCGGCTGCTCGACCCCACACCCGGCTGCTCGACCCCACACCCGGCTGCTCGACCCCACACCCGGCTGCTCGACCCCACACCCGGCTATCCGACCCCCACACCCGGCTGCTCGACCCCCACACCCGGCTGCTCGACCCCCACACCCGGCTGCTCGACCCCACACCCGGCTACCCGACCCCCACACCCGGCTGCTCGACCCCCACACCCGACTACCCGACCCCCACACCCAGCTGCTCGACCCCCACACCCGGCTACCCGACCCCCACACCCGGCTACCCGACCCCCACACCCGGCTACCCGACCCCCACACCCGGCTGCTCGACCCCCACACCCGGCTGCTCGACCCCCACACCCGGCTACCCGACCCCCACACCCGGCTACCCGACCCCCACACCCAGCTGCTCGACCCCCACACCCAACACTACGGTTACATCGACCAAGTCTCTCAAAACCAATCAAACACGAGTCCATACTGTGGGCCGCTGAACACGCAATATTAGCCCCATTGCTGGGATGACATAAGAGTGTGAGTGTAACTAACACAGCACCGTTGCTGTCGTTCCTATTGGCTGCTAAGTCTTAATGTCTTATATAAGCATCTAATGTCCTCCAAATTTCTCCGTTTAATGTCGTTTGCTGAGATGAGAATTTAGTCCCATTGTCCTCTGGATATAAGGGTCAAATTCACGTGGAGATACTACGGCTCATATTGCTATGAATACTGTAATATTAGTCTTACTGTATTTAAGATATAAGAGCGTAATTTCAGTAACAGTGGTATACCTGCATGTTGCGTATATGTAGAATACTATTGTGTATTTATTATAGATTATGAATGTTTATTATATTTCGTAAGTATATCCTTAGAACAGCACAATTATGAATTTACAACTGGGTCTGGACGACAGCTTGGAAAGCAGATAAGGGAGTACCGACACGATAGAAAACCAAGAGTGACAGTGAGAGGAGTGGCCAGGGGTGAGACGCAACCACCCGGGGGTGTGGGGGGCGGTCACCCCCAGGACACGTGTACAGTTCACCAGAAGGCTTATACGCCTTCCTAGCTACGGTGTCACTGAGACACATTATACAAGGTTAAGATGGGTGAAGAGTGCAGTAATCTACATGAAGGAAAAGTATGATTACCAAGTGGCTACTAGTAATTATCTCCAGCAAGTGCAATGTTATAAAACTGTGTGCAGTTAACAGAAGGCTGACAATAAGGCAATACAGAGAACAAGTCACAACAACTAGTTGAAACAATTAACCCAACCCGCACATATAAATGAAAGTGACAACGCTTCGGTCCATTTTGGCCCATAAGGATAGACCGAAACGCCACTTTTGTTTCATGTGTGTGTGGGCTGGGTGGTATGTTTCAGGCAACTGTTGTGGCGTTCTCTGCATTGTATGACATGTTATCCCATTCCTTGTTCCCTGTGTTTATTGATGTGTTTGTTAGTGTAGTGAAGTAGTGGAGACAAACTGTACACCAGTTCATCAGATGATATGAAGGAACACAACGCCTTCTTGAACAGCTACACCGGTAGGCTAAAGGTCGAGACAGAGCTCAAGCGCTAAAGACTAAGACGGGACCCAAAAGCTAAAGTTCAACCGCCCTAAACACAACTTCATGAGTATAAACAACATTATTCTCGCCCTAGAAACGTACACCACAACAACGAACAAAATCTAAATTCATTTAAAATCAGACAGGTTGTGATGGCCTGAGGTGAGGAGGAGAGGGAGAGAGAGGACACCGGAACACCTGCAGGTAATTAGAAACTCTCACAACTGTGGTGGGCTCAAGCACCTGGCTGTTAGGTAGTTTACTCGCGGGGGTAACGAGGCCTCCGGGTGGTGGTGGTATTAATGTCGAGTTATGACTGTATTTGCTACAGTTTCTTAAGACCTGCAGTTTCCGCTTTAGTGAGAATTGTGGGGGAGGGAGGGCTTCCTGACCCAGTGAGCTAGACATTGGTGCCTTGACAGCTGCCCCAGTCCTAGCTCTACCCCCTCCCCCCCCCCCTCTTTCTCTCTCTCTCTCTCTCTCTCTCTCTCTCTCTCTCTCTCTCTCTCTCTCTCTCTCTCTCTCTCTCTCTCTCCCCCCCCCAAAAAAAAATTATTCTCCATTCGCTCTCAAGACCCAAGCAGCCGGACCTCGTGTCCTCTTTGCTTGCCGACTTGCTTCTCTACTTGCTTACCTGTCTGCTTGCTTGTCTGTCTGCTTGCTTGTCTACTCATGTGGTCACAACTCTCAGTCGTCCACTCATGTGGTCACAACTCTCAGTCGTCCACTCATGTGGTCACAACTGTCAGGACATTCTTGCTCTATCTCTCTATTCTTGCTTCGTAGTAATTATTATCGCTTCTCGTCCCATTTGGCTCTATGCCTTTGACCCTAGTTAGCAGCCTGTCTCTCCACCTCTCCTCCTTTATTTCCATCCTACTTGCACCAGCCTCCCTCCCTCCCTCCCTCCCTATCAACATGCTCCTCACCTTAAATGCTTGGCATTCTGCATTTTAAACGCTTTCCCTCCTCTCCCGTTACCCCAAGCTTGACAGCCAGTGCCGCTCTTCTCCCAAGCTTGACAGCCAGTGCCGCTCTTCTCCCAAGCTTGACAGCCAGTGCCGCTCTTCTCCCAAGCTTGACAGCCAGTGCCGCTCTTCTCCCAAGCTTGACAGCCAGTATCTACAGCCCCTCCCCTTTCCCCTCAGCTTGATAGCCAGTGCCGCCCTTCCCACAAGCTTGACAGCCTGTGCCAACACGCTTTCTTCCCCCCCCCCCCCCCCCCCCACAATTCACCATATGAAGCCAACAGAAACAGCACCATAAACGGCAACAGAAGCAACAGCAAACAGCAGTAGAACCACCAGAACCAGCAGCAGGAGTACCAGGAGCAGCAGAAGGGGGGACAGGAACCAGCAGGAAAAGCCTGGTGTAGGTAGGGAGAGGGTGAAGGCTTGGAGGAGGAGGAGGAGGAGGAGCTGCTAGAGGACACCCTCCTCGCTCACGGACGCTGATGACTGCTACCACAGACCAAGCTCACGCGTGAAATTAAATTTAAAATTCAATTTAGCTTGGCCATAAAGTACCCAAGACGACGAGAGAGGCGGCGACCTTCTTCGTCACGGTGAGCCGGGAGAGCGGACCCACGCCTCCTCCCCCCCCCCCAACCTGTATGCAAATGACAATTAGGAGAGGGAGGGACTCATTGCAAAGGTAAACAAGGTGGGGTTGGACAGGTTGCTAGACTGGCGCTTTAAGCTGTAGTCGCTTGTTCTGCTTGTACAAACCTGCCGCATAATTGGGTTGTAACAAACGTGTATTTTCATTCTAATGTAAGAATAATTCAGCATTTTCAGTAATTAAAGACAGGTGTGCTAGGAGCGGGTCTACCAGGTGCGCCCAGGCACATACCAAAATATCCTTATAGTCGTTCAACACTCCCTGCAGTCGTTAAACGTTCCCTGTAGTCGTTAAACGTTCCCTGTAGTCGTTAAACGTTCCCTGTAGTCGTTAAACGTTCCCTGCAGTCGTTAAACGTTTCCTGCAGTCGTTAAACGTTCTCTGCAGTCGTTAAACGTTTTCTGCAGTCGTTCAACATTCCCTGCAGCCATTAAGCGTTTCTGAGTGCTGTCGGGTCGTTGGGGATATAGCCTCGGCTACCAATGACTTTTGTACAGTCACGGTGGTCGAGTGATTAAGGAACCAGGTACGTCATGCTGCATAGTGCTCCTGGCTGTCTGAGTTCGAATCCTTCGGGGGTGTGGAGTTGTCAGTTGCATATTGGCTTGGGACTCATTCAAGCTTGTTCGCATATATATATATATATATATATATATATATATATATATATATATATATATATATATATATATATATATATATATATAAATATATATATATATTTAAATATATAATGGAAGGAAGTACCACCTCTAGCTGGAAGAAGGGGGACCCATAGCCTCGGAGGAAACCACGCATAACGCAGAGGGTGAAGAGGGTATATATATATATATATATATATATATATATATATATATATATATATATATATATATATATATATATATATATATATATATATATATATATATATATATATATATATTGCCAGCTACTGGCACTCCCCAGGATGTAACCCCACGACAGCTGCCTAACTCCCGGGTACCTATTTACAGCTAGGTGAAATGAGCCCCTAGGTGAAGGAAACGTGCCCAACCATTTCTCATTTGATATTTATACAACCTTATAATATAAATAATTTCCTAATATATATGCTTTTCATAAGAAAACTTCAACTGTGGGTTTTCTGTACAGATAAAATTACACATGTCAGAAGATCTCAGCGGTATGCCACCAGACTCGTCCCGGAACTAAGAGGTATGAGCTACGAGGAAAGACTAAAGGAGCTGAACCTCACATCCCTGGAAAACAGAAGAGTAAGGGGAGACTTGATAACCACCTACATAATTCTCAGGGAAATTGACAGGGTGGACAAAGACAAACTCTTTAGCACGGGTGGGACACGAACAAGAGGACACAGGTGGAAACTTTGTACCCATATGAGCCACAGAGACATTAGAAAGAATTTTTTTCCAGTGTCAGAATAGTTAACAAATGGAATGCATTAGGCAGTGATGTGGTGGAGGCTGACTCCATACACAGTTTCAAATGTAGGCATGATAGAGGCCAGTAGGCTCAGGAATCTGTATATCAGTTGATTGACAGGTGAGAAGCGGGACCAAAGAGCCAAAGCTCAACCCCCGAAAGCACAACTAGGTGAGCACAACTAGGTGTGTACATGTAGGAAGTTTCCGGGCCGGCGTTCAACTCCTGGCGAACGGCAGCCATCTTTGAAGACCGTTATCCTGAAGACTTTGTGAAGAGCAACAAAAACAAAATTGAAGGGGAGAAATACTGGCGGGCGGGGGGGGGGGGTGACTAAATCTCTCCCAGCCACCCGATTGGTTCCATTGATACTGATATTTCTTACACCATCCTCACTCAGTGCTGAGCTCTTCCTCCAGAGCTGAGGAACAAACAGAGAAGACACACGCCTCCACTAACCTTGCCTACTCGCAACATCTTGCGCTTAAAGACCCGCGAACAATTGAAATCTGACGCACCAGTTTCATCCACGCAATTGCGTACGAGACGCGATCCCAACCATCCTTTCACCAGCAGCTGAGTTATATGGCCGAGGGTGGGTGGCTGGGTCAGGGTACTCTCGGCTCCCCCTGGCATTGTATGTGTGACTGGGGCGCTCATTCCTGTCCTCACCACACAAATGTTCTTCCTGTGGATGCTAGCTCTTGTCTTTTATGAACCGTGATACAGACTCAAGTCTTAATTGCTGGGAGTTTCCCGAGGGTCGGGGACGAGGGTGTCCGCCTCAACTGACTGGAAATCCAGAGGTTGAATGTCCCAGTTGGGTACCAGTTGTGTGTCTGTGGAACCCTCTCTCACTGTTGGTAGTCGTAGTTAGCTCCATAGAGCTCCTATTTTCCACTCCGGTGACCTCTCCAACATTCGAACCTGAGCTGCCAGAGAACCCTGCCCCTGGCAGCTCAGTGCCAAAGCCACTTAGCCAGCAAGGTGAATAGGTGAAAGGATGCCCAAACATTTCCGTCCCGCCAGGGAATCGAACACGGGATCCCAGATTGTGAGTCTAATATGAAATGACCTGTACTACGGGAGACGATTAAACTCTTCTCTTAAACACATTGACTAATTCCACGACAACTATATTTGTAGAGCTGAACATCACTTAAGTGTTACCTGCGCACATTCTAATCAACATTCTCTGTTTACAAGTTGTCACTACGGTATAACTAAGTATTCTCGGCAACAATCTCCTGAAAACATTATTTTCTGAAAATGAAGAGAAAATGGAACGCAGAAAAAGAATGAAAAATACAGGAAGAAGAGAGAAGATAAATATACATGTAAATTGGAATGTGAACCCAAAACAATCACGAGAGGGGGGCCAAAAAGCGAAGCTCTGTTCGCGTCACAATGGCTTTATTCTAATGCGCAAATTCTCTCTCACTTCGGATTTCCTAAAATACCATTTTTTTTCTGTCACCTTCGCAGCTTCCACCACCACACACCTGTCTTCACCGCATCTGTTACACCCTCGCTACAACAGCTCGAGTGTTTCAGACCACAGGTGACTGTACACCACCAAATATGTCAGCACTGGAGAAATGCCCGATAGACCACTGGAACATTATCTAACACAGTGCACAGTTACAGCCACAACAGACCACTGGAACATTATCTAACACAGTGCACAGTTACAGCCACAACAGACCACTGGAACATTATCTAACACAGTGCACAGTTACAGCCACAACAGACCACTGGAACATTATCTAACACAGTGCACAGTTACAGCCACAACAGACCACTGGAACATTATCTAACACAGTGCACAGTTACAAACCCATTAAGATTTCAACTTAGATTCAACAGAGCAGTTGTTAAACAAATGGGACAAAATCTTACTGAAGCGACCATACGAGTCATATATACTCATACTCTGCCCAAGTAAAACACAAACAAGCAACACTTAGTGGGGCAACCAGAGGCTTAGGGCCCGCGCAGGAATATCCCTGAAAAAAAAACATTCCTTCAATCATTATTTGCTAACCTTTAAAACATTCGTATCGCACTTCGCCAATAGCTGGATCTGAGCTCGTATCCTGGCCAGGGAGGATTGCCTGGGAGCAAATATTTAATTCTACGCCGCTCTTCACTCAGCAGTAATCGGTACCTGGTTGTAAGACATTAGACGGGTCGTGTTCCAGGGAAAACTAGTGGGGAGAGGCTTACGATGCCTTGGTTAAGGTAATGATCGCTACTAACAGGAGTCAGAGGTCATCCGTTCCTCTACTCGTATTAAAAACAATGCAGCCCAATTCTTGCTTCATAAGGACTGGCTAACTCTAACATTATTAAATACACAAACAATTACAGTAACAAAGAACTATGAAACTAACAATGCTGCTGTACTTTTGAAATACTGGACAGAAAAAACACACACCAAAAACAGAGGTGGTGCCGAGGGCGCTCACGGGAACATGGCGTACTGAAATAAAACACGATATTACTTCAAACTGAAATGATTATATATCGTGGAAAGGTTTGTAGCCAGGGCATATAGGTAAAACTAATGTTTGGTTTCCGTTTTCATATAAAATGCAAATTTTACCTTACCACAAACGTACAAACCCTACCAACCCACTTAACCTATCGAGGCCGAGTCATATCAAACGTCAATATTTCAGTGGTTTAACTTTTACTAATCCGTCGTATTTGCAACGAATTGGTGGAAAACGTTACAAATGCGACGGAAAAGGTGAGAGGACGGTTTGCTTCACCCATTTTCTTCTATTCCAGGGGATACTTAGCTATTGCGTCACGAGGCTGCCAGCGCCAGATGGGAGAGTAGTTCTCTGAGGACCAGACAGGTGGCACCACTGCCGCTCGGCTCTTACCTGTAAACAAGAAAAAAAAACATAATTAAAGTCTCCGTGGTTAAAACACAGGTGCAATATGTTGCTAATTTGTTGAGTTGACTGTGAGAGTGTGGTCGCAATTGAAAAATGTGTACTCACCTATTTGTGCTTGTGGGGGTTGAGCTTTGGCTCTTTGGTCCCGCCTCTCAACTGTCAATCAACTGGTGACATACAACTGTTGTGTATGTGTGTGTGTGAGTGTGTGTGTGTGCGCGCGCGCGCGTACGAGAGATTTACAGCTTAGAACTTCTGTGAACTTCATTATAAAAAAACTGACGAATAAAAGGATAAGTCTCTAATTAGGTAGAGTTGTGTCGTGTTTATGTTGCCCTAATGTTTACCCTCCTAACTTTTGTTGTTGTTTTATGTTGCTCTTGTTGCTCCTGTTGTTGTTGTTCTTGTTGTTCCTGTTGTTGTTGTTGTTGCTCCTGTTGTAGCTCCTGTAGTTGGCGTTCCTGTTGCTGTTGCTCTTGTTGTTGTTCCCGTTGCTGTTGCTCCTGTTATAGCTCCTGTTGTTGTTGTTCCAGTTGTTCCAGTTGTTGCTATTGTTGTTGTTGTTCCTGTTGTTGTGTTCCAGTTGCTGCTCCTGTTGTTGTTGTTCCTGTTGTTGTTCCTGTTGTTGTTCCTGTTGTTGTTGTTGGTGTTGTTTTTCCTGTTGTTGTTGTAGTTCCTGCTGTTGTTGCTCCTGTTGTTCCTGTTGATCTTATCGTTGTTCCTGTTGTTGCTCTGTTGTTGTTCCTGTTGTTGTTGTTGGTGTTGTTTCTCCTGTTGTTGTTGTAGTTCCTGCTGTTGTTGCTCCTGTTGTTCCTGTTGATCTTATCGTTGTTCCTGTTACTGTTCATATTATCATTAACGGTTTTAGAAGTAGTAGTAATATAACTGGTATTTAAGTACTCATTATTGCTAATATGGTTGTTGTCATTGATTTACTAATATTGTTGCTTCCTTGACCTTCCGAACAACGACAATTCCACCTACTCAACATTTAATATTTATTCCAGATATTAGTAAAGAAAATAAAACCAGTATATAGACTCAATGTTGGTAAATGTTCAATTGGTATTTATTTTTTTAGTTGCTTGATCCTCTCATTCTTTTGTTCTCCCTGCCTTACCTTGCTCTCTCCCTGCCCTCTCTTGCTCTCTCCCTGCCCTACCTTGCTCTCTCCCTGCCCTCTCTTGCTCTCTCCCTGCCCTACCTTGCTCTCTCCCTGCCTTCCCTTGCTCTCTCCCTGCCCTCTCTTGCTCTCTCCCTGCCTTACCTTGCTCTCTCCCTGCCTTACCTTGCTCTCTCCCTGCCTTCCCTTGCTCTCTCCCTGCCTTACCTTGCTCTCTCCCTGCCCTGCCTTGCTCTCTCCCTGCCTTACCTTGCTCTTTCCCTGCCTTCCCTTGCTCTCTCCCTGCCTTACCTTGCTCTCTCCCTGCCCTGCCTTGCTCTCTCCCTGCCTTACCTTGCTCTCTCCCTGCCTTCCCTTGCTCTCTCCCTGCTCTCTCCCTGCCCTACCTTGCTCTCTCCCTGCCCTACCTTGCTCTCTCCCTGCCCTCTCTTGCTCTCTCCCTGCCCTACCTTGCTCTCTCCCTGCCTTACCTTGCTCTCTCCCTGCCCTACCTTGCTCTCTCCCTGCCTTACCTTGCTCTCTCCCTGCCCTGCCTTGCTCTCTCCCTGCCCTCTCTTGCTCTCTCCCTGCCTTACCTTGCTCTCTCCCTGCCTTCCCTTGCTCTCTCCCTGCCCTCTCTTGCTCTCTCCCTGCCCTCTCTTGCTCTCTCCCTGCCTTACCTTGCTCTCTCCCTGCCTTCCCTTGCTCTCTCCCTGCCCTCTCTTGCTCTCTCCCTGCCCTCTCTTGCTCTCTCCCTGCCTTCCCTTGCTCTCTCCCTGCCTTCCCTTGCTCTCTCCCTGCCCTCTCTTGCTCTCTCCCTGCCTTACCTTGCTCTCTCCCTGCCTTACCTTGCTCTCTCCCTGCCTTACCTTGCTCTCTCCCTGCCTTCCCTTGCTCTCTCCCTGCCTTCCCTTGCTCTCTCCCTGCCTTCCCTTGCTCTCTCCCTGCCCCTCCCTTGCTCTCTCCCTGTCCTCCCTTGCTCTCTCCCTGCCCTGCCTTGCTCTCTCCCTGCCCTACTCTCTCCCTGCCCTCCCTTGCTCTCTCCCTGCTCTCCCTTGCTCTCTCCCTGCCCTCCCTTGCTCTCTCCCTGCCCTCCCTTGCTCTCTCCCTGCCCTCCCTTGCTCTCTCCCTGCCTTACCGTACTCTCTCCCTGCCTTACCCTCCACTGTTCCGAAAAATAAACAACAGGAGATCATTACCAGCATCTTAGAGACATGGAGGAAGATGGAAGATCATTACCAGCATCCAGTGGAGGAGGGAGACGCTGGAACACTGCCACCAACGTCCCGAGAATATGAGAGAGATCTGATGATCAGCAGCAGCATTTCCGGAGTTGTTAGAGCTGAGGGAGGACCCCAAGCAGCGTCCAGGAGAGCCTTAGCAACTATAGAATATATCTAGTGTTGATGGTGTTGTTGCTTACAGGTGTTGATGGTGTTGTTGCTTCCAGGTGTTGATGGTGTTGTTGCTTACAGGTGTTGATGGTGTTGTTGCTTCTAGGTGTTGATGGTGTTGTTGCTTCCAGGTGTTGATGGTGTTGTTGCTTCCAGGTGTTGATGGTGGTGTTGCTTCCAGGTGTTGATGGTGTTGTTGCTTCCAGGTGTTGATGGTGTTGTTGCTTCCAGGTGTTGATGGTGGTGTTGCTTCCAGGTGTTGATGGTGTTGTTGCTTCCAGGTGTTGATGGTGTTGTTGCTTACAGGTGTTGATGGCGTTGTTGCTTCCAGGTGTTGATGGTGTTGTTGCTTCCAGGTGTTGATGACCTCCACAACCGCCCCCGGGTGCCAGAGAGACCCCCTGCACATCACACCACAGGTCGCGACACCCATTACTTGCTTTTCATTTCTCATATATAAGTTGAGTTATTTATCCCTTCCAGTATTTAATATTAACGCGGCCTACCACCAAATAAAGTAACCCTCCTCCCCCCCAAGTATAACGAGTAATTATTCTCGTTATTATAATAACTAGAATTCGTTGTCTTCAGCATGAGCCGACGTGAGGCAGCAGCGCGCGGCCCACAATTCACTTTGGGGATAAAAAAAAGTGTTCTTAGTTTACAAAGAGGCGCCGGAGTGGGATGAGACAGCGATAATTAATGGAGAGGCAGAAGGACAAGAGCCCTCAAACATTATTGGGAAGGTGACGAGGGAGAAGAGGGGCCCTCGCATGGTGTATACTGAATCATTAATTACCGAGAGAGAACCTTGTCACTATTGAAGTGGGGGGAGAGATGGAGGAGGCGGGATGGAGGGGATGAGTACAAGTAAGTAGATGGAGTGGAGTAGATATCTGATCACGTAACCCTAAGGTATCGGGTACAGCCCCGCTCCTGTGCTAGGTAAGTCCTCTACGGGCTCACCATAGCCCGTGCTACTTGGCACGTTTTGTTTCCAGTAGCTGAATCTTAAACAACAAACAACAGATTTAAGGTCAGCGCCGTGAGGGAGGTCTGTTCTTCTACTTCGCTAGTCATGGTCTTTAAGGCGAAAACTGAGAGTATTTTGTATAAGACTTTCAGTCGTAAAGGACCCAAATGTAGTGAAGAATGAGAATGTGGCCGAGGCTTCCTCAACAAAGTAATACAATGGTTTATTATACATAATACCAGATCCCCTAGCCTCGGTGGCTTGCAACACCCCACACAACACAGCAATACGCAACACAGGCACCTCTACACAACACAGCAACACAGGCACCTCTACACAACACAGCAACACAGGCACCTCTACACAACACAGCAACACAGGCACCTCTACGCAACACAGCAACACAGGCACCTCTACGCAACACAGCAACACAGGCACCTCTACGCAACACAGCAACACAGGCACCTCTACGCAACACAGCAACACAGGCACCTCTACACAATACAGCAACACAGGCACCTCTACGCAACACAGCAACACAGGCACCTCTACGCAACACAGCAACACAGGCACCTCTACACAACACAGCAACACAGGCACCTCTACACAACACAGCAACACAGGCACCTCTACGCAACACAGCAACACAGGCACCTCTACACAATACAGCAACACAGGCACCTCTACGCAACACAGCAACACAGGCACCTCTACACAATACAGCAACACAGGCACCTCTACACAACACAGTAACACAGGCACCTCTGCACAACACAGCAACACAGGCACCTCTACACAACACAGCAACACAGGCACCTCTACACAAGGGGCCTCGTAGCCTGGTGGATAGCGCGCAGGATTCGTAATTCTGTGGCGCGGGTTCGATTCCCGCACGAGGCAGAAACAAATGGGCAAAGTTTCTTTCACCCTAAGTGCCCCTGTTACCTAGCAGTAAATAGGTACCTGGGAGTTAGTCAGCTGTCACGGGCTGCTTCCTGGTGTGTGTGTGTGTGTGTGTGGTGTGTGAAAAAAAATAAAAAATAAAAAGTAGTTAGTAAACAGTTGATTGACAGTTGAGAGGCGGGCCGAAAGAGCAAAGCTCAACCCCCGCAAAAACACAACTAGTAAACACACAACTAGTAAACACAACACAGCAACACAGGCACCTCTACACAACACTGTAACACAGGCACCTCTGCACAACACGGCAACACAGGCACCTCTACGCAACACAGCAACACAGGCACCTCTACACAACACAGTAACACAGGCACCTCTACACAACACAGCAACACAGGCACCTCTGCACAACACAGCAACACAGGCACCTCAACACAGCAACACAAGCACCTCTACACAACACAGCAACACAGGCACCTCTACACACCAATAATTTACCCACTGTGGTTTTCAACTTACCCGCTAGTTCCAGGGGTCAATTAATGACTTAATTACCTTCTTTGTAAACAATATAGTGTATCTGGAGGGTTACCCGGCGGTGCCCGGGATACTCTCTCTCTCTCTCTCCCTCCCATCCCCCCATTCCACCCCCTCCATTATTCCCTGTTCCCTGCAAATATATATATATATATATATATATATATATATATATATATATATATATATATATATATATATATATATATATATATATATATGCAGGTACCCGCCTGCACCTAGGTTTTTCCCCCTCTTACCCCCCCCCTCACCCTCATCCCTCGTGGTTCCTCCTTTCCCCTCTCCCGCTTCTCTCAGAAAAATGTCTTATTAAGAAGCATTGCAACAACTCTATGGGACTCTCAGAAAATATTACATCAAGATTATCACTATAATCTCTAAGGAACACACAAACATTTCACACTTAACTCCGTGAATATTACATGTCTCTGTGAAGGTTAATATCTCTTAAACTCAGGTCAGCCTATGTCCGTCCCGTACCCTAGACCATTCCCTCAGCAAAGTTGTGAGAGTTTCATCTCAAGCGTCTGGCCTACCATTTTGGAATGGAATGAAAATATCAGGGGAAAGCGCCAAGCCATTACGACTATATAGCACTTGGAAAGGGTCAAGATAAGGATGTGGTATGGGACGGGTGGGGAAAGGAATGGTGTCCAACCACTTGGACGGTCTGGGATTGAACGCCGACCTGCACGAAGCGAGACCGTCGCCCTACCGTCCAGCCCAACAGGTTGGACCCTCCCATTTTAGATCGACAGACACAGACATTATCTCTTTAGTCATCTATCTATATGAGTTATTTTTTATGACTTGGTAGATATTCTGATTGGTATTTTCAAACGACGTCATATTCGTGGAAACTTTTAAATGGTCAGTTTACACAAACATCATTATCGTAAGTGCGCGCTGATTTGTTACTTTGCCTGACGTCATCGTATTCCCACGATGACGTCATGGGAACGCTCCACCAATCAGACGTGTACACTGATGGAGAGTCATTAACGTCATTGACCGTGCAAGTCGCATTAAATTTACCAATTATTCACTTTTAGATGACTCCTTCCTTGTTACCTGGTGGTTACCTAGCGTTGATTCCGGGCTTAGCGACCCCGCGGCCCGGTCGTCGACCAGGCCTCCTCGTTGCACGACTGGTCACCCAGGCTGTTGGACGCTGCTGCTCGCAGCCAGATTTATGAGTCACAGCCTAGTTGATCAGGTATCCTTTGGAGGTATTTATCGAGTTCTTGAACACTGTGAGGAGTCGGCCAGTTATGCCCCTTATGTGTAGTGGAAGCGTGTTGAACAGTCTCGGGCCTCTGATGATAGAGCTCTCTCTCTGAGCACCTGTTGCACCTCTGCTCTTCAACGGGAGTATTCTGCACATCCTGCCATGCCTTCTAGTCTCATGTGGTGTTATTTCTGAGTGCAGGTTTGGGACCAGCCCCTCTACTATTTGCCACGTGTAAATTATTATGTATCTCTCCCGCCTGCGCTCAAGAGAATACAGATTTAATAACTGCAAATAATAACTATAGATTTAATAACTTGGAGATAACTCCAAGATATTTGATATATATATTTGAGAGAGAGAGAGAGAGAGGGAGAGAGAGAGGGAGAGAGAGAGAGAGAAAGAGAGAGAGAAAGAGAGAGAAAGAGAGAGAGAGACAGAGAGAGAGAGAGAGAGAGAGAGAGAGAGAGAGAGAGAGAGAGAGAGAGAGAGAGAGAGAGAGAGAGAGAGAGAGAGAGAGAGCAGCAAGCAGGTGCGGAGCTCTCAACACCATTAGGAACTAAGCCCCAGATCTCTATTACAACCAGTGTGAGCAATCCATTAAGCCAAATGTACTGTTGCCCTCACTGCCTTCATGGCGCATTTGCAGGGAGCCACGGGTGTTAGTGGTGTAAAATATCCAGCTGATGGTAAGCTCTTGGAAATACCCAGAGCAATACTATTGTTATTGTCAATTAGCCAATTTAAATTGGTAGCTGCGTGAAATAGTCAATTGAAACTACTGATTGCTGGTTAGATTTGCTAAAACTAGTTTTTGGAAACCTTGAAGCTGTCAGTTCATGATCTCAGAGGGATCCAGTAGTCTCCCGTGTGGGTGGTGGAGATACCGTGTGGGTGGTGGAGATACCGTGTGGGTGGTGGAGATACCGTGTGGGTGGTGGAGATACCGTGTGGGTGGTGGAGATACCGTGTGGGTGGTGGAGATACCGTGTGGGTGGTGGAGATACCGTGTGGGTGGTGGAGATACCGTGTAGGTGGTTGAGATACCGTGTGGGTGGTGGAGATACCGTGTGGGTGGTGGCGATACCGTGTGGGTGGTGGAGATACCGTGTGGGTGGTGGAGATACCGTGTGGGTGGTGGAGATACCGTGTGGGTGGTGGAGATACCGTGTGGGTGGTGGAGATACCGTGTGGGTGGTGGAGATACCGTGTGGGTGGTGGAGATACCGTGTGGGTGGTGGAGATACCGTGTGGGTGGTGGAGATACCGTGTGGGTGGTGGAGATACCGTGTGGGTGGTGGAGATACCGTGTGAGTGGTGGAGATACCGTGTGGGTGGTGGAGATAACACGTGGAAGCAACATGGGCGGGAAAATGAATATTTTCACTTCCAACTACCATCAAAACCTCAATTAGATTCCCCTTCTTTGTGCTTCTCATTATCCTTCTGATTCTCCTCATCCTGCGTCTTCTCATCCTCCATCTCCTCCTCTTGCGTCTTCTCATCCTCCATCTTCTCCTCTTGCGTCTCCTCTTTGTCTCCTCCTGCGTCTCCTCCTTCTCCTGCTTCTCCTCCTCCTGATTCTGCTCCTCACCCTAGAAGGAAGCAGCACAAGCCAAACACTGAGCGATTAACATACAAGGGGAAGACAACACTCAAGTCACTGGTGTGGACGAGGGAAGGAGCCCCGAGTGAGCCATCAACTGTGTTTCAAGACTTCGGCACCCCTTTATAAGAGCCTCCAGCCATGTTTGGGGTGAAGGCAGGGCAAGCGGGAAGGCGGCCGGATTAGCGGGAGGGCGGCCGGGCAAGCGGGAGGGCGGCCGGACTAGCGGGAGGGCGGCCGGGCAAGCGGGAGGGCGGCCGGACTAGCGGGAGGGCGGCCGGACTAGCGGGAGGGCGGCCGGACTAGCGGGAGGGCGGCCGGACTAGCGGGAGGGCGGCCGGACTAGCGGGAGGGCGGCCGGGCAAGCGGGAGGGCGGCCGGACTAGCGGGAGGGCGGCCGGACTAGCGGGAGGGCGGCCGGACTAGCGGGAAGGCGGCCGGACTAGCGGGAAGGCGGCCGGGCAAGCGGGAGGGCGGCCGGACTAGCGGGAAGGCGGCCGAACAACCTAGATTTACGGGAAATCACTCTTCGGGAGATGATGGTAAGTTGACAGGCAGGCACAAAGGAAAGAGAGCGGATAGGAATTGCTGGGAAATGAGAGAAAGGGATGGGGGAAGAGAGGAAGGGATGGGGGAAGAGAGGAAGGGATGGGAGAGGAGAGGAGAGGAAGGGATGGGAGAGGAGAGGAGAGGAAGGGATGGGAGAGGAGAGAGGCCACTCAGACCCCGGGGAACAATGGCATGAAAACCAGTACTTTGCTTTTCGGTGGGAGTTAGCAGGCAGGTCAGGGCAGGTCAGGACAGGGCAGGGCAGGTCAGGGCAGGTCAGGGCAGGTCAGGACAGGGCAGGGCAGGTCAGGACAAGTACTTACCATGTGAGAACAAGGCGTCACCGGGGAGTCAAGGTCTTAAGTCTGTACCTCCCACAAATCTCCAAGTCTCTCCTTCCCTCAGAGATAAATCCTTTCTCCCACACCGCCCCTTCTACAGCCCTGTTACAGGGCTTTATACCAACTCTCCAGTCCCTAATTTGCCCTCCCCCCCTCAGCCCTGAAGTCAAAAATGCATATTCTCTGTCGAGGCCAAATGGTACTTTCCCAGCCCTAGGGCCCTAATTTGGCCTACACAACGCAAGGTATTTATGAGGATAAAGTGTTGACTCAGTCCGACTATGGAAGGACTATGAGAATTAGGAGCTGGTAAGGGATATGAGGATAAAGAGCTGGGATAGGCCAGAAAATGCAGTAGTCCATCCTTCTTCGTCTTGCTTAATCTTTGTCACCTGATTGTTGAATTCTATTAAGCCTTTAAGGCAAGATTTACCCTCGTGTGTGTGTGTGTGTGTGTGTGTGTGTGTGTGTGTGTGTGTGTGTGTGTGTGTGTGTGTGTGTGTGGGTAATATACTGCTTATATAATTTTGCCCTCATTCTCCTCGCCTTCTTCCGTCAATTCTTTCCCATATATCTCATTCCTTCCATGTCATCTCTACCTTATCCTCATTCTTTTCTCATCATCCCTTTTTCTTTTACTCCTATCTCACTCCAACACCTCATCACTCATTTCTCACACATTAATCCCGCACAAGAGTACCGGATGATGAGCTCACAGCGCCCCAGTAATCCCTCACAGGAGTAAGGTGATAGCTGCACAATGCCCAGTTTTACTAAGAGTGAAGGTCTGATCTCCCTTAATCTAGAAGTACTCGGAGTTTCTCTCAATTTTACTAATGGCTCTTGTTCTTTGTCTCGCTTGGGGCTTTCTCGAGGCTTTCAATCTTGGCTCATTTTAGGTCTTGAATCAGTGTAGCCTCGGAGGAGGAGGAGGAGGAGAGCGAAGCTTTCTGTGACTGTGTTCAGTTAAACTATTTCCTGGAACTCTGTGACTGTTTATTTAAACTATTTCCTGGAACTGTCATCACAGTGGTAACTATATTCTTCCAACTTAGACACGGTTAATTTATATCACCGAACTGGGTGATATTTGGATCACAGTTTGTAAGTAAAAGGCTTCCGGGAAATGATCAGTTTACACTACGTGTTCTTCACACTCCTCGTTTGGGCTGGACGGTAAAACGACGGTTTCGTTTCATGCAGGTCGGCGTTCAATACCCTACCGTCCAAGTGGTTGGGAACCATTTCTTCCCTTCCCTGTCCCATCCCAAATCCTCATCCTGACTCCTTCCAAGTGCTATACAGTCGTAATGAATTGGCGCTTTATCCTGATAGTCACCCCCCCCCCCCCCAGTTCCTCATTTCACATTCACTGCCAGTGTACAACAACAACAACAACATTCTGGTATTTCATTTTGAAAGGTCCAAAGTTCATCATATATTGAGGTGCCCGCTTACGGAAGGTACACCCACGATCATGGTAGCCTAGTTGGCCATGAACAGAATTATTGAACAGAATTTCAATAATTCTGTTCAATTATTGAAGAGAATATGAGGTTACAACGTTGCGAGGACGTTCTCAAAGGTTATTATTGATTGCAACCCCTCGTAGCGCCTGACCGCTTAAGGCTGTCTAATAACTGCTGCCATGATTGAGGAAAGATGTACAGGTTTCGTAAGTAGACACACTTTGTGAGTCGCTGACCTGTACTTAATCGTTACTGGTGTTAAGTAGATACCTGGAACATACCTGGAGAGGGTTTCTGGAGTTCTTCTACTCCCCGAGTAAAAGGCTCAGGTAAGTTTATTGAGATAATAAAATACCTCCCAGAAAAATAAAGCGGTTTAGGCTATTTCTACCCTCTTTAGAGGTGAGGTAGGTAAGGTGAGGTAAGTGGTGAGAGGTGAAGTAAGTGGTGAGAGGTGAGGTAAGTGGTGAGAGGTGAGGTAAGTGGTAAGAGGTGAGGTAAGAGAGCAAAGTTAAAGAGGGCAGGTGGGACACGCCCAGGTCTTTGTCCATCCTGGCCATTAATCACGTGAGACATCGGACCAAACCCGACCTGCCTCCCAGCCTGCCTCCCAGCCTGCCCGCCTGCCTCCCAGCCTGCCTCCCAGCCTGCCTCCCAGCCTGCCTCCCAGCCTGCCTCCCAGCCTGCCTCCCAGCCTGCCTCCCAGCCTGCCTCCCAGCCTGCCTCCCAGCCTCTCACATACACACACACGCACGTGTGTGTGTATGTGTGCGCGCATGTGTGTAGGTATAATTGAATCAGGAATCTGTACACCGGTTGATTGACAGAGAGGCGGGACCAATTAGGAGCCGAAGCTCAACCCCCACAAGCACAACTAGGTGAGTACACGCACAAACATTTCGAGGTGGGATATTAAAGAGAAAACTCCTCACATTA
>NC_091176.1:22182652-22277652 GCF_040958095.1 Procambarus clarkii
AAGAACAACAATAGTAACACTCAGTAATCTATCGACTCACAACTTAAAACAGAAACGCAAATTAGAAATAACTATGAGTTAACATTAATCATAACAACAACAACAACAACAGCAGTACTCAAACATACAGTAACAAGTACAGAGCCAACTGTATACCTCCTATAACAACTAACAAAACAAATATACAACAACATACAGTAATTGTATGATTCAAGACAACACAGGTAAAAACACTTTTCCCAAAAAAATTATTAACTATAAAATATGTTTTATATGTTACTTTTTTTTTAAAAGTACATAAAATTAAAAAAAAAAGTACCGAGAGTTACATAAAAAAAAAAGTCCGATACAAATTCCCCGCCACTATTGAGGAAGATGCTGACTCTCGCTGACTTTTTCTCCCCGCCACGACGGTGGGGGGAAAAATACACAGCATTTTTTACTTGCTTCCGAGTTCCTTTTAATTGTCTTTGATCCCTTAATGTGATCATGGCGGGGAAAATAACTCGATTTTCTCACCCAGGCAACGTGGGAGTGGAGGAGGAGTCGCAGTCTTCTGTTGCTCCCATGGGATTAGCTGTGTGTGTGTGTGTGTACTCACCTAGTTCTACTCACCTATTTGTGCTTGCGGGGGTTGAGCTCTGGCTCCTTGGTCCCCGCCTCTCAACTGTCAATCAACTGATGTACAGATTCCTGAGCCTACTGGGCTCTATCATATCTACATTTAAAACTGTGTATGGAGTCAGCCTCCACCACATCACTGCCTAATGCATTCCACTTGTTAACTACTCTGACACTGAAAAAGTTCTTTCTAACGTCCCTGTGGCTCATTTGGGTACTCAGTTTCCACCTGTGTCCCCCTTGTTCGCGTACAACCAGTTTTGAATAGTTTATCCCTGTCTACCCTGTCAATCCCCCTGAGGATTTTGTAGGTAGTGATCATGTCTCCCCTTACTCGTCTGTGTGTGTGTGTGTGTGTGTGTGTGTGTGTGTGTGTGTGTGTGTGTGTGTGCGTGCGTGCGTGTGTGTGTGTGTGTGTGTGTGTGTGTGTGTGTGTGTGTGTGTGTGTGTGTGTGCGTGCGTGCGTGCGTGTGTGTGTGTGCGTGCCTGTGCGCGCGTGTGTGTATGTACGTGTGTCAGCTCTAAACAAATTATATTTTTGTAATGGTGTTTTTTTAGCCAATGGGTGTAATTTATCCATCAGATATAATGTTCGAAGCAGTATGATAATTTTGGTCACAGAAGTAGAGTACCGAGTCCTTGTTCAATTGCACCTTTTCTGCAATTGAGAGATTGCAGATTCCGTTACCTATTTGTTTTTTTTATATTAATAACACATTTAGGTACATTTTTTTATTAATACATGAGGTACATCTGCTTTAGTGCAGTTACCCTAGACTATACATTTAGGTACATTTTTTTTTTTTTTTTATTAAGTTATGAGGTACATCTGCATTAGTGCAGCTACCCTAGACTATATGAAGTGGAGTACAGTGTGTCAAAAAAAGCTAACTAGGTGATGCTAAAAAATCCCCATCACACAGGATGGTTAGTCATACAGAGGCATGTGATAGGCGGTCTGCACTGGCAGACTCCGGATGCATTTTGAGGATATCAACAACACAAGATTGAATAAGGTAGCAGTGGTAATACAAGTCCCCATCTCGCAGGATGGTTAGTCATACAGGGCCATGTGTTTAATAGCCTGCACTGGCAAATTTTGGGTATACTGTTTAGGTACATATGCCGTAGTGAGGATTTCACTCTGCGGACATTACACGCCATATTTTAATACGTTGGTCTTGGGTGTGTAGGTATGCTGGTACCTTACCTTACCTTGAGGTGCTTCCGGGGCTTAGTGTCCCCGCGGCCCGGTCGTCGACCAGGCCTCCTGGTTGCTGGACTGATCAACCAGGCTGTTAGACGCGGCTGCTCGCAGCCTGACGTATGAGTCACAGCCTGGTTGATCAGGTATCCTTTGGAGGTGCTTATCCAGTTCTCTCTTGAACACTGTGAGGGGTCGGCCAGTTATGCCCCTTATGTGTAGTGGAAGCGTGTTGAACAGTCTCGGGCCCCTGATGTTGATAGAGTTCTCTCTCAGAGTACCTGTTGCACCTCTGCTCTTCAACGGGGGTATTCTGCACATCCTGCCATGCCTCCTGGTCTCATGTGATGTACATACATGTGATATAGGTATACCACTACTGGGGACAGGAAGCCTGTATTGCTTATCGAGGTCCGCACGTCATACACGGACCGAACACAAATCATACAAAGTATTGTTCCCCTCCTCACCCCCCAACTTCACGAAACATGTGGATCCCTACACTCCCCAACTTTCTCTCTCCACCTCTACCCGTCTTCCTTCCACCACACCTCCCTTTACATACTCTCTCTCCTCTCCCATTACTCTCTTTTTAATATCCTCTTTCCGTCCCTTTATACCTTCCTGCCACTTCCTCTTCTGCCTCTCCTTTGGTTTCATCTACGAGTCTTTCCATTCTGTGTTTCCCAGGCTCTTCCTCCCACCCTCCCTCCCACTTTCCCTCCCATCCTCCTTCCCTGCTTCCTTTCCCTCCTCGGGTGATGTTGAAGCTCTCCACCGTGGTGCCAGGAGGGTGTGCTGGGGGGGGGGGATAGTGTCATGGTGACACCACCTGTCACTATGACACTGTCAACACTTGCTGTCATACCTCACATCATGTCCTGTTACTACTGTACCTGCCACCACCGCCTGCCACCACCGCCTGCCACCACCGTCACCACCGCCTGCCACCACCGTCACCACCGCCTGCCACCACCGCCTGCCACCACCGCCTGCCACCACCGTCACCACCGCCTGCCACCACCGCCTGCCACCACCGCCTGCCACCACCGCCTGCCACCACCGTCACCACCGCCTGCCACCACCGCCTGCCACCACCGCCTGCCACCACCGTCACCACCGCCTGCCACCACCTGCCACCACCGTCACCACCGTCACCACCGCCTGCCACCACCGCCTGCCACCACCGCCTGCCACCACCGTCACCACCGCCTGCCACCACCGCCTGCCACCACCGTCACCACCGCCTGCCACCACCGCCTGCCACCACCGTCACCACCGCCTGCCACCACCGCCTGCCACCACCGTCACCACCGCCTGCCACCACCGCCGCCACCACCACCACAGCTGCCAACACTTGCATGCTTCGCAACTTTCAAGCTAAAAATCACTCGTCTTGCTTCTTTTTAAAATGCGGAGAAACGAGGGAAGACGAGTGGGGAGATGAGGAAGGGAGGAGGAGGAGGAGGAGGAGGGAAGGCAGGAGGTGGAAGAGAAGGAAGGAAGGGGAAAAGGAGGGGGAGGAGGAGGTTCAAAAGCTCCTGCACCTATACCTTGACAAAGACTAAACGACCCTTAACTTCACCTTAACAAGGTGGCCATGGGTAGAACACCGGGGGGGGGGGACGGGGTGGAGGGGGTCATCAGGGCCATGGTTCACCAAATATTTACGAAACATTTATATCGTTCTTTAATCGCCAAAGATTGTTTATATAAAAAAATATGATCTTTGATATTTTCGATAACAATAATAAGCTCGCAGCGTTCCCGAACTCTTAAACTATTTAATAAATACAGACTAAGCCGCCATGATCGACGAAAGATGTACAGGTTTCGTAATTGGATACTTAAGTGATTGATGAGGCTCGGGATGAAGGGAAAGGGTGGCCAGATTGGAATAGAAAGGGTGGACACTTTAGGCACGGCTCTTGTGTTAAAGCCGCGCCTCTAGCCGCCTCTGCTGGAGGCCACTATTGAGGAGTGCACCACACTAGAGCCCGCACACTAACACACGACAACCCACAAACACAAGAACCCAAACTGCATCAACAATATCTAATAACTAATGAGACAAATGTTAAAATGAACGTGAATAAATATTTAAACACGTAAAATATATTTAAAATTAACTTGTGAAAACTTATCAGTTATTGTGTTTATCACGCGTGAAGATCCATATTTAAAGCTGACCAAGAGGAATACTGCTCGGGATGCTTAGGACGTTATATTAACACTTACCGAAGAGGAAGATTGAGAGGGACGCGAGAAGAGTGATATTCGTAAACATGTTTCCGGCCAAGGCGTAGGGAAGTCTAGACATCATTTCACTTCAATTTCTGTGGTGAATCACAGACCCATTCACACGCCGCCACATGTTTCTGGCACTAGCGAGGAGCAGGGGAAGGGGTGAGGAGCAGGGGGAGTGGTGAGGAGCAGGGGGAGGGGTGAGAAGGCGGGGGAAGGGGTGAGGAGCAGGGGAAGGGATGAGGAGCAGGGGAAGGGGTGAGGAGCAGGGGAAGGGGTGAGGAGCAGGGGGAGGGGTGAGGAGCAGGGAAGAGGTGAGGGTGAGGAGGGGAAGTAGGAGCAGTGAAGGAGAGCATCAGCATGGCTTGGCCTGAGGAAACACCTTCCTGGCCAACCCTCTTGAGTTCCAAGACAAAATTACGTAGTTCTGTAAGGAAAATGACGGGCACCGAGTGCATCTTAAGAAAAACCAGTGCAACTCTAACTTAACAGACCCACTGCAGTGAGAGACCCCCCTGCAGTGAGAGGCCCCCTGCAGTGAGAGACCCCCTACAGTGAGAGACCCCCTACAGGTTATGCAGGGAGCATAACCAAGCAAATATTGCGTCAGACAGAAAACTGATAGGATGGATTACGAGAATTTTCAAATCCAAGGATACCATCACAACGGATGTACTATTCGAATCACTTGTACTGTCCCATCTTGAGTACTTCTGTGTACTCACTTCCCTCTTCAGAGCAGAAGAGATTGCTGAAATAGAGGGAATACAGAGAACATTTACGGCACGCATAGACGCAATAAAGCACCTAATTTATTGGGATAGTCTCAAAGCTCTCCAAATGTACTCACTAGAAAGGAGACGAGAGAGATACCAAATAATATACACGTAGAATATATTGGAGGGCCAGGTCCCAAATCTACACAGTAAAATAACAACAAACTGGAGTGAACGATATGGAAGAAAATGCAGAATAGAATCAGTGAAGAGCAGAGGTGCCATAGGCACAGAGATCACTGAATAAATATCAGAGGTCCACGGTTGTTCAACGTCCTCCCAGCGAGTATAAGAAATATTGCCGGAACAACTGTGGACAGCTTCAAGAGAAAATTAGATTGTTTTCAACAACAACAAAAAAACCGGATCAACCGGGCTGTGGTGGGTATGTGGGCCTGCGGGCCGCTCCAAGCAACAGCCTAGTGGTCTAAACTCTCACAAGTCGAGCCTGGCCTCGGGTCGGGCTTGCGGAGTAGAAGAACTCCCAGAACCCCATCAAGCAGGTATCAAGCAGGTCTTTCCTGCAGATGAATGTTTTAGGATCTCCAGGACAGATGAAAGAAATTGCAACTGAACGTTAAACCTCACAAGTAGAATGTAGCGAGAGTGAGAGCAAGTGCGTCTCTCTGGCAATGTACAAAGGTGCAGCCGTCACACGCCAGGCGGTGATTAAGGTTTGAGAGGCGGGACCCAAGACATCTTCCAACCTCCTTCAACCTAGGTGGGTGCAACTAGGCGAGTACATAATATAAACATGAGCACACACAAAGGAGGTGAAGATAAGGATAACACTCCAGAAGCTGGAAGGATGGAGGATGGAGGAAGAGACGATGAGAGGAAAGGAGATAGAGAATGGGTTAAAATAAAGAAAATAAGCAATGCAAATATTGCTAAATATTTCATATTTTTAACCCTACCCGCCCCCTTGCCCTTTCCCACCTCTCCCTTTCTTACAGATTTTGGGATTCCACTTGAGGGTCTTTGGCCACAGTTTTTGACCTGTATTCCTCCCAGGACACTGACAATGACGCGCTCAAGGCGGGAATATTAGATGGGGCGAAGCTTCTACTTAAAATATATTTACAAATACCGAAGGTACAGGTGAAGGTGGAGATATACATTTGTATTATATATAACAATGTATTTCTCTCCGGCGTTGTAGGCCAGACGACTGGGGCTAGCCTCACCCAGCTTTGCATGGTGATTGTTGTGAGGTAGATGCCTAACATGGACGGGTCGAGCTCGGCTACAAATAAGCCACTGCCGATGTTAATTTGACATTGCAATCTGTCCTCTGAATTAATACGTAAAAAATGTGTACGTTATGATCCCCAACGTACAAATTGTAGGGAACTATGAACAATAGCGGTTCGTAGATATTTACGTTTTCTATGTGTAGGATGGTTAGGTTAGGTGGGTGGCTTGGGTTGGTGCGTCGTAGTACCCGTTATGCTGTAGGTTGAGGCAGATGAAGGGAACGGGCCGTGTGCGCTTGAGCGGTGATCCGTGCACTGTACCTACCCAACGGTCTCTATAGCTGCCTCCCACTCAACCGGCTGAGTGCCTCCTGGGGCTCGAACCACTGACCCTGTGATCCCTGCCTCAGCTCCTCTCTACCTTATTGTATCTTAATGCTCCACACATTGAACACATTGTGTATAAAATAAAATAAACGGTTTTCAACATTTCAGCGAAGGTCTTTATGGAATGTATGTGTGTGTACGCATGTGTGTGTTCGATTGTTAGTGTGTTACGGCTATAAAACCCACCACCCAACAACACGGCCCCATCGACCCCCAGTACACCTTAGGTGCCCCAATAATGCCCCCGCCCCCTGCCCACAACATGCCCAAGAATACCCCCACCGGGTCACTAACGGTCTCCACGACGACAGACTAACCTGTGTGTGATCCTCAACACACTCCTCCGAGGACACAGATTAATGTTCAGAACAGTCAACTTGATCAGCAAGCAAATAAGGGCATATAGTGGTACCTCTCTTGAGATTACCAAGCACCCAGAGGATGTAATGTACTCCAGTCTACTCTAGCAAGCAAGCGACACCCCCCCACTCCCCCCCCCCCACACACACTGTTATGATCTAGAAAAGATGGCGGGGGTTACATTCCTCGGAGCAAGTGGTGGAGCAGAGAGAGGCGGCGGGTTCATCAGTATTCATGCCCTGAGCCTGTAGCGGGGCTCGTGTAGTGGTCCTGAGCAACCTGAGCAGCTCGCGGGTTCTCAACTCTCAGTGCTCATCACAGCTTGACCTTGAGGCCCGCGCCTCGCCTCGCTAACCCTTGTCCACTAATCCCTTGTCTTTGTTGACCAGACCACACACTAGAAGGTGAAGGGACGACGACGTTTCGGTCCGTCCTGGACCATTCTCAAGTCGATTGTCACAATCGACTTGAAAAAAATTCAAGATTGTCTGACATGTGAAATTACTGCGTCCAGAATGCATATTTGTCAAGAAGTTTCCATATTTGTAAGTTCATTTGTGTGTGTGTGTGTGTGTGTGTGTGTGTGTGTGTGTGTGTGTGTGTGTGTGTGTGTGTGTGTGTGTGTGTATGATTGATATTTTGTGTTTGTCAAGTGGCTCCGTTTACCTTCACTCATTTTCACATCCTCTCTCTCTCTCTCTCTCTCTCTCTCCCTCTCTCTCTCTCTCTCTCTCTCTCTCTCTCTCTCTCTCTCTCTCTCTCTCTCTCTCCCTCCCCTTCTCCGTCTCTACCGTCATGGCGTCGTAATCTCCTTCATTATCTATGGCATTGTTCCGTCTTCATTGTTAAGCTTCTTACACCGCCTTAAGGACGCAGGTCATGCACCAATACGTCCAAAGAACGCATTGTAAACCCGACGCGTCTGTACGTCACGCAGAGAGGACGTGACCTTGAACTGGTGGTGACATCACAGTCTTCGGCGTGACCTTGGGCCTGACCTTAGACGTGATGAAGGTCGTCTGTGATGTTGTGAATCTAAAGGATGATAATGACAATCCACAGCGTACAAGGAAATAGTTACCACCGGGGGGGGGGGGGGTCATCACTGTGGGGTAAAGGTTGTTAACGTGGGGGGGGGGGAGCTAGAATGTTGTCACGGTAGGGGGGAGAGCGGTCGTCACCGTAGGTGGGAGAGCAGTCGTCACCGTAGAGGGGAGAGCAGTCGTCACCGTAGGGGGCAGAGCAGTCGTCACCGTAGGGGGCAGAGCAGTCGTCACCGTAGGGGGCAGAGCAGTCGTCACCGTAATGGGGAGAGCAGTCGTCACCGTAGTGGGGAGAGCAGTCGTCACCGTAGGGGGCAGAGCAGTCGTCACCGTAATGGGGAGAGCAGTCGTCACCGTAGTGGGGAGAGCAGTCGTCACCGTAGTGGGGAGAGCAGTCGTCACCGTAGTGGGGAGAGCAGTCGTCACCGTAGTGGGGAGAGCAGTCGTCACCGTAGGGTGCAGAGCAGTCATCACCGTAGTGGGGAGAGCAGTCGTCACCGTAGTGGGGAGAGCAGTCGTCACCGTAGTGGGGAGAGCAGTCGTCACCGTAGGGTGCAGAGCAGTCATCACCGTAGTGGGGAGAGCAGTCGTCACCGTAGTGGGGAGAGCGGTCGTCACCGTAGGTGGGAGAGCAGTCGTCACCGTAGGGGGGAGAGCAGTCGTCACCGTAGGGGGCAGAGCAGTCGTCACCGTAGTGGGGAGAGCAGTCGTCACCGTAGGGTGCAGAGCAGTCATCACCGTAGTGGGGAGAGCAGTCGTCACCGTAGGGGGCAGAGCAGTCGTCACCGTAGGGGGGAGAGCAGTCGTCACCGTAGGGGGCAGAGCAGTCGTCACCGTAGTGGGGAGAGCAGTCGTCACCGTAGGGTGCAGAGCAGTCATCACCGTAGTGGGGAGAGCAGTCGTCACCGTAGTGGGGAGAGCAGTCGTCACCGTAGTGGGGAGAGCAGTCGTCACCGTAGGGGGGAGAGCAGTCGTCACCGTAGTGGGGAGAGCAGTCGTCACCGTAGTGGGGAGAGCAGTCGTCACCGTAGGGTGTAGAGCAGTCGTCACCGTAGGGTGCAGAGCAGTCGTCACCGTAGGGGGGAGAGCAGTCGTCACCGTAGGGGGCAGAGCAGTCGTCACCGTAGTGGGGAGAGCAGTCGTCACCGTAGGGTGCAGAGCAGTCGTCACCGTAGTGGGGAGAGCAGTCGTCACCGTAGTGGGGAGAGCAGTCGTCACCGTAGTGGGGAGAGCAGTCGTCACCGTAGGGGGGAGAGCAGTCGTCACCGTAGGGTGCAGAGCAGTCATCACCGTAGTGGGGAGAGCAGTCATCACCGTAGGGTGTAGAGCAGTCATCACCGTAGTGGGGAGAGCAGTCGTCACCGTAGTGGGGAGAGCAGTCATCACCGTAGTGGGGAGAGCAGTCATCACCGTAGTGGGGAGAGCAGTCGTCACCGTAGTGGGGAGAGCAGTCGTCACCGTAGGGGGGAGAGCAGTCGTCACCGTAGGGTGCAGAGCAGTCATCACCGTAGTGGGGAGAGCAGTCATCACCGTAGGGTGTAGAGCAGTCATCACCGTAGTGGGGAGAGCAGTCGTCACCGTAGTGGGGAGAGCAGTCATCACCGTAGTGGGGAGAGCAGTCATCACCGTAGTGGGGAGAGCAGTCATCACCGTAGTGGGGAGAGCAGTCGTCACCGTAGTGGGGAGAGCAGTCATCACCGTAGTGGGGAGAGCAGTCATCACCGTAGTGGGGAGAGCAGTCATCACCGTAGTGGGGAGAGCAGTCATCACCGTAGGGTGTAGAGCAGTCATCACCGTAGTGGGGAGAGCAGTCATCACCGTAGTGGGGAGAGCAGTCATCACCGTAGGGAAAAGATCATAGACCGATGGAGCATAATGGTCGTCGAATTCACTTTTCCATTAAAATCAAACAACAACATTCCCGCCTACAGTTACCTTACCGTCAACAAATGTCACAGACAAACAATAAATCTCTACATTTCCTTCGCTAAGTCGGCACTCCCTTAACTGTGAACAAATATTTGAACATTATAACTTGGGCCCTCGCTAGACGAGAGGTTGTGACGTCACATATGAAGTCTCCCGGTATTGTTGTGCCCAGAATAGAGTAAATCCTCTTACCAGGTCGACCTCTTCACTCTCCGGGCGGCCCTCTCACCCACGCACTCGCCTGCACTCACACTCATTACCACCAACACAGACTTATATGTTCATGTTTATCTAAGCTTTCTTGACTTCATATTGTATACATACACATACCGGCGCTTGCTCGCTGTTTGTCTCTGTCTGTCTGTCTGTCTGTCTGTCTGTCTGTCTGTCTGTCTGTCTGTCTGTCTGTCTGTCTGTCTGTCTGTCTGTCTGTCTGACTGAGTGTCTGTCTGAGTGTCTGTCTCTCTCTCTCTCTCTCTCTCTCTCTCTCTCTCTCTCTCTCTCTCTCTCTCTCTCTCTCTCTCTCTCTCTCTCTCTCTCTCTCTTTCTCTCTCTCCCATTCACTCGTCCTTCCCTTCTCCCGTGAGGAGCCCCGCCCCTTTCCACACACGAACTTTCCTCTCCCGTTCTTGCCAAAAATCACAACTCCCTGCCAGCACCACACACACACACACACACACACACACACACACACACACACACACACACACACACACACACACACACACACACACACACACACACACACACCAAAACAATACTCCGGGGTTTACCGGAACTCATTTAAAGCAACTTAAACAACATGTCAAACAAGACAAGGAAAGGGGAGATTATACAACAAGTCTTCTGACAGAGTGAGCAAAACACGCGGAGCAGGAGACAGATGGGAGAAGATTAGACAGAACTAAAACAAATCCAACGGGGAAAGAAACACATAAACATAAGAAAACAAGAAAATTAAAATATATAATATAATTTTCAAGGTCCATAACAAAGGCTAAAAGAAGACCAGGGTAAACCAGAGGGGAGGAGAACACACACAACATTATAGGGGGAAAAATGTGAGGGAACTAAATGCCAACATCCATGGCATTTAGTTTCAGAGATGGGAAAGAAGCCCAACCATTTCTGTCCCGCTCGGAATTCGATCCCAGAATTGTTAATTGTGAGACAAGAACGAACCAGACAGTTGTATCGGGACCCTGTATGTGCATATGTGTGTGTATTCATCTAGTTGTGCTTACAGGGGTTGAGCTCTGGCTCTTTCGGCCCGCCTCTCAACTGTAAATCAACTGTTAAATAACTACCACACCACATACACACATATCCCAGGAAGCAGCCCGTGACAGCTGACTAACTCCCAGGTACCTATTTACTGCTAGGTAACAGGGGCATCAGGGTGAAAGGATCTCTGCCGATTTGTTTCCGCCATCGCCGGGAATCGATCTCCGGTCCCTTGGTCTACGAATCCAGAGTGCTGTCCACTCATCCACCAGACCCTAGTGTGTGTATGTGTGTGTGTGCGTGTATGTGTAGGGTGAGAGTGTGTGTAGGGGTGAGAGTGTATGTAGGGGTAAGAGTGTGTGTAGGGTGAGTGTGAAGGGTGAGTGTGTATGGTGAGTGTGTAGGGTGAGTGTGTAGGGTGAGTGTGTGTAGGGTGAGTGTGAAGGGTGAGTGTGTATGGTGAGTGTGTAGGGTGAGTGTGTAGGGTGAGTGTGTAGGGTGTGTAGGGTGAGTGTGTAGGGTGAGTGTGTAGGGTGAGTGTGTAGGGTGAGTGTGTAGGGTGAGTGTGTGTAGGGTGAGTGTGAAGGGTGAGTGTGTATGGTGAGTGTGTAGGGTGTGTAGGGTGAGTGTGTAGGGTGAGTGTGTAGGGTGAGTGTGTAGGGTGAGTGTGTAGGGTGAGTGTGTAGGGTGAGTGTGTAGGGTGCGTGCCAAGGTTGCCGGGGGTCGGTCAGTATAGACACCGCGGACGGTCAGGTAAGCAAGTCCATATAAGGTGACCAGGGAGCCAGACTGGTCCACCCTGCGGCCGCTTATATCAGTCCACTCTCGCCGCATGACAAGCTGGCCAGGGTGGTCCTGGCCAGGACCTCTGGCCAGGACCACTGGCCAGGACCTCTGGCCAGGACCACTGGCCAGGACCTCTGGCCAGGACCACTGGCCAGGACCACTGGCCAGGACCACTGGCCAGGACCACTGGCCAGGACCTCTCCGGTATACCATCACAAGTATATCAGTGCCGACTTGGGCCTAATACTAGTGAGGCTTACCCATACACGGGTATAATATATCGCCAGCTATATACACCCGATGGATTATGACACACCAGCCCCATACAATAGGTGGATTATGACACACCAGCCCCATACAATAGGTGGATTATGACACACCAGCCCCATATAATGGGTGGATTATGACACACCAGCCCCATACAATGGGTGGATTATGACACACCAGCCCCATACAATGGGTGGATTATGACACACCAGCCCCATACAATGGGTGGATTATGACACACCAGCCCCATACAATGGATGGATTATGACACACCAGCCCCATACAATGGGTGGATTATGACACCACTTCCATACAATGGGTGGATTATGACACACCAGTCCCATACAATGGATGGATTATGACATCACTCCCATACAATGGGTGGATTATGACACACCAGCCCCATACAATGGGTGGATTATGACACACCAGCCCCATACAATGGGTGGATTATGACACACACCAGCCCCATACAATGGATGGATTATGACACACCAGCCCCATACAATGGGTGGATTATGACACCACTTCCATACAATAGGTGGATTATGACACACCAGTCCCATACAATGGGTGGATTATGACATCACTCCCATACAATGGGTGGATTATGACACACCAGCCCCATACAATGGGTGGATTATGACACACCAGCCCCATACAATGTGTGGACTATGACACACCAGTCCCATACAATGGGTGGATTATGACACCACTTCCATACAATGGGTGGATTATGACACACCAGTCCCATACAATGGGTGGATTATGACATCACTCCCATACAATGGGTGGACTATGACACACCAGCCCCATACAATGGGTGGATTATGACACACCAGCCCCATACAATGGGTGGACTATGACACACCAGCCCCATACAATGGGTGGACTATGACACACCAGCCCCATACAATGTGTGGATTATGACACACCAGGTGGCCTATATCCTCACCTCGTATATCCAGCCAGGAGCTCGTTGCTGGATATACCTGGGTATCGGATATGGAGCAAAGAAAGATATCCAAGCCTGGCACTGTGCCACTAATGATACAAGGGGTGAAGTAGGGGGTACTCCCCCCCCCGCTCTGTGCCCACGTGCCCACTAACGTCGAGGGTATTTAATTATGGAATCAAGGAGAACGTGCAGTGTGTCTGCAAAAGCTTTTTGACCACAGAATTATCCGGTGGAGGACCTGGCCACACATCACACGCGTTGCCACAGTGTTCTCACATAACTGTGCTTGAGGGGGTTGAGCTCTGGCTCTTTGGTCCCGCCTCTCAACCAAAACACACACACACACACACACACACACACACACACACACACACACACACACACACACACACACACACACACACACACACACACACACACACACACCAAGAGTCAGTGCACGATCCTGCAAGCACAAATAGGTGAGTACACCTAGCTCTTCCCACTCATCACTATTGAGCGTCTCGCCCTATCCGTCATTATCACCTTCCCGCCACCTCACCCAATTCACTTATCCTCCGCCATCCAAGATTTACTCTAAGACGGACAAAGCTCTTTAAATCGTTCGATATTCACCAGGCTCCTGACTTCCTTGGCTCAAGATCAGGCCTTTCGGGTTCTTGGATTTTATTTCTGTATACACAGTTTTAAGACGAGTGCATTGTATCCTTATATGTTTATGTGAGAGAGAGAGAGAGAGAGAGAGAGAGAGAGAGAGAGAGAGAGAGAGAGAGAGAGAGAGAGAGAGAGAGAGAGAGAGAGAGAGAGAGAGAGTATGTTTGTGTGTGTGTAAGAGGCAGAGTGAGTGACTGTGAAAAACACCGAGATATATTATCCTCTGGTTCGCGATCAACCATCGGCTAGCTACTACTACTCAAGACGGTCAGCCAGCAGTAGCAGCATCAGTAACTGTACCTTGTTCCCAAGAACATCACCTCATCAGTGAACATTCCTCAGCTCATAGGTGGTATCATCGCAAGGTTAAGCTCAAGAACAGAAGTCAACTGCCATTGAATGCTTTAGCCTGCAGGTGGGCTAAGTTTCACCCCTGTACACCACATGCATGCAGTGGGAGAGAGAACACCCACTGAAGACTGGGCTAGTGTGTCCTCTCGTCGGAATTAACTGTCTCATAACCGGGTCATCATTCGATGCCTCCCACAACCAGTCCTTCTTGTATATCTCATCTAAATATGAATTTTAGATGTGGCTGTGCTCTGTCCAGTTGCTCGAGGGTGTGTGTTTTACGGTGTGTGTTGTGTTTACTCTTTGTGTCTGCAAAATACAGCTATTAGCTCTTGGAACCCGCCTTTCAGAGCAATTTATTTTTCTTCTATTACATCTATTACATATATTTCTCTCTACCAGACGCACACACACCCCCAGGAAGCAGCCCGTGGTAGCTGTCTAACTCCCAGGCACCTGTTTACTGCTAGGTGAACAGGTTTCTGCCTCGACCGGGAATCGAACCCGGGCCCCTATAACTACGACCACCAAGCACTGTCCACTCAGCCGCGAGGCCGCGAGGACCCGCACACACACACCCGTGTGTGTGTGCGTGTGTGTGTGTGTGTGTGTGTGTGTGTGTGTATGTGTACTCACCTAGTTGTACTCACCTAGTTGTGTTTGCGGGGGTTGAGCTCTGGCTCTTTGGTCCCGCCTCTCAACCGTCAATCAACAGGTGTACAGATTCCTGAGCCTATCGGGCTCTGTCATATCTACACTTGAAACTGTGTATGGAGTCAGCCTCCACCACATCACCCCCTAATGCATTCCATTTGTCAACCACTCTGACACTAAAAAAGTTCTTTCTAATATCTCTGTGGCTCATTTGGGCACTCAGTTTCCACCTGTGTCCCCTTGTGCGTGTTCCCCTTGTGTTAAATAGACTGTCTTTATCTACCCTATCAATCCCCTTCAGAATCTTGAATGTGGTGATCATGTCCCCCCTAACTCTTCTGTCTTCCAGCGAAGTCAGGTTTAATTCCCGTAGTCTCTCCTCGTAGCTCATACCTCTCAGCTCGGGTACTAGTCTGGTGGCAAACCTTTGAACCTTTTCCAGTTTAGTCTTATCCTTGACTAGATATGGACTCCATGCTGGGGCTGCATACTCCAGGATTGGCCTGACATATGTGGTATACAAAGTTCTGAATGATTCTTTACACAAGTTTCTGAATGCCGTTCGTATGTTGGCCAGCCTGGCATATGCCGCTGATGTTATCCGCTTGATATGTGCTGCAGGAGACAGGTCTGGCGTGATATCAACCCCCAAGTCTTTTTCCTTCTCTGACTCCTGAAGAATTTCCTCTCCCAGATGATACCTTGTATCTGGCCTCCTGCTCCCTACACCTATCTTCATTACATTACGTTTGGTTGGGTTAAACTCTAACAACCATTTGTTCGACCATTCCTTCAGCTTGTCTAGGTCTTCTTGAAGCCTCAAACAGTCCTCTTCTGTTTTAATCCTTCTCATAATTTTAGCATCGTCCGCAAACATTGAGAGAAATGAATCGATACCCTCCGGGAGATCATTTACATATATCAGAAACAAGATAGGACCGAGTACAGAGCCCTGTGGGACTCCACTGGTGACTTCACGCCAATCGGAGGTCTCACCCCTCACCGTAACTCTCTGCTTCCTATTGCTTAGATACTCCCTTATCCACTGGAGCACCTTACCAGCTACACCTGCCTGTCTCTCCAGCTTATGTACCAGCCTCTTATGCGGTACTGTGTCAAAGGCTTTCCGACAATCCAAGAAAATGCAGTCCGCCCAGCCCTCTCTTTCTTGCTTAATCTGTGTCACCTGATCGTAGAATTCTATCAAGCCTGTAAGGCAAGATTTACCCTCCCTGAATCCATGTTGGCGATTTGTCACGAAGTCCCTTCTCTCCAGATGTGTTACCAGGTTTTTTCTCACGATCTTCTCCATCACCTTGCATGGTATACAAGTCAAGGACACTGGCCTGTAGTTCAGTGCCTCTTGTCTGTCGCCCTTTTTGTATATTGGGACCACATTCGCCGTCTTCCATATTTCTGGTAGGTCTCCCGTCCCGTGTGTGTGTGTGTGTGTGTGTGTATGTGTGTGTGTGTGTGTGTGTGTGTGTGTGTGTGTGTGTGTGTGTGTGTGTGTGTGTGTGTGTGTGTGTGTGTGTTCGTATCTAACACAGTTTGCAGGACCTAGCTTCAGATCCTGGGGTCCAACCATGCAGTTGTCTACTACAATGACTACCGTTCCTTGTCATATTCACTATAACTCTATAACTATAGCTAGATGAAGATTACTGTTCACTCTCCTCACATCCCTATGGATTATCTGGGTGTGTAACGTTATCTTGCTCCTCACCCAAACATTATCTTTCATTAACACCCGCTGAGTATTTTGTATGTCTAGTTCAAGTCCCTATTTCCCCTCTCTGTCATTAGATTAATCTTCTACAACTTCTGTACTTTTTCGATACTTTAAACGGCAGTCAAACATTAAAATAATGATAATGTCCAAAACAGTACCGGGCGAGGCAAGTGGCCACTCCATACAGCTAACTATTGTGGCTCTAACTGCCTGGTTTGCTCTCCTTTCTCCCTCGGGTTGACCTGTAACCACTGCTCCGAAACTGACGCCACTATGCCGGCGGTTCTTCAATTATTTCAAGCACTGTTGAGTGTTGTCTGGACCACCTTTAAGCACATCAAATTGCCTTCAGAAATGCAGTATACAAGCATGTGGGACCCGCCATTGAGCATGCTCTACCGGCATGGAACCTTTACATGAAAATATGCAAAACAAAAACCTAGAGAGAATCCAGCAGCCGTCCTGAGGCTATACTCAAGTTGTAATGGACATGTGTGCCTGCGGACTCCATCAAGCAACAGTCTTTTGAATCCAGTTATCACAAAGACAAGTCTGGCTCCAGGCCGGGCTTGAGGTGTTGGAGAATTCTCAGAATCCACTTAAGATATATTCCAGGTCCTCACAGACGCATTGCGACCGCTGGCGAGGTCAACTAACATAGTTTCAACAGCAGTTGTGATAAAGTATATGTAGGGAGAGAGTAATTGTATCACCCGACTCTCAGCTGGAGAGGCGGGGCTTTGGTACTGAATCTCAACCCTGCAAGCACATCTATGTTAACACACACACACACACACACACACACACACACACACACACACACACACACACACACACACACACACACACACACCCACACACACACACACACACACACACACACACACACACACCCACACACACACACACACACACACCCACACAGGGAAGAACCTTGGACAAGCCACCTTAACACCTTCATAAATAAAAACAGATAAAAGCAAAACTTTTATGTAAATTAACACATTTTTGTCCCGTTCTCTTCTCCATCTCTTCCTCCTCCTCCTGCTGCTTCTCCTCTTCCTCCTCCTCCTCCTCCTCCTCCTCCTCTCTCTTCCTCTGCTGCTTCTCTTTCCTCTTCTCCTCCTCCTCTTGCAGCTGTGCCGCCACCACAAGGCTCAGGCTATGGTCCCACAAGGTGTGGGCCTCACTCCATATTGTCTTATCAAAAACATTATTTTGTCAAATATAAATTACTGTATAGAGTTTTACGTATAGTTAGGCCTAGGGTAGGCTGAAGTCAATGTTTGGATTGTGTTGACAACTTATTGTATTTACAGAACGTAAACGAAACACTGTTCAAGGAGTGTGCAGTCATTTTCATTAATAAACAGAGGGTGGGGGGAGAGTGAGGGGGTGCTCGGGATACTGGGAGAGAGTGAGGGGGGATGTTGGGGGGGAGGAGGGTGAGGGGGGTTGCTGGGGGTGTGGGAGAGTGAGGGGTGAAGGAGGGGTCGAGGGGAAGGGGCTGTAGGATAAAGAGAGTTGACCAACTTTTATGATGATTGGCTAAGGGGGGCGGGAACACTGTGTTCAGTGTTCCCAAATCTGTTCCATTCATCAGCCGTCGTCCAGGGTCTCACAGTTAATGGACAGCTCACGTGACAACTCACTGTGATCGATAGTGTTCTCGAAAAGTGTTCCAATCTCTTACATTCACTCCAAGTGTAACTATCTGGGGTGTTAGACCACACTGAGAAGGAGGTGGGAGAGGAGAATACCTGAGAAACAGTGGGAGAAGAGAGGAAAAATATAAAGGAATTATATGGGGAAGAACAAAACACCTCCACCCCACCACACCAGCAGCCCCATCCCACCACACCAACAGCCCCACCCCACCACACCAACAGCCCCACCCCACCACACAACCACAGAGAGACAAGCAGCCTTGGAACGCTGCCCACGTGTCCTCCGGTTCCTTGCGATAAAAGAATGTACAATTAGCCTCCACTGTTAGTGGCTGCCAACACCTGGGAGTGAACATGTATATTCATTGTACACCACACACACACACACACACACACACACACACACACACACACACAGCCTGGAGTCCATACCTAGTTAAACACAAGACAAAGTTAGAGAAGATTCAAAGGTATGCCACCAGACTAGTCCCGGAACTGAGAGGTATGAGCTACGAAGGCTAAGGGAGCCTCACGTCCCTGGAAAACAGAAGAGTAAGGGGAAACATGATAACCACCTAAAAAATTCTCAGGGCAATTGACAGGGTGGACAAAGATAAACTCAGCCAATTTCCAGGCTTCTGGGTCTTGATATTCCCATACGCATAACCAGGTTTCCCACTTCGGCCAATCATCAGCCAGATACCCACACCCACATGCAGACTGGCTAAGCGACTCAACTGCTTGCTGACTCTTTATTTGCCTTGTGCCTTTAGCCTGAAGTCTCCAAAGGAATTCGTTGACTTACTGCATGGAGCACGGGCCACAGGGATAAGAGCCTCTTTGGATGTGGAGTCACTGTTTACCAACGTACCTGTGGATGAAACAATCAGGATGATGATGGACAGAGTGTATCGTGATCCGGCTTGAACTCCTCTTGACATACCAGAAAACATACTAAGAAAGCTACTCCAAGCCTGCACTAAAGAGGCACCCTTCTTGAGTCCCGATGGGCACATGTATAAGCAAGTAGATGGGGTCGCCATGGGTTCTCCGCTAGGTGTCCTGTTTGCGAACTTCTACATGGGCACCATCGAGCAGAGGGTCTTAGCTGACATGGACTTGAGGCCCGCCATATACTGCAGGTATGTTGACATTTTTATGCAGGTACCTGATGTCAGACGTCTGCAGCAGCTGAAAGAGGCATTCGAGCAGAATTCGGTGTTAAGTTTCACTTACGAGATGGAGAATGATGGGAAGCTGCCCTTTCTAGATGTAACAGTCACAGAAAGGAATGGATGCTTCCACACTGCAGTCTACACTAAGGAAACAAACATAGCAATGTGCCTCAATGCCAACAGTGACTGCCCAGACAGATACAAGAGGAGTGTTGTTAACGCTTACGTCGACCGGGCTCTCAGTCACAGCTCAGGATGGAAGCAAGTCGATGAAGAACTGTGTAGGGTAAGGCAGGTCCTAGTCAACAATGGCTTCTTTAACGGTTATGTTGAAGATGACATACAAAGAAAGGTGAAACGCGATGCAACCTCTGAAGGGTCAACTAACACAACACTTGTAGACGTTAGACTGTTTTACAGGAACTTCTTTTCGACGGCTCATAAAACGGAGGAAAGTGTCCTGAAAGATATTGTTAATAGGAACGTTATCCCTACAGACAAAAATCAGAAAATACAATTGACAATTTACTACAAAAACAAGAAAACGGCCAACCTACTCATGAAAAACTCCCCAGGCACCAAACAGAACGCCTAGAAGGACACCAACGTCGTCTATGCCTGCAAATGCCCACTTGGGGACTGTAAGCCCTAAAGAACTCAGTATATAGGCAAGACAACAACGTCTCTTTCTAGGCGATTAACAATCGACATTCTCACAACCAGACCATCACCAGAGAAATCTTAGCAAGCAACACAGATATCGATAGATACAGCGATAGCAGGAGACTCGACATCAGCGAGGTCCTACACATCAAAAAGTCAACACCAGCAAGCAGCAGCTAATTAACCCATAACTATATTCTACCCACTTCAAAAACCTGAACCAACATAGAAGCAGCAAGAGAAAATAAGGGCCAATAGGCCTTCTGTAGTTACTTTCATTCTTATGTTTTCATTTCCAATTTATACCCATTGATTCGTGTTGTCACCTCACCCAAAAATATTTGTGTCATATCACCTCACCTATAACGAATATAAGCATGAAATATTATGTGTAAACCTGTCTTTGAAAATGTAAGAAGCTCTTGCGAAACGCTTTTAGGCGTCAGACCATAAATTAAAAAGGAGAAAATGAACTTTGGAGAGTTAATATTTCAATTACTTCCGACAGTGAAGAAAAACGTAAGAAATATTGAGAAGATTCGTGTTAGAATCATTAATCTTACCCTTTCGGTCATTTTTAACAACATATGTTTACAAGAAAGACTGCTACCAAAATATACTAATATATATATATATATATATATATATATATATATATATATATATATATATATATATATATATATATATATATATGCATGCAAACAAGCCTGAATGGTCCCCAGGACTATATACAACTGAAAACTCACACCCCAGAAGTGACTCGAACCCATACTGCCAGGAGCAACGCAACTGGTATGTACAGGACGTCCGCTTGACCATCACGACCGGACAAAAAGGAAGTGATAGCCGAAGTGATTAGCTTCGGCTGATTAGCTTCGGCTATCACTTCCTTTTTGTACGGTCGTGATGGTCAAGCGGATTAAGGCGTCCCTGTACATACCAGTTGCGTTGCTCCTAGCAGTATGGGTTCGAGTCACTTCTGGGGTGTGAGTTTTCAGTTATACATATATATATATATATATATATATATATATATATATATATATATATATATATATATACAATGACAATACTTTAGGTGGAGTATAGCTGGAGGTGTAGGTGTGGGCGAGGACGTGTGGGCGGAGGCCATATTGGGGAACAGGCTCGCCCCCTCTTCTCTTCTGCACCCGTTCACCGACACAAGGTCACCCACCTTCTTTATTTTTCTTCCTCTGTCTCTACATCTTTATCTAGAGAAAGAGTCCCCTCATTCACCCTCCCCCTCTCCCCCCCTCTCCCCCCCTCCCCCCCCCCCCCTCCACACACACACACGTTAAATGTAAATGTAAATATGACGAGGAAAATGAATAAAAAAACAGTCACTGCATTCAACTAAGGATGGTGGCAAGGCAGGGCTTAGGAGCAGAAGCTCGAGCCTGCAAGCTCAACTAGTTGAGTACACAGGCTACAGTGTTACTCTCAGTGTACCATAACGACTTTACAGCACTGACTACAAAGTTCTCTCGTCAGGACACTCCATCGGACACTTGTGTAACACCACAACCCAACCAGGAAAAATACCACTAACCATTCCCGCGTGGGAGCTACCAGGAAAATCCTACTACACAACTTTTTACCCATAATAAAAAGTCAAAATTTTACCGTTTTACCCAGGGGAAAATGCATATATACATATATATACATATATAAAGAACTTTCTAAATAAACTCATCACAGAGATGCTTGGACCTGAACTTTGTAGATAAAACTTGTGTCAAACGATCACAGGAGAGCTCTTACAAGAAAGGAGTTTCTTGAATTATTTCCTCAGGATTCCCCAGGGGACTTGTTTTGTCACCCTGACATGATTGAAGCTCTAGGGGTAATAGTGTAGAGGAGCTAGCAGAGCTGGTAGAGGAGCTAGCAGAGCTGGTAGAGGAGCTAGCAGAGCTGGTAGAGGAGCTAGCAGAACTGGTAGAGGAGCTAGCAGAGCTGGTAGAGGGGCTAGCAGAACTGGTAGAGGAGCTAGCAGAGCTGGTAGAGGAGCTGGCAGAGCTGGTAGAGGGGCTAGCAGAGGTGGTAGAGGAGCTAGCAGAGCTGGTAGAGGAGCTAGCAGAATTGGTAGAGGAGCTAGCAGAGCTGGTAGAGGAGCTAGCAGAACTGGTAGAGGAGCTAGCAGAGCTGGTAGAGGGGCTAGCAGAGGTGGTAGAGGAGCTAGCAGAGCTGGTAGAGGAGCTAGCAGAATTGGTAGAGGAGCTAGCAGAGCTGGTAGAGGAGCTAGCAGAGGTGGTAGAGGAGCTAGCAGAGCTGGTAGAGGAGCTAGCAGAGCTGGTAGAGGAGCTAGCAGAGCTGGTAGAGGAGCTAGCAGAGCTGGTAGAGGAGCTAGCAGAGCTGGTAGAGGAGCTAGCAGAATTGGTAGAGGAGCTAGCAGAGCTGGTAGAGGAGCTAGCAGAGGTGGTAGAGGAGCTAGCAGAGCTGGTAGAGGAGCTAGCAGAAGTGGTAGAGGAGCTAGCAGAGCTGGTAGAGGGTAAGGGAAGGAAGCCCTCTCTTCCTTGCACTATGTGAATGACGGTTCCCTCAGCTTGTGACGAACACCAAGAATTAAGTTGATCTTTTAATGGTTTCAGGAAAGTTAAATAGTTCGTGCTAATCATCCAGAAATTCAGTGAGTTTCAGTGTGATTCAGTGTGGTTCACCCAACCACTTGGGCTGGACGGTAGACCGACGGTCTCGCTTCATGCAGGTTGGCGTTCAATCTTCGACCGTCCAAGTGGTTGGGCACCATTCCTAAACCCTGCTCGTCCCATCGCAAATCCTTGACTACCTTGATTGACTACCACAGTTGTGTACAGCCTCCAGCACTATGTTTGGGCTGTGTTTCGTTTGTTTTAGCAAGGTGATCAAGTAAGACTTCCAACTCAGAGAGATGGAATGATCGTAGATTGGGGAGGAGGGGAAAGTGGTGGGGAAAGTGAGGGAGGGATGGGAAGGTGGGAGGATGGGGTTTGAATGAAGGGGAAAGGTGTGGGGGGGAGGAGTGGGATGGGGGTGTTCATATTGACCAAGGATAGAGGGAAAGGGAGAGTGAATAGGGAGTCAATGAACAAGTGGTAGGCGTGTCAGGTAGGGGGCGTGGTGTGGGCGTGTCAGGTAGGGGGGCGTGGCGTGGGCGTGTCAGGTAGTGGGGCGTGGTGTGGGCGTGTCAGGCAGGGGGGCGTGGTGTGGGCGTGTCAGGTAGGGGGACGTGGTGTGGGCGTGTCAGGCAGGGGGGCGTGGCATGGGCGTGTCAGGTAGGGGGGCGTGGTCTGGGCGTGTCAGGCAGGGGGGCGTGGTGTGGGCGTGTCAGGTAGGGGGGCGTGGTCTGGGCGTGTCCCCAGCCGGCTGACAAGTGTGGGCCGGCTGTCAAGCAAGTTTGTCCGCCAGACTAGTTTTTTCTTGCCAGGGGTCCTGGAGGAGAGCCTTGCCTGTGTCCCGCCCAAGAAGGACAACCCGCTGGCCACTCTTACATAAGTCACTGGCTATCGTAGAAGGATCAAGTGGAACACTGGCTATCGTAGAAGGATCAAGTGAAAAACAGGCTATCGTAGAAGGATCAAGTGAAAAACAGGCTATCGTAGAAGGATCAAGTGAAAAACAGGCTATCGTAGAAGGATCAGGTGAAACACTGGCTATCGTAGAAGGATCAGGTGGAACACAGGCTATCGTAGAAGGATCAGGTGGAACACAGGCTATCGTAGAAGGATCAGGTGGAACACAGGCTATCGTAGAAGGATCAGGTGGAACACAGGCTATCGTAGAAGGATCAAGTGAAACACTGGCTATCGTAGAAGGATCAAGTGAAACACAGGCTATCGTAGAAGGATCAAGTGAAACACAGGCTATCGTAGAAGGATCAGGTGGAACACAGGCTATCGTAGAAGGATCAAGTGAAACACAGGCTATCGTAGAAGGATCAGGTGAAACTCAGGCTATCATAGAAGGATCAGGTGAAATACAAGCTATCGTAGAAAGGTCAGGTGAAACAGGCTATCGTAGAAAGATCAGGAGAAACACAGACTATCGTAGAAAGATCAGGTGAAACAGGCTATCGTAGAAAGATCAGGAGAAACACTGGCTATCGTAGAAGGATCAAGTGAAGTACCCGGTATCGTATAAGGAACAGGTTAAGTACCAGGTATCGCACAAAAAATCAGGTAAACCAAGAAAATTGTCCCAACAATTACCCAGCAAGGTATAGCACTTGGCCGCTCCCAGGTGCGGGGTGAACACGGACGCCCCGCACCCGGGTCCAGTGAGGACCGCATCGCCAGGCTGCTTTCTGCCTCAGTTTACCTCAAGATACAAACATTTGTGTAACCTAAATAAAATTAATTACATGCCTTCTCCCTCCATCCCATCCTCTTCCTTTCTCTCTCTCTATCTCTCCCTCTCTCTCTCTCTCTCTCTCTCTCTCTCTCTCTCTCTCTCTCTCTCTCTCTCTCTCTCTCTCTCTCTCTCTGGACCGGCCAACCCTCCCACCTGTCCCATTTACATAACGTTTAAACAGACGTGTGTGGAATACTGAATGTGTATTCTTGAATTACTGAAAACATTTTATTCTTCGTGTCAAGAAATAAGACCGCCGAGAAATACGTCATCCCGTAATTTTGAGACTATAAACAACAGCAACAGCCTGGTGGACCAAACTCTCACAAGTCAAGCCTGGCCTCGGGCCGGGCTTGGGGAGTAGAAGAACTCCCAGAACCCCATCAACCAGGTATCAACCAGGTATCCTTTTCTATTTGGGGTTATTGGGAACTAGTTTGGTGTAGCTCCTCTAAAAATAATAATAAAATCCGTAGGAGCCATGACGAGGATTCGAATCTATGCGATGGGTGTTACCAGCTCCAGCTTGGTTCGACTTCAGTGGAATCAAGCATCAGGGAATCCCCAACCCCCCATCCCCCCCGCCGCCCGTGGGTGTAGTCGTACCCCAAGTTGCAGTCCTTTTGACCATGTCGTGGTCTAGTTGTCTAGAGCGTGTGTCTGGGAACACCCAACACATAGGTTCGAACCCTCATCACGGCTCCTACGGATTTTATTATTGATGCAGTCAAGTAAGTTTGATTACTCTTTGTGTAATAATAATAATAATAATAATAATAATAATAATAATAATAATAATAATAATAATAATAATAATAATAATAAATAATAATAATATCGGGTTTAACGACTTTTAATCCCTATCAAGCCTTGTCTGGTCTGCCATACGAATAGAAGCCTCAGGGAATGAAGCATCAGGGAATGAAGCATCAGGGAATGAAGCATCAGGGAATGAAGCATCAGGGAATGAAGCATCAGGGAATCTGTGATACATTCACCTCATTCCATGACTCAGGGATCCATGATCATACTCCTCCCAGACCCAGACCCTGGGCATTACCCAAGGCCTGCGAGGGATAATAACCCTTCCAGGAGAGACGGTCACTTTGTGGGTTGGCCAGACACCCGGGGCGGGACTGGACGCGCCTCCACCACCACTTTCTCCACCCGGTGCCTTCCTGTGAAAGTGGTTCCTGGTGTCCAATCCCTAATTGGCAGTTAAGCACGGCAATAACACCAGATTTTGTAACTTACAGCAGCGCTTATTTATCGTGAATATGGTTACTGGCGATATCCAGCGTGTTGAGAAATGAAGACATTGTCTATAACGCGGGACATTGCGATACATGTGGCTTACTGACACCATGTGTGTAGACTCCAGACCTGGGCGAGTAGCTACGGCCGCGGGAGTTCCACTCTTACATACCTGGTACAGAAAGGTGACATTAGTGAGGCCTTGAAGTCTACGCGAGTGATTCATACATGACTTGACTCTATAATTGTATAATATCACCTACACCTCCTCCTCGGAGGAGGAGGATTTCCGAAGCAGTAAACAGGTTACAGGTTCTTGGTGGCGTTATAACAATTCACAGTTGCTTGTTACAAGTTATCGAGGCCACGCCATTGGTAAATGAAACGTAATGATACCTGGAATTCCTGAGCAAAAATTAGCTAAAGGAAATGTTCAATAAATCTTCGAATTGTAGTTAAAGTGGATCTGATAATTGCAAAAGTGGGGTGTGGCCTCGTTTAGCGGACTCCACCCACTCCAGAGTTAAGAGAACCATCACTCCACACTCTTAACCACGCCCACCACCACTCCACCACTCCACCACGCCCACCACCACTCCACCAGAACGCCCTCCACCAGCACGCCCTCCACCAACACGCCCTCCACACCTAATATGATGAGTTCAACTCACATGACAACACCTTCCTTTCATTTTTTACAAACTGAAAATTAAACACATTCTGAACTGGTTTCAAGTTCCACAAACTCTTGCTTAACACAAGATCTACAGGAAGCCGACTGGCCTGTGTGAGGCAGCTCTGACACCACTTACTGCTACCTCATACTAACACTTAATTGTGCCACTTAACTGAGGTAATAACCTGATGTGCTTCAAGGAGTCTGCAACTTTCAGTTATATTCATCTGCACTGAAGAACCAAACAACAACAACCACTTACCTCCTGGTCACCACTTACCTCCTGGTCACCACTACCACTTACCTCCTGGTCACCACTACCACTTACCTCCTGGTCACCACAACCACTTACCTCCTAGTCACCACTAACTAGGACAGGGAGCACTGGGAAGATACTACCAAGTGCACAATTAAGATCTTCCAGAGCATAATTACTGCTTAAGGTCTGGCGACTCAGGAGAGTGCGAGTGTCCCTTAGACAATATGGTCCAAGAGGACGAACAACCCTCGAGGGGCAGCTGTAAGGGTAATTACAGCAAGCGGCGCCTTAATAACTTACCAGACTCGTCGCAAGACTGGCCCTGGAGCTCCTTAAAGATAAGGTTGTTTGTTGTGAAGGTAATTAGCAAGAGAAAGAGCTTTGTTAGATGACCATAGGGCAGATGGAAGGGATAGGAGGACAAGTAGTTGGGACCAGGAACTGGGGTAAGAGCTAAATCTCACTCCTACAGGGCACAAATATGTGAGTACAAATGGGCGAGTACACACACACACAACCTTTCACAACCGTGTTCGAAGTGGTGTCTCTTTATTGTTTATGTAAGACAGACGTAAATCTGTGTGTTTATGTAGGTTAGATTAGCATTTTAAAAGCACTATAATCACCTACTGTGGTTGATTGTTCAATAAATCCCTGAACTATATGTTTAACACATCTCTCACCCTGTCCATGGAGGACAGAAGAAAATGTATATATGCTGGTTAGCAAGAGCGACCAGGAGCAGTCACAACCTGCAGAGGACGACCAGGAGCAGTCGCAACCGACAGAGGACGACCAGGAGCAGTAACAACCGGTAGAGAGCGACCAGGAGCAGTCGCAACCGGTATAGAGTGACCAGAAGCAGTAACAAACGGTAGAGAGCGACCAGGAGCAGTCGCACCCGGTAGAGAGCGACCAGGAGCAGTAACAACTGGTAGAGAGCGACCAGGAGCAGTAACAAACGGTAGAGAGCGACCAGGAGCAGTAACAAACGGTAGAGAGCGACCAGGAGCAGTCGCATCCGGTAGAGAGCGACCAGGAGCAGTAGCAACCGGTAGAGAGCGACCAGGAGCAGTCGCAACCAGTAGAGAGCGACTAGGAGCAGTAACAAACGGTAGAGAGCGACCAGGAGCAGTAACAAACGGTAGAGAGCGACCAGGAGCAGTCGCAACCAGTAGAGAGCGACCAGGAGCAGTAACAAACGGTTGAGAAGGAGCAGGACAGCGTTGGGTGACGTAGGTATGGAGTGTGCGAGCGACAGGTGGCCGGGCGGACGGTGGGCAAGTGTCCGTATTTGGATGGTGCTGCTGATGGCTGTGTGTGTGTGTGTGTGTGTGTGTGGGCGGCCCTCACCACTCTCTCTGATGCCTCAACCTGCTCCTGCTGCCTGCCTCAACCTGCTCCTGCTGCCTGTCTCAACCTGCTCCTGCTGCCTGCCTCAACCTGCTCCTGCTCCCTGCCTCAGCCTGCTCCTGCTGCCTGTCTCAACCTGCTCCTGCTCCCTGCCTCAACCTGCTCCTGCTCCCTGCCTCAGCCTGCTCCTGCTGCCTGTCTCAACCTGCTCCTGCTCCCTGCCTCAACCTGCTCCTGCTCCCTGCCTCGGCCTGTTCCTGCTGCCTGCCTCAGCCTGTTCCTGCTGCCTGCCTCAACCTGTTCCAACCTACTCATACTGGCTGTTCCAAACTGCTCCTGCTGTTTTGCTGCCCTCATGTCTTCACTCTCTGCTGTTCTCCCCAACTGGCTCTGCCTGCCTGCCTGCCTGCCTGCCTGCCTGCCTGCCTGCCTGCCTCCCCAAGCTATTCTTGCTGCCTGCAAGTCGTCTCCCTACTACGTACCTGCTTTTTTCTGCTTGATGACCTGCAACAGCCAACTACAGCCTGCCTGCCTACCTACCTGCACCCTCAGTTCTTATCTACTGTCCTATACTGCCTACCCTCTCTCCCTACTGCTGCCTACACTTGCCCCTGCCTGCCAACCTCGCCCGCCTACCTTTATCTGTCTCAACACTCTTAATGGGTTTTTGCACACATCAAGGTAAGCATGCATATACGTATGTATTAATATATGTGCACATGTACATACATAGGCTACATGTAGAAAAGCATGTATGAATTTGTAAGTCTTGGTGGTAGTGGGTGAGGTGGTGGAGGGTGATGGTGGTAGTGGGTGAGGTGGTGGAGGGTGATGGTGGTAGTGGGTGAGGTGGTGGAGGGTGATGGTGGTAGTGGGTGAGGTGGTAGTGGGTGATGGTGGTAGTGGGTGAGGTGGTAGTGGATGATGGTGGTAGTGGGTGAGGTGGTAGTGGGTGATGGTGGTAGTGGGTGATGGTGGTAGTGGGTGATGGTGGTAGTGGGTGAGGTGGTAGTGGGTGATGGTGGTGACTGAGTGGAACAGGTTCACTTGCTTACAACATAACCTCGACTCTGTCTGACATTTCCTGTTACGCGATAGTTCCCCCCCCCCCCCACCATCTGTGACCGACCTTCCCGCCCCCCCCCCCATGACCCACCTCCCAGCCACCTCCCGGGACGATGGTGGTTGAGTGGAGAGCACGCTGAAAACGTAGTGCTTTGGACCAGGGTTCGATTCTCAGCGCCGTCGGAAACAGAAGGGCAGAGTTTCTTTCACTCTGATGCTCCTGTTATTTAGCAGAAAAATAGGTACGTGGGAGTTACACAGCTGTTACGGGCTGCTTCCAGTGTGTACTCACCTAATTGTGCTTGCGGGGGTTGAGCTCTGGCTCTTTGGTCCCGCCTCTCAACTGTCAGTCAACTAGTGTACAGGTTCCTGAGCCTACTGGGCTCTATCATATCTACATTTGAAACTGTGTATGGAGTCAGCCTCCACCACATCACTGCCTAATGCATTTCATTTGTTAACTACTCTGACACTAAAAAAGTTCTTTCTAACATCCATGTGGCTTATCTGGGTACTCAGTCTCCACCTGTGTCCCCTTGTTCGCGTACCACCCTCGTAAAAAGTTTATCCTTATCTACCCTGTTAATTCCTCTGAGAATTATGTAGGTAATGATCATGTCTCCCCTTACTCTTCTGTCTTCCAGTGTCGTGAGGTGCATTTCCCGCAGCCTTTCCTCGGAACTCATGCCTCTTAGTTCTGGGACTAGTCTAATGGCATACCTCTGAAATTTTTCCAGCTCCGTCTTGAGCTTGACAAGGTACGGGCTCCACGTTGGGGCCGCATACTCTAGTATTGGTCTTACATATGTGGTATACAAGGTTCTGAATGATTCCTTACACAGGTTCCTAAAGGTTGTTCTGATGTTAGCCAGCCTCGCATATGCCGCTGACGTTATTCTCTTTATGTGGGCTTCAGGAGACAGGTTTGGTGTGATATCAAATCCTAGATCTTTCTCTCTGTCTGTTTCATTAAGTACTTCATCTCCTATTCTGTATCCTGTGTCTGGCCTCCAGTTTCCACTGCCTAGTTTCATTACTTTGCATTTACTCGGGTTGAATTTCAACAGCCATTTGTTGGACCATTCACTCAGTCTATCTAGGTCACACCTATCTAGGTGTGTGTGTGTGTGTGTGTGTGTGTGTGTGTGTGTGTGTGTGTGTGTGTGTGTGTGTGTGTGTGTGTGTGTGTGTGTGTGTGTGTGGAAAAAATAGTTTGTTAGTTAGTAGTTAATAACAGTTGATTCATTGACAGTTGAGAGGCGGGCCAAAAGAGCAGAGCTCAACCCACGCAAGCACAACTAGGTGAGTACAACTAGGTGAATACAACAAGGTGAATACAACTAGGTGAGTACCTTCCCGCGCCCACCACCCCTCATGACCCACCTCGTGTGTGTGTGTCCTCTCCAATCCTTAATCATTCTCCTTGATTGCTTTGTGGGCAACCGAGCCTCAGTGAGTATATCAGCTGATTGTATTAGGCAGTGCCTTCTCCCTCCCTCCCTATCTCCCCCCCTCCTCCCTATCTTCCCTGCGCTGTCTCCTCCATTCTCTTTATTTCCATATTCCAGTTCAAGTACATTTATTGAGATAAAATACATCCCAAAGAGGGCAGATAGCTTTAGCTGATTCTACAACCTCCTCTCCAGGGACGCCCCCTCTCCCCCCTCCTCCCTACACAACACCTCATTGACATACCTGGGGTGTCTGCTGGCCAGCCCCCCCCCCCCTACCTATTACCTCCACCTCCCCAACCCACCCACCTCTCTCTCTCTCTCTCTCTCTCTCTCTCTCTCTCTCTCTCTCTCTCTCTCTCTCTCTCTCTCTCTCTCTCTCTCTCTCTCTCTCAACACCCTCAACAGTTGAGGACTGAGCAGAAACATTTCTACATTATACAATATGAATTGCTTGGGTAACTCATCCATTAAAAACCACTCACCCTGGACTATTATCTTCAAGACGGAGTCACTAGTTACTAGGGTGAACTCTCCTTAATAATATTGGTTCAGAAATTGAAGAGATTCTTGTTGATTTCACAACGGGTCAGAGTTTGTTGCCTGTAAGAACTGGTATATAATTCTATTTACGAATATATATGCAACAGAATGAAAATCTTTTGCCTGTAGAGCTGGTTATGAAGGTGTTTAGTTTTCAAAAGAAAATATCTAAAAAGGGCTGAAGATGAGCAACAGTGTCGACAGTGTTTTGATAATTTTTGATAATGTTTTGATTTTGATAATAATTTTGAGCTTATCCAACACTCTCCTGTTTGATAGATGCCATCTTGTAGCAAAACTTCAAACGGGAATACTTATTAGTATTACTGGCATGTAGTTCAGTGGCCATTGTATTCACTTTCTCTTATATATAGACACCACAGGACACGCTCGCAAACCTTGGGTAGTTCTTCACTTTCTTGTGAGAAGTTAAATACTATGTCAAGATGTTCACACAATGATGCAGCTGTCTGTTAGTACCTCATGGTGAGACCCTGTCTGGGCTCGTGTGTGTGTGAGGGGGGAGGGGGGAGCGTGCATGTATCCGAGGGGTTGTGTGGGAGGAAAGGTGCTGTATGCACCTACCCTTCCAGGAATGGGTGTATACAGCCCATTGCTCCCCTTCTCCTGTGCGAGGAGGACAATAAAGACCAGACTGTGTGGTAATCCCCGGTACAGCCCCACAATGACTTGCTCTACATCAAGAGCTTCACGCACCCGACACAATTTTCAGATACGCAGGAAATTTTACTTCAAGGCCGCCCTTACATATTAATACTAGAACCATTCTGGGCACTGTCGCCTCAGAGGAAGATCGACATCCGTAATGTTCTGAAAATATCGTATGAGTACTTTATTATATTTTATTATATGTATATGAGTATGTATACTCACCTCGGTGTACTCACCGTGACATGTGGGAGCAGGGTGAGGCATAGGCTCCCAGCTTTGACTTGTAAATATAATTAGTTGATGCACTGCCTCGCTCCCTCACGCTTTTTCTTGTAGTATTTGCGTTTAAAATTGTGCATGAAGTTAGCTTCAGCCACATCTTGGTCTATGCCTCTCCCCTTACTCACGACTCTTACTCTGTATTAGTTCACTGTTACATCACTGACATGTGTGTGTGTGTGTGTGTGTGTGTGTGTGTGTGTGTGTGTGTGTGTGTGTGTGTGTGTGTGTGTGTATGTGTGTGTGTGTGTGTGTGTGTGTGTGTGTGTGTGTGTGTGTGTGTCACGGTGCCATGTATGTTGCTCCCACGTCCTCCTCCTCTTCCTAGCTGTGTCAACTAAAGACCCCAGACCCGCACATCTGAGAACACAGTGACGACGTTTACCTCCGTCCTGGACCATTATCAAGTCGTGTGAAGAGTGGTAGAGACATTCAGTATATAAGGTACTGAATGTGAGGTGAGAGGCGAGAAGATAAGATGTATACCACAGCAGGTAATAAAACTGGAAGTTCGACTAACACAATCTCCTCCTCCTGCTGCTGCTGCCAATGTTGGCTGGTGTTGTGTTTCCTCTTGTTCTCTCAAACACTTTCCTGACACTGACCATAGTGCTAATGACACATTAAACCAATACAGAAGAAGTGTTACGTCTGCAGACATGGATTATCCTCCCTTTTGTCATGTTAGTGAGTACTCCCTTCTGTCATGTTAGTGAGTACTCCCTTCTGTCATGTTAGTGAGTCCTCCCTTCTGTCATGTTAGTGAGTCCTCCCTTCTGTCATGTTAGTGAGTCCTCCCTTCTGTCATGTTAGTGAGTACTCCCTTCTGTCATGTTAGTGAGTCCTTCCTTCTGTCATGTTAGTGAGTCCTTTCTTCTGTCATGTTAGTGAGTCCTTCCTTCTGTCATGTTAGTGAGTCCTCCCTTCTGTCATGTTAGTGAGTCCTCCCTTCTGTCATGTTAGTGAGTCCTCCCTTCTGTCATGTTAGTGAGTCCTTCCTTCTGTCATGTTAGTGAGTCCTCCCTTCTGTCATGTTAGTGAGTCCTTCCTTCTGTCATGTTAGTGAGTCCTCCCTTCTGTCATGTTAGTGAGTCCTTCCTTCTGTCATGTTAGTGAGTCCTTCCTTCTGTCATGTTAGTGAGTCCTCCCTTCTGTCGTGTTAGTGAGTCCTTCCTTCTGTCATGTTAGTGAGTCCTCCCTTCTGTCATGTTAGTGAGTCCTCCCTTCTGTCATGTTAGTGAGTCCTTCCTTCTGTCATGTTAGTGAGTCCTCCCTTCTGTCATGTTAGTGAGTCCTCCCTTCTGTCATGTTAGTGAGTCCTTCCTTCTGTCATGTTAGTGAGTCCTCCCTTCTGTCATGTCAGGGACTCCTCTCTTGTGTCATGTCAGGGACTCTACTCCTCCCATAGAGTGGTCATCTAAAATAATCTTTCCTGTCTCTACGCTTCACGGACGCCGCTCTTGTCAACTTTGCTCTTGTACACAACAAGAGCTTTTGTCCTGGTCTTGTAGTTGCTGACTCGTGCCTTTCTCTGCACAGTGTTACATGCCCTAACTTGCGTAACAAACGTGATCTGATCTTATCACCTCTAACTTCTCTTTTATTTTGTCTTCTCTTACTGCAATTGTTATATCTATTTTTCACCTCTTTCTCTTCGCCATTAGACCTACAGTTTTCTTTATTCCTCTTAACTCCTATGAATACTTGTCATCTATGTATACTTATCATCTTCTCCTATGTATACTTGTCATCTTCTGGACTTTACTCATGTTCTTACCTTATATATTGTCTTTCTCTCGCTTTAAATTATATTTGAAGCCAACAATAAAATTAAAGCTCTAAAACTACTGTTAACTCTTGTTTTCTGTTTCTTTTTTGTCTTCCTTATTTATAACTTTGGTTATACTTATTCTATTCATATTAGTGGCTTCATTAGCCCGGCCAATCCTCATTAGCCGACGCCCGGCTCGCCTCCTCTTTGATTCGTCAAGGTAAATTGTCTCTCATTGGCTACAGTATCTTGGGGCGACGCTGTGATTGGTCTGGAGAGAGCAACAGCGGCAGCTCGGCTGGGTGCGGTCAGCCAATTATAACGTCTTTATAAATTCCCGCGCCAATAGCTTTGGGCAAAACCTATTAAAGAAAATACAAAATATAATGCGCGTTTTCTGTTCGATCACCTTGTCCTCTCACTTAATACGTCTCATTTTGTACGTTAAGGTCCCCAACGTACAAATTCCCAAAGTATTTGGAAAGTAACGGCTCGCAGATTTCCATGTTTTCTATGCGTAGGAAGGTTAGGTTAGGTGGGTTGGTTGGGTTCGTGCCTTCCTGGTTTGGTTAGTGCTTTGTATTTTGTTCTTTGTGGCAAATGTGGAGGAGGAGCTGGGGCTCCCTGCCCGTCGTGGCCCCGTCTGGCTCGCACTGTCTTGCCCCCAACCCATTATTGGTGTTCTGATAACTGGTCCACCGTCGACCCGGCTTGGTGCCTTCCTTTCATAATTAATTACTTTCCCTTCACCGCTTGCGAGACTGACTCATCCGTTTTTGATCGGATTATCTGTTGTCCGGTCGATCAAATTAGATGATTTGAAGGGATCGACCATGTAAGGTTGGCGGGTCGTGTTCTAAGGCAAGCAAGAAGGGTTAGGATTATCTTAAGAAGTGAACAGTTCTCAGCTTGCTAACAGGAGTCAAAAGTCGTCTGCTCATGTACTCAAATGTGTAACTAAGTAAAAATCTCTTCCAGAATTTCACCTCCCCTTCCCTCTACCTTCCCCCCATCCTTCTACCTCCCCCCATCCTTCTACCTCCCCTTCCCTCTACCTTCCCCCCATCCTTCTACCTCCCCTTCCCTCTACCTTCCCCCCATCCTTCTACCTCCCCTTCCATCTACCTTCCCTCCATCCTTTCCAAACCCTTCGGGCATCAAAGCTAAAAGAGAAATAATAATAAATAAAAAAATAAGAGGCCGATTATTTTTCTATGCTGGAGATTGATGTCTGATCATTCTTCTCCGTTCGCCATCAATCCGGATGATACAAAACGTCAGTGATGACTGACGCGTGAGATATGCCAGTTCCGGTTCTTAATGGTTTGTTATGGGAGAGGAAGACCCCCAGCCCCTGCACCACCCAGCCCCTGCACCACCCAGCCCCTGCACCACCCATCCCCTGCACCACCCAGCCCCTGCACCACCCAGTCCCTGCACCACCCAGCCCCTGCACCACCCAGCTCCTCCTGCACCACCCAGCTCCTCCTGCACCACCCAGCCCCTGCACCACCCAGCTCCTCCTGCACCACCCAGCTCCTCCTGCACCAACGCTCTCCGTCCAGTCCCTCAACAATTCGGATGTGATCCACGTAGGAGTTGGCCCGACACTATCAACACTTCTTAAGGGTTATTGTTGTTTGTACCGTCCCTGGCCCCTCCCAGGCAAGGCCCGCCAACCCCTGAGAGAGAGAGAGAGAGAGAGAGAGAGAGAGAGAGAGAGAGAGAGAGAGAGAGAGAGAGAGAGAGAGAGAGAGAGAGAGAGAGAGAGAGAGAGCAGCATGGATGCCACTGCGCAGTAGCACATCCTCCTTTAAACACTTTCCTTAAAAAACGAGAAAAGTGAGTACTGGAGGCAGGTTTCTAAGACAGGGTTCAAGGTTATATTCACTACCTGAACAACTGGTTGAAATAAAAGAACGAAACTGGTCGCAAAAACCGTGTTTTTGTTGTTCTGATGCAGAGTGCTCTCTTGATATGTTACGCATCACCAGACTCCGCTTAATGGGACGAGAGACATAAAAGTCCGTGTTTATCAATGATTGTATATAAAAGCATTGAAACATAAAACCTGCAGAAGGCGTGTTGACCCATCGTAGGCAGCTTTACTCTATATCCGCCCAAACTCTTCACAATGAAGAGACCAACGATAACCTGATACATAGTTAATTCTTACCAAACTCACAAGAGTTCTAATTAATATTAGTATATTATTTTGCACGAAACATTACATAAACATTATTTGATTGTTTTGAGATAACTGAATGGATAAACAAAGTAATGTATCAACACTAAACACAGTTTTATCAACACTAAAATTCATGCAGATTAAATTGGGACATACAGTATTACAAATAATATATATTTAGCTTATTATATTTTTATTATGTTGTATATGACCTTTAAAGCGACGTGTATTGAGCACCTCACCAACCGCCTCTTGCTGGTGAGAGGAAGGCTGCCGTGGCAGGTGGCGCGGTCACCCGCTGTAACACAGCACCCTGCAGGAACCCCTCGCTGCAGGGGCACCTCACAGGTCCCTGAACTCGCCCGACAACCCCAGGACAAACCTATCAGCGCCAGAATACTTCTCTGATTTCTGTTATCTATATTTTCTATGACATTCTTAGGTATATATGTAATTTATACAGCTATCCTAGACTATATGAAGAGTGACAGTTTGTGTCAAGAGCTTCCTGTGTGATACTGAAGTCTCTGTTTCGTAGGATGGTTAGCCAAGCAGGAGTAGGTGATCATCAGCCTGGTCTGGCAATTTTGGACGCATTGTGGTGATATCCTCAAGAACACGGGAGTGGACAGTCATTGTAAAGCTCCAGGTACTGTTCCTACAGGTCTGAAGGATCCAGGTGCCTCATACTACAGGTCTGAAGGATCCAGGTGCCTCATACTACAGGTCTGAAGGATCCAGGTGCCTCATACTACAGGTCTGAAGGATCCAGGTGCCTCATACTACAGGTCTGAAGGATCCAGGTACCTCATACTACAGGTCTGAATAGTTTACGGTGAACTCTGCATAACTCTGAGATGACACATTGAACACAGAGCCGGTTTTGAATCCCATTTGGTCTAGGGACGCAGCAGCAAGTGGGTGTGTGGTGTGGTGGTCTTGGCCACACATGTGTTCAGGTGATCTGTTGCTGCTGGCACTCAAACAAAGGGAGCCAGGAAAATAGTTGTTGATATGTGTCAGGAATATTGAACAAAAATATAATCTGATAAATAACCCTATTAAATATATATTAATAAAGCTTTTCCTTCAGACAACAGTTAAGAGACCAAATGACTTAGCAATCTCATGACAGGACAAGACAGCTTAAATACTCAACAAGGCATTTGGTCCATACATTGTCTTCAGAAGGACAAATTCTTGGCTTTCTGACACAATAAGACAATTAAAACTGAGAATAATGTAATTATGAAGGTATTTATCCTGGCACTTTTCAAATCATTATCTTGGTATATCTGGCTCCAGATTATAATGTTAGGGATATACACTCAAACATCTGTAAGTGAAAGAAGTATTCAACATTCTGCTCCTTCCTTGTGAGCAATAAGTCACTGGATAATGATGCGTCTTCCCACCACACGAATCATCCAGTCAGGAACCAATGGGTAACTTTTAACCCCCTGATGATTTCAAGAAATATTAATATGCTAAATAAGACCTTTTAGTTGTAACCATTTAGGGACTCGCGCCCCTAGCATAAAGCAACATAAAAACTCATTGAGCAAGGCAAGAGAAACATAAGACTCAAAGGCATCATCAGAGATGATCTGAGACGCGGCCAGGTGGTGTTGAGCTCTGAGGGGCGATGTGCCGCCCGCGCTGGTGGTGATGTGACCTAATACACTATTGCTGCTTCTTGATGCACGCTAATCTCACCATGGGTCCACCCGGCCCGTGACTCACCCTGCTGGAGGGACCCAACCGGGGCGTGACTCACCCTGCTGGAGGGACCCAACCGGGGCGTGACTCACCCTGCTGGAGGGACCCAACCGGGGCGTGACTCACCCTGCTGGAGGGACCCAACTGGCGCGTGACTCACCCTGCTGGAGGGACCCAACCGGCGCGTGACTCACCCTGCTGGAGGGACCCAACTGGCGCGTGACTCACCCTGCTGGAGGGACCCAACCGGGGCGTGACTCACCCTGCTGGAGGGACCCAACTGGCGCGTGACTCACCCTGCTGGAGGGACCCAACCGGCGCGTGACTCACCCTGCTGGAGGGACCCAACCGGCGCGTGACTCACCCTGCTGGAGGGACCCAACTGGCGCGTGACTCACCCTGCTGGAGGGAAGGACACCCACCAGGAGGGAGGGAGGAAGGTGTCAGTATAAGACGGGGGTCAAGGGGCTGCTCCTACTGCAGCACCCTCTAGCCCACCTTCAGCGGCTGCCCCCTGAGGGCAGCACCTCTACACTACCCTTCCTACCCCATGCACCCATAACCCCCCCCCCCCTCCCTTCATCCCCTCCCCTATACCCCCCCCATCTATACCCCCCTCTATACCCCCTCCCCCTCACACATACCCCTAAGCCTTCAAGTCAAGCAGATGATCAATCCAAGCGCCTGACAGCTGAGTGGATAGCGCTTCGGATTCGTAGTCCTGAGGTTCCGGGATAGATCGCCGGAGGAGGCGAAAACAAATGGGAAAAAGTTTCTTTTACCCTGATGTCCCTGTTACCTAGCAGTAAATAGGTACCTGGGAGTTAGACAGCTGCTACGGGCTGCTTCCTGGGGATGTGTAACAAAAAGGAGGCTTGGTCGAGGACCGGGCCGCGGGGACGCTAAGCCCCGAAACCATGTCAAGATAACCTTGAGAAAGCTCGGATTTACAATTCACCTTCAACAAAATCAAGTTAATCACTTCTAGAAGTTATTCTAATTCTGACTTTCTGGAAGCTTATGAACCTCTGCCACAAGTGTGTAGAAACCTGGAAACGGCGCCGCGTCCTGGAATACATCTAAGTTTGTTTACATCGTCCAGGAAGGAACCGGCTGGAAATGTCTTGGTGTAACGAAGCCCCGCGAGCAGCGCTCTCAGGTCACGTGGAGTGGACCCGCCGGAAAATGTCTCACCGGTATGGAGTTACTCGAGATATACCGAGTCTCTTACGATAGGAATCTCCTGGAAGTGTGTCTGTGGCATGGAAAGCATTTAATATATCAGCAGCGTACTCTCCCCACCCACATGAACCTCTCCCACCCACACCAACCTCCCCCACCCACATGAACCTCTCCCACCCACACCAACCTCCCCCACCCACATAAACCACTCCCACCCACACCAACCTCCCCCACCCACATAAACCTCTCCCACCCACACCAACCTCCCCCACCCACATAAACCTCTCCCACTGCATCCATGAGTGCAGAGGCTGGTCACCATCTCCACCCCACCACCCCTTCCCCTGCCTCCTTGACGGGGTCTACAGCATGATAGGTCACTGGACTTGCCTCTGAGGTCATGCGGACCAACACAGCCAGTCTTCCCTTGCGCCCCTCGTCTTACCTCACTCCACTGTCTTTGTTGATAATTATTTGTTCATTCCTTCTCTCTCTCTCTCTCTCTCTCTCTCTCTAATCCACCCATTTCCTTTGATCCCTCTTGGAATCCTCCACCTTCACTCTACCCATTTCCCTCCCACATTTCCCAACGTTCCCTTCAGTTTGCTTCCCCTTTCTATTTAATTTCCACACTCTCCTCCCACGTTCCATCTCCTACCTTAATCTTAATTCACATCCCCCAACAGCCCCTGCCTCCCTCCCTCCCTCTCTCCGTCTCTTTGTCTCTCCCTCCCTCCCTCCCTCTCTCCGTCCCTTTGTCACTCCCTCCCTCCCTCCCTCCCTCCCTGCGTCCCTTCCTCCCTTGAGATGGTCTCCACTCCACACCCTTTCACCCATTACCCACACAGCTTAGGCTCTCCCTGAACTATTTACTCTGGAAGTGATGACCTTATATGGCAGGCGGTGGGATACGCCTCTCTTCACCCCCCTCCTCCATGTCTCTCACCTTGAAGAAACATTTAGTTCACATTAGGGTGGGAGGAAGAGAGAGAGGGATGTAGGGAGGGAGGAAGGGAGGGGAAGGGAGGGAGGAAGGGAGGGGAAGGGAGGGAGGGATGGAGGGGTAGAGGATGGAAAATGCCACAATAATAAATGCTAATCATAAACTATTCAAGAACGATACACAAATATTCTTAAGACTATTACGATCATGCATACAACGATGACGTCATGGTTAACCTGCCGGACCCCTTGTTGACCTGCCTGGGTGAACGACCCCGCCTGCTTCACCACTGTCTTGACCCGGGCCCCCCCCCCCGTGCCGGCCCCCCCGTGCCCGCCCCCACGCCCGTGCCGGCCCCCCACCCCCGTGCCGCCCCCCCCGCCTCCCCTTGCCGCCCCCCACCCCCGTGCCCGCCCCCCACCCCCGTGCCCGCCCCCACGCCCGTGCCGGTCCCCACGCTCGTGCCGGTCCCCACGCCCGTCCCTCCTTTATTCAACTTGAACTTTTCCAGTCTCGTGGACTCTATTCAGGTATTTCCACTGGCCAATGCTCGGCCAGTCTCCTGGCTACAGGAGACATAATAATGTCTGGTAATCTGGCGTCAGGTCTAACTCATTCATTTTATTAAGATCTCCTCCGTCACACGCATCTTAATTCATTATATTTTGGGGGAGAATTAATATATAAATAAATAAATAATGAAAATTAGCCCAATCCTTGGATTGTAGGGTACACCGACGACCTCTCTTTTGCAGGTCGCCGTTCGATCCCAAGATGGAACAAGCGTTTGGGCACTATTCTTTCCCTATGCCCTATTCCAGCTCCTAGTCCTGGACCAGTCCAGGTCCATGTCCTCATATCCCTTGTAAGTTCTTTATAGGCGTTACTTAACCGAACTTAATCTGCAGATCCCGCCGACGTGTCAGCAAAAGAGGAACACAGAGCACAAGGTGGACGCCTTAGCCAGCGGGTGTCATACTGTGGTATTTATAACCTCACTTCCCTGCCCTCCGACACTCCGTCTTGACCTTTCATTAATTGGCGAGTTATCGTTTGGTGACACTAGTTTCCTGAGTATATAATTGTCATTGTTTCTTATTGTCCAATACCCCTGTTTCCAATTCCTCTCCCCCCCCCCCTCCGCCTGTTGCTTAACAATCCCTATCTTACTTCTCAATCCCCCCCCCTTCATACTCCCTGTCCCTTCCTATTCCACATCTACCTCCTCATTCCACTACCCTCCCCCGCCCCAACCCTTCCCTTCTCCACACCCTTCCATAAACCATTACCAGAGGGATGGTACCGTACATTTGCGTGGAATGGCCCATCACAGGCAACATTCTCACATATACGAAATTCTCTCTTATATTTTAAAGGGGGAGACACATGTGTGTTTTTATTATTTGTATTTACCATTTGTGTCTGCAGGATCATGCTCTTAGCTCTTGGACCCCGACTTTCTAACCGTCGGTTGTCTATACACTGACTCCCGACCTATTTTCCTCACTCATATCTACTACCTATGTTTCTCTCACACACATATCCCCAGGATGCAGCCAGTAATAGTATTGTAACTCCCAGGTACCTATTTACTCTTAGGTGAACAGATGCATTAGGTGAACGAAACTGTGCTCATTTGTTTATGCCTCAGCCAGGAAACTAATTCCGAGCCATTAGGACTACGACTCAGTCCGCTCGGCTGTGTGTGTGTACTCACCTAGTTGTGCTGGCGGGGGTTGAGCTCTGGCTCTTTGGTCCCGCCTCTCAACTGTCAATCAACTGGTGTACAAATTCCTGAGCCTACTGGGCTCTATCATATCTACATTTGAAACTGTGTATGGAGAGCAATGGGCAGAGTTTCTTTCACCCTGATGCTCTTGTTACCTAGCAGTAAATAGGTACCTGGGAGTTAGTCAGCTGCTACGGGCTGCTTCCTGGGAATGTGTGCATGTATTAGAGAGAAATATATGTAGTAGATATAATATAAGAAAAATAGATTAGTTAGAAAGGCGAGGTCTAGAAATAGAAATATTTCTAATCTAGAAATAGATTAGTTAGAATCCAAGACCTAATAGCTCGTTTCTGCATATATAAATAGTAAATTACACACGTATTCTTACCTGTTTAAACAAAAGATGAAAAAGAACTCAAGTTAGCGCCGTCAGTCATCAATGAGACTTGGCAGTGATCAAATTAGCGTGAATTGTAAATGTGTATCAGAGCGGGGAATTAACCCCTGGGGGCGAGTGCTCTAATTATTCAGAGTTCCTCCGTAGCGTTAAAAAAAATGTATAATGATATATAATCTTTTATTATTTTATATAGAATAAATGTAAATATTTGATGGGTGTGCTCGCACGCGTGATAAGTACAAAGTTTATATATATACATATATATATATATATATATATATATATATATATATATATATATATATATATATATATATATATATATATATATATATATATATATATGTATATTATATGAAAATCATTTTGAGGCAACGGAGGGACTTGCGACCCGGTGATTCCCAGACACAAAGTCGACCAACCCACAACTCTACTGGGCAGACGTCTGGTTAAGGCAGACGTCTGGTTAAGGCAGACGTCTGGTTAAGGCAGACGTCTTCATCGGTGTGTACTCACCTATTTGTGCTTGCGGGGGTTGAGCCCTGGCTCTTTGGTCCCGCCTCTCAACTGTCAATCAACTGGTGTACAGATTCCTGAGCCTACTGGGCTCTATCATATCTACATTTAAAACTGTGTATGGAGTCAGCCTCCACCACATCACTGCCTAATGCATTTCACTTGTTAACTACTCTGACACTGAAAAAGTTCTTTCTAACGTCCCTGTGGCTCATTTGGGAACTCAGTTTCCACCTGTGTCCCCTTGTTTGCGTACCATCAGTGTCGAATAGTTTATCCTTGTCTACCCTGTTACTTCCCCTGAGGATTTTGTAGGTCATGATCATGTCCTCCCTTACTCTTCTGTCTTCCAGTGTCGTGAGTTGCATTTCCCGCAGCCTTTCCTCGTAACTCATGCCTCTTAGTTCTGAGACTAGTCTAGTGGCATACCTCTGAACTTTTTCCAGCTTCGTCTTGTGCTTGACAAGGTACGGGCTCCATGTTGGGGCCGCATACTCCAGGATTGGTCTTACATATGTGGTGTACAAGATTCTGAATGATTCCTTACACAGGTTCCTGAACGCTGTTCTGATGTTAGCCAGCCTCGCATATGCCGCAGACGTTATTCTTTTTATGTGGGCTTCAGGAGACAGGTTTGGTGTGATATCAACTCTTAGATCTTTCTCTCTGTCTGTTTCATGAAGTACTTCATCTCCTATTTTGTATCCTGTGTCTGGCCTCCTGTATCCACCGCCTAGTTTCATTACTTTGCATTTACTCGGGTTGAACTTTAGCAGCCATTTGTTGGACCATTCATTCAGTCTATCCAGGTCATCTTGTAGCCTCCTACTATCATCCTCTGTTTCAATCCTCCTCATAATTTTTGCATCATCAGCAAACATTGAGAGAAACGAGTCTACACCCTCTGGGAGATCATTTACATATATCAGAAACAGTATAGGTCCAAGGACTGACCCCTGCGGGACTCCACTCGTAACGTCTCGCCAATCTGAGACCTCACCCCTCACACTGACTCGTTGTCTTCTGTTGCTTAGGTACTCCCTTATCCAATGGAGTACCTTCTCTTTGTGTGTGTGTGAGTGTGTGTGTGTGTGTGTGTGTGTGTGTGTGTGTGTGTGTGTGTGTGTGTGTGTGTGTGTGTGTGTGTGTGTGTGTGTGTGTGTGTGTGTGTGTGTGTTTAGGAGCGTTACACACGGCTGGAGATGTACACACGGCACCACACGCACGCCAGTGAGGGGCATGCGTGGTGACGCACGTGCGACTGTACACGCACGCGCGGGCACGCACACAAGCACTTCCTCTATGCCGGGCACTGCTCTAGATGTTTCAAGCGGCACGGAGAACAGCGGAGTTGTGTTTGTGTGGCGATGGTGAGTGGACAGACAGGGAAACATAGGAGAGAGAGAGAGAGAGAGAGAAAGAGAGAGAGAGAGAGAGAGAGAGAGAGAGAGAGAGAGAGAGAGAGAGAGAGAGAGAGAGAGAGAAAGAGAGAGAGAGAGAGAGAGAGAGAGAGAGAGAGAGAGAATGAGAGAATCTTCACAGACGAATCTATTCCGAAATGCATGATACCCAACAATGGGAATCATCGAGAGGAAGAAAACTGGTTAAAGACTGACAACAATATTCGTCCAAATTAATCATCCCAAAACTAAATGAACGAGTTGGACCTGTCTTAAGTAACCTTCAAGGAAATGCTGCCCTACAGGCGGTCCATCTCGCTGCTGATATGCAAGTCTTCGGGTCAGAAAGATAACACTCTCAGCGTGCTCAAGTACTACACTAAGATAGCGGGTGTTTATTAAACGCCCTGTTGTATATAGTTAATAATCACTCGGTATAGTTAATAATCACTCACAGCAAAGGTAATGGTGAGAGATAGTGAGAGAGACAACTGGTGAGAGATATTGAGAGACACAACTGGTGAGAGATAGTGAGACACACAACTGGTGAGAGATATTGAGAGACACAACTGGTGAGAGATAGTGAGAGACACAACTGGTGAGAGATAGTGAGAGACACAACTGGTGAGAGATAGTGAGAGACACAGTTAAATGAACCATCTGGCACGAACCTCCCTCTCACCTCTGATCAGAATTGCATTTCACCTTTGTAAATGCACATTAATGACACTTCGAACATTTTATGTAGGGCATACGTAAATCTGTGTATCTATGTATTTACGTATGTAGGTTAGCTTAGCATTTTAAAAGTACCGAATCACCTTCTGTGGTTGATTGTTCAATAAATCTCTGAACTATATGTTTAACTGATCTCTAACCCTGTCTATGGAGGACAGAAGAAAATGTATATATGTTGATTAGCATTGTAAATGTGTGGCCACGTTTGTGGTAGAAAATAATAAAAAAAAAACTCTACCAACACTGCCTCCGACAGGGCATACGACCCTCCACACGGAAGGTCACAAGGAAGGACCCTCCGTACGGAAGGTCACAAGGAAGGACCCTCCACACGGAAGGTCACAAGGAAGGACCCTCCGTACGGAAGGTCACAAGGAAGGACCCTCCACACGGAAGGTCACAAGGAAGGACCCTCCGTACGGAAGGTCACAAGGAAGGACCCTCCACACGGAAGGTCACAAGGAAGGACCCTCCGTACGGAAGGTCACAAGGAAGGACCCTCCACGCGGAAGGTCACAAGGAAGGACCCTCCACACGGAAGGTCACAAGGAAGGACCCTCCGTACGGAAGGTCACAAGGAAGGACCCTCCACGCGGAAGGTCACAAGGAAGGACCCTCCACACGGAAGGTCACAAGGAAGGACCCTCCACGCGGAAGGTCACAAGGAAGGACCCTCCACGCGGAAGGTCACAAGGAAGGACCCTCCACACGGAAGGTCACAAGGAAGGACCCTCCACACGGAAGGTCACAAGGAAGGACCCTCCACACGGAAGGTCACAAGGAAGGACCCTCCACGCGGAAGGTCACAAGGAAGGACCCTCCACAACAGGAAGGTCACAAGGAAGGACCCTCCACACGGAAGGTCACAAGGAAGGACCCTCCACACGGAAGGTCACAAGGAAGGTGACAACACAGTTCCACTCCACAACAGGAAGAGGCGCCCATAAGGAGGAGTGGAACTGCCGTGGACAGGCTGGGGCTGGGACACGAGTCTTCGAGGACCAAGAACAACTACCTGAGCCTGGCAAGCAAATGGGCCAAGACACGTGCAGTACATGATCCTCCCCCTGGACTGGTCGACAGAACGACGGCCTCACTTCTTGCAGGTCGGCGTTCGATTCCCCGATGGTCCTAGTGATTGGGCACCATTCCTTCCCTTCGTTCAGGTATGAGATCATTCTCCTCATATTCCTTCACAATGCCATATAGTTATTTACTGGCTTACCGCATACCAGTTGGGCGGCAGTGATGGGCAGGCAAACACGGTGTGGTGCTCAGTGCACACCACTTTTGTGCATGGCTTAAGCCCCCCCAACCCCCAACCCCCTTCCCCAACACCTCACCCCTAATTCTTCCTTCGATTTCTAAGATGACTCACGTCTAGTCTGGACCCGTTCTGGCCAGACCTGTCAGTATTCAACATGGGGGAGAGATGTCGGCGGCCTTGCTGTCATATCCAGCGTGTTAAGGTTCTACACCAGACCCAACAGAAGACGGCTGCTGGTACAGCACAAGCTCTTAGTAACATTCACAGTAACATCATTCCACCAGCCATCACACATTCTCTGACCGACTGGCAGATGAAGGCTGTGGCATGCAGATGACACATCTTTCTCTATTTTAATGTAGCCTAACAATAACGTGTACATAGAACTTAAAAAAAAATTGAAAGAAATGTATTAGTTTGTAATATCCGAGTTCAAAATGCGCAGCTACAGAATAGCAGCTATATTCATAGAGGAATGTAAATGTTAATCCTCTGGAATCCTATACATAGACAAAATATACATAAGTGTATATTGACCCTGAACTGAAAGCTGCACGATCCACTTAAACGGCTCAGGTTCGAAGTCCTTCTGGCAGTCAGGGAATGTGCAGTGCATCCATTATGTGGAATATTATTTCCCTTCTCTAAACCCTTGTTGATTGTTCCTTGTTGAGTGTTCCGTGTTGATTGTTCCTTGTTGATTGTTCCTTGTTGAGTGTTCCGTGTTGATTGTTCCTTGTTGATTGTTCCTTGTTGAGTGTTCCGTGTTGATTGTTCCTTGTTGAGTGTTCCGTGTTGAGTGTTCCTTGTTGAGTGTTCCGTGTTGATTGTTCCTTGTTGAGTGTTCCGTGTTGATTGTTCCTTGTTGCGTGTTCCTTGTTGATTGTTCCTGGCTGAGGTCGGTCCTGCACCTTCTCTATCACACAATAGGGGCTAGAGGTCATGGATACAATTTCCAGGAGTCATCAAACATTTAAGTAACCACTTACGAAACCTGTACATCTTTCCTCAGTCATGGCGGCTTTGTTTACATTTACTAAGCAGTTTGAGCTAAGCACTACGAGGTTCTTTATAATAATAATAATCTTGTGGTGTGACGTTTCCAAGCTCGTAAACTGCTTAATAAATACAGACTATGCCAGTATGACTGAGGAAAGATGTACAGGCTTCGTAAGTGGTGGAGTAAATACTTGATGACTCCTGGTCGTTCAATAAACTTATTTCAATTTCAATTTCAACTCCTGGTCCTTTGCTGTTTCTTGTATACCAGCACTATAATGGCTAGTCCCCCATGTACTCACCTATTTGTGCTTGCTGGGGTTGAGCTCTGGCTCTTAGGGCCCGCCTCTCAACTGCCAATTAACAGGTGTACAGATTCCTGAGCCTACTGGGCTCTATCATATCTACACTTGAAACTGTGTATGGAGTCAGCCTCCACCACATCACTTCCTAATGCATTCGATTTGTCAACCACTCTGACACTAAAAAAGTTCTTTCTAATATCTCTGTGGCTCATTTGGGCACTCAGTTTCCACCTGTGTCCCCTAGTGCGTGTGCCCCTCGTATTAAATAGACTGTCTTTATATACCCTATCGATTCCCTTGAGAATCTTGAATGTGGTGATCATGTCCCCCTTAACTCTTCTGTTTTCCAACGAAGTGAGGTTTAATTCCCGTAGTCTCTCCTCGTAGCTCATACCTCTCAGCTCGGGTACTAGTTTAGTGACAAACCTTTGAACCTTTTCCAGTTTAGTCTTATGCTTGACTAGATATGGACTCTATGCTGGAGCCGCATACTCCAGGATTAGTCTAACATATGTGGTATATAATGTTCTGAAAGATTCCTTACACAAGTTTCTAAAGGACGTTCTTATGTTAGCCAACCTGGCATATGCCGCTGATGTTATCCTCTTGATATGAGCTTCAGGGGACAGGTCTGGCGTGATATCAACCCCCAGGTCTTTCTCTCTCTCTGACTCTTGAAATATTTCATCTCCCAAATGGTACCTTGTATCTGGTCTCCTGCTTCCTACTCCTATCTTCATTACATTACATTTTCTTGGGTTAAACTCTAACAACCATTTGTTCGACCATTCCTGCAGCTTGTCCAGGTCTTCTTGAATCCTCAAGCTGTCCTCCTCTGTCTTAATCTTTCTCATAATTTTGGCGTCGTCAGCAAACATTGAGTGGAATGAGTCTATACCCTCTGGGAGATCATTTACGTATATCAGAAACAGGATAGGTCCGAGTACAAAGCCCTGTGGGACTCCATTGGTGACTTCACGCCAATCTGAGGTCTCACCCCTCACTGTAACTCTCTGCTTCCTATTGCTTAGGTACTCCCTTATCCACTGGAGCGCCCTACCAGTTATTCCTGCCTGTTTCTCCAGCTTATGCATCAACCTTTTATTGGGTACTATGTCAAAGGCTTTCCGACAGTCCAAAAAAATGCAGTCCGCCCATCCTTCTCTTTCTTGCTTAATCTTTGTCACCTGATCGTAGAATTCACCTGTAAGGCAAGATTTACCCTCCCTGAACCCATGTTTATGGGTTGTCACGAAGTCTCTTCTTTCCAGATGTGTTGCTAGGTTTTTTCTCACAATCTTCTCCATCACCTTGCATGGTATACAAGTTAAGGACACTGGCCTGTAGTTCAGTGCCTCTTGTCTGTCACCCTTTTTGTATATTATGACTACATTAGCCGTCTTCCATATTTCTGGCAGGTCTCCCGTTTCCAGTGACCTACTATACACTATGGAGAGTGGCAAACAAAGTGCTCCTGCACACTCTTTCACTACCCATGGTGAGATTCCGTCCGGCCCAACAGCTTTTCTCACGTCCAGATCCAACAGGTATCTCTTGACCTCATCTCTCGTAATTTCAAACCCATCCAAGGCCGCCTAGTTTACTGCCCTCTCTTCTAGCACCGTGACCTCTCCTTGTTCTATTGTGAAGACCTCCTGGAACCTCCTGTTGAGTTCTTCACACACCTCTTTGTCTTTCTCTGTATACTTGTCCTCGCCTGTACTAAGTTTCATTACCTGTTCTTTCACTGTTGTTTTCCTCCTGATGTGACTGGGGAGTAGCTTTGGTTCGGTCTTGGCTTTGCTATATCATTTTCATAATTTTTCTCTGCTTCCCTTCTCACACTAACATACTCATTCCTGGTTCTCTGGTATCTCTCTGCTTTCTGGTATTCTGTTATTTCGGAAGTTCCTCCACGCCCTTTTGTTCAGTTCCTTTGCTTCCATACATGCCCTATTAAACCATGGATTCTTCTTTTGCTCCTCGGATTTTTCCTTTGGGGCCGGGATAAACCTGTTTACTGCTTCCTGACACTTTTGGGGTGACATAGTCCATCATTACAAACAGAAGTCACAATAGCGTGATGCATCAAATGAACAAATCCACAAATCCATCCCAGCAGCGTCTGGGATGCTCTCGGACTCAGGTTCGAATCCTCGTCACGGCCCTTGTGGATTTGTTTATAGTCCATCATGTCTTGTACAGACTTAACTCTGAGGTCTGTGTTCCATGGTATATCCCTTAGGAAACTTCTCATCTCCTCATAATTCCCCTTTCGTTATGCCAAACTTTTGTTTCCTAGTTCTTTTTTGGGGGGGAGATAAATCCTCGCTCTACCAGGTGTGTGTGTGTGTGTGTGTGTGTGTGTGTGTGTGTGTGTGTGTGTGTGTGTGTGTGTGTGTGTGTGTGTGTGTGTGTGTAATTACCTAAGTGTAGTTACAGGATGAGAGCTACGCTCGTGGTGTCCCGTCTTCCCAGCACTCAAAAAAACTGTTATTCACACACACGTTGGCGTGCGAGCGCGCGTGTGTGTGTGTACTCACCTATTTGTGCTTGCAGGATCGAGCATTGGCTCTTGGATCCCGCCTTTCCAGCCATCGGTTGTTTACAGCAATGACTCCTAAATATAAATGAAAACTCCACACCCCAGAAGTGACTCGAACCCGGACCTCCAGGAGCACATTGCAACTGGTGTCACGGTGCCTTAATCCACTCGACCATCTGTGACTACAAAAATGTAGACTTAAGTTAAAGGAAGAAAGCCTTATTAATGGGGTCGACCTGAGGACCATCGGGACCCCAGCGGGTGACCCCAGACACTGACTATGACTCTTCCTCAGAAAATTCGTGTTAGAATTATTAATCCTACTTTTTCGGTCATATTAAATAATATATATCTCTTTGACCCGGCCAGGATTCGAACCCATGCCGTCCAGGATCACCCCTAAACGTACACAGTACCGTGACCACCGCACCAATGATCGTCTAAACTTTTGATGTTTGAGCCTCGTTAAATAATCGTTTAATTACTATGCAATGAGTATTAATTTTGTTGAGTGTTGACTTATATATCGTGCACAATATCACAAGAATATGAAGATAATATATTGAGGTCATACAATAGGCTCGAACCTGCGTCCCTGGACTCGCCAGGCACAAGCACTACCAGCTGAACAATGACGATTTTCAATCGTGTGTGTGTGTGTGTGTGTGTGTGTGTGTGTGTGTGTGTGTGTGTGTGTGTGTGTGTGTGTGTGTGTGTGTGTGTGTAAGATGGTGTGTTCCGCCTGGTGGTCTAATGTTTACTAAAGCACTTCATCCCTTCTCTCTCCACCATTCCTTCTGCTCCATACACACGACCAGTTCTTAACGACCCTCTCCACCCTTCACCCTCTCTCTCTCTCTCTCTCTCTCTCTCTCTCTCTCTCTCTCTCTCTCTCTCTCTCTCTCTCTCTCTCTCTCTCTCTCTCTCTCTCTCTCTTCCTCCCTATTCTCTACTATCCACCAGCTCCCCTTCTCTTCACTCTTATTCTCCCTCCATATCTAGGCCTCCTTGACCCCCCCCCCCCTCCCCCATTCTCTCCTCTTCCTGTGCAATTTGTCCCCTCTTTTTTCCCATTCCCTCTCCCCCCTCCCTCTCCTTCCCGCCTGAGGGGAGACACACGCCTGCTACTCTTCCGCCACAATTAACAATTACAATGTACAACGTCGGGGCCAATTAAGCCAATTAGCCAATACAATTGATGAAATTAAATTCGGTTACATTAGGCCAGCCGAGCGTACGGTCCAGTTGGCTGGCTGGATCACAGGGAATAACGAACTTATTAACATATAACGAGAGTTTGGGAGACGTGGAGCGGTAAATATTAGAAATTGTTACATTATAACTGGGGAATAATGGCTTATTTGAATACTGTGTAGAGGCGTTTGTGCTAGTGGTGGCCAGGGACGAGTGTGGTGGTGATTGTGGTGGAGGGGGTAGTGATTGTGGTGATTGTGGTGGTGGTGATGGTGGTGGTGGTGGTGAATGTGGTGGAGGGGGCGGTGGTGATTGTGATTGTGGTGGTAGAGGTGGTGATTGTAGTTGTGGTGGTAGTGGTGGTGGTGATTGTGGTGGTGGTGGTGGTGATTGTAGAGGTGATGGTGGTGGTGGTGATTGTGGTGGTGATGATGGTGATTGTGGTGGTGGTGATTGTAGTTGTGGTGGTGGTGGTGATTGTGGTGACTCATTTGTTTTTCCATATTTCAACCATGTTCTCTTGTCGGATTTTAATTAATATTAAGTAGGCTGTCCACGTCTATTCCCCCCCCCCCCCACTCTCAGTATTTTGTATGCTGTGGTCATGCAGAGGTAGAACAGCTTATTGATAGAGCTCGGGTGCATGGGGGGAATTGTATAACATCCTGGTTTGTGTCTCGGAGAGGCTGCAAGATCCAAGTAAGGTCAGTAGAACTTTTGGTTGCAATTCTTTTACCATGTCGTAGCTCAGTCGATTAAGGCAGCGTCTGGGATCTTCTCGGACGTAGGTTCGAACCCTCGTCACGGCCCTTGTGGATTTGCTCATGTTCCCTGTGTTTCCTCACTCCTCTTGGGTTGTGGGATCGAGGGACTTTAAGCGTAAACTGTCCTATTACCTTAATGGTGACCCTTAAGGACCTTTAAGGTACGGTGACCCTTAAGGAGTGCTCTACAGCACATGTTTCCAGGGCTTTGTTCTTGATGTATAAACACTCAAACACACACACACACACACACGAACACACAAGGTCAAGTAATAAACACACAGGGTCAAGTAATAAACACACAAGATCAAGTAATAAACACACAAGATCAAGTAATAAACACACAAGATCAAGTAATAAACACACAAGATCAAGTAATAAACACACAAGGTCAAGTAATAAACACACAGGGTCAAGTAATAAACACACAAGATGAAGTAATAAACACACAAGATCAAGTAATAAACACACAAGATCAAGTAATAAACACACAAGGTCAAGTAATAAAGACACAAGGTCAAGTAATAAACACACAGGGTCAAGTAATAAACACACAAGGTCAAGTAATAAACACACAAGATCAAGTAATAAACACACAAGGTCAAGTAATAAACACACAAGATCAAGTAATAAAGACACAGGAGAGATGAACGAGGCGAGACAGACCGACTCATAAGAGCAGCCTCACCCAGCCACATAATTAGGGACACCTGCTGACATAAGCAGTCCTCCTCACCTCTCTGGCCGTCTCCTCCAGCCAAAATATAACTTCATAAATTATGAGCAGGAGTTGCAGCCAAAGACGACAGCCTTCGCTACAGTGAATCAAGGTCATTTTAGCGACGTTTACGGCCCATTAACTCTGAAATTAGCTGCTTATTAAGTCGGGAGGCGTGGGAGGGGGAGGGAGGGAGGGGGATGCGTGGAAAGGGAGAAGGGAGGGAGGGAAGAGGAAAGGGGGGGGGAGAAGGGGTAGGCGTTCCTAGGATATGCAGATTATCAGCTCACTCTCAATGGCCGCTTCAGAATTTTATATGAAACGAGGGAAAAAGTCATTGTTCATCTTCGCCAATTTAAATGTCAAATCGTCTCCTGAATCTGAGAGAGCACCTGAACGTTTCACAGGACGACACAAGAACGTAAGAATGAAGGAAACTGCTGAGGGCTCATTGGGCCCATACGAGGCAGCTCCTATTTACATCCACACACACACACACGCACGCACACACACACACACACACACACACACACACACACACACACACACACACGCACGCACACACACACACACACACACACACACACACACACACACACACACACACACGCACGCACACACACACACACACACACACACACACACACACGCACACACGCACACACACACACACACACACACACACACACGCGCGCGCGCGCACAAACACCTGTTGATTGACGGTTGAGAGGCGGGACCAAAGAGCCAGAGCTCAACCCCCGCAAGCACAATTAGGTGATCACACACACGCGCACACACACACACACACACACACACACACACACACACACACACACACACACACACACACACACACACACACACACACACACAAACACACATGTCTATCCCACGCTTGAACCAAGCAAGTGTTCCTATGTCTATAACTGATCTATAATATAATGTGTTCCATATCCCACCAACCCTTACCAGCCCCGCTGGGCCTACCTGGCCCAACATACAACCACAGCGCAAAAAATTACAGTTGAGAGGCGGGATCAAGGAGCCAGAGCTTAACACCCACGAGCAAAACTAGGTGAGTACAACTAGGTGATCACATGGAACCCACCACACAGGGCGACCCACCACACAGAGCGACCCACCACACAGGGCGACCCACCACACAGGGCGACCCACCACACAGGGCGACCCACCACACAGGGCGACCCACCACACAGGGGGACCCACCACACAGGGCGACCCACCACACAGGGGGACCCACCACACAGGGCGACCCACCACACAGGGCGACCCACCACACAGGGCGACCCACCACACAGGGGACCCACCACACAGGGGACCCACCACACAGGGGGACCCACCACACAGGGTGACCCACCACACAGGGCGTCCCACCACACAAAGACCTCGTCAAACTACCTGCCATCAATCTCAGAGGAAACAAGCAACAGGAAACAGATCATTCAGTAATGCAGGAGATAATAATGGAACTACAATGACAAAGAAACGCTCTCGCGGATAAATTAAACATTAAAAATAATAATCGCATCAATATAATGACTCTAAAATATATATAACATTGATAATGACATTCAACAAGATGAGATGATGACTGGAATTATTGTATAATATCATTGGCATCAGGATAAGTGTTGTTGATGTGGCAATAGGGGTTAGACGTGTCTCCAGGCCCCTGGGGTCTGATCCTGACCCCAGGCACCCGGGGTCTGATCCTGACCCCTGGCACCCGGGTCTGATCCTGACCCCTGGCACCCGGGGTCTGATCCTGACCCCAGGCACCCGGGGTCTGATCCCGACCCCTGGCACCCGGGGTCTGATCCTGACCCCAGGCACCCGGGGTCTGATCCTGACCCCTGGCACCCGGGTCTGATCCTGACCCCTGGCACCCGGGGTCTGATCCTGACCCCAGGCACCCGGGGTTTGATCCTGACCCCAGGCACCCGGGGTCTGATCCTGACCCCAGGCACCCGGGGTCTGATCCTGACCCCAAGTAATAATCATGACACCTGATCATTAAAATCTCAGGGACGGTTGCTGATAGCACATCTAGGTGAGCACGCACGCACACACACACACACACACACACACACACACACACACACACACACACACACACGCACACACACACACACACACACACACACACACACACACACACACACACACACACACACACACACACACGTCATTAAACTTGAGCAATTGTTTAATCAAAACTTTTGGGTCTCGGCAACACCCCAGTTTTAAATTCAAGAATTTACTGCAGACATCATCCACATCAAAATTTCATTTACATTACATTATTCATCCCTCCAAAGTTTGCTGAATAACTCTGAGAGATATTTGTCTCACTTCTTCATAATACTGACGAGAGAGAGAGAGAGAGAGAGAGAGAGAGAGAGAGAGAGAGAGAGAGAGAGAGAGAGAGAGAGAGAGAGAGAGAGAGAGAGAGAGAGAGATGCGTGCATAACCTCAGAATAGAAATAGAAGGAAGCACTAAAAATTTTTATTAATATGCCATTTCCACTACACACACACACAAATAAGACACACTAACGTGATATCTGAAGTGATTATCACTATTATGTAATAAGAACAAATAACGTAAGTTATTATCACAGGAATAATTAGTTAATATACACGAAATAGGGTTTTGTATATCAGTATAATAGACGCAAATATAACACTACTCTTCGACGTGTTAACTAGATAAGTAACAAGATATACTGGATAACAAGCCTTGTTAACAGGTCTGCTAGTGGTGATATCAGCTACCCCACCACCAGCTGTGGACTGCGTCCAGTACCTGAATCAGCCGCTCCATCCATCTGTTGTCTCCCCAGCTATTATTTTTTGCCCCAGATTTATTTTTTTCCCGAATAAGAGTTATAAATGTCAAGGGGCCAAGAGCACTTTATGGAGGCTACTCAGAGGCAGCGTGGTGACCTGAGGGAGCGGGACGTCCTGGGGGCGGCCATGAAGCGCCTGGCTTCCATCTAACTTGTAAATTATAATAAATATATCAACGATTGATTGATTGATTGATGAAGATTAAGCCACCCAAGAGGTGGCACGGGCATGAATAGCCCGTAAGTGGTGGCCCTTTTGAGCCATTACCAGTATCAAGAGCTGATACTGGAGATCTGTGGAGGCGTGACTGCACCCTGCGTGACGGGAGATGTCTCCCGGACCAAGTGGTGACCAGATGGTCAATTTATCAACTGTGTCTCGCTGTATTTATATCCGTGACTGACAGAGTGTATTTACTATTTGTATTTACTATATTTGTATCTGCAGAATCGAGCTATTAGCTCTTTGACCCCGCCTCTCTAACCTATTTTTATTTTTCTTCTATTATGTCTATATATTTCTTTCTAACACACACACATTCACATCCCCAGGAAGCAGCCCGTAGCAGCTGTCTAACTCCCAGGTACCTGTTTACTGCTAGGTAACAGGTGCATCAGGGTGAAAGAAACTCTGCCCATTTTTGTTTCCGCCGGCGAAGGAAACAAGTCGAACCCCGGACCACAAGACTACGTATCCAGTGTGCTATCCACTCAGCCACACAGCGCAACACAGTGTGTGTGTGTGTTCGTGTGTGTGTGTGTGTGTGTGTGTGTGTGTTCGTGTGTGTACTTACCTAATTGTACTTACCTAATTGTGCTTGCGGGGGTTGAGCTCTGGCTCTTTGGTCCCGCCTCTCAACCGTCAATCAACTGGTGTACAGATTCCTGAGCCTATTGGGCTCTATCATATCTACATTTGAAACTGTGAATGGAGTCAGCCTCCACCACATCACTTCCTAATGCATTCCATTTGCTAACTACTCTGACACTGAAAAAGTTCTTTCTAACGTCTCTGTGGCTCATCATTGTGTGTGTGTGTGTGTGTGTGTGTGTGTGTGTGTGTGTGTGTGTGTGTGTGTGTGTGTGTGTGTGTGTGTGTGTGTGTGTGAGTATGTGTGTGTGTGTGTGTGTGTGAGTATGTGTGTGTGTGTGTGTGTGTGTGAGTATGTGTGTGTGTGTGTGTGTGTGAGTATGTGTGTGTGTGTGTGTGAGTGTGTGTGAGTATGTGTGTATGTGTGTGTGTGTGTGTGTGTGTGTGTGTGTGTGAGTGTGTGTGAGTGTGTGTGTGTACCAGTCAGTGGCTGGAGGCTGATAGCGACCAAAACTCAAGGCAAATAACAGTCAGGGCTTTGCCCATTTTCACGAGAAAAAAATAAATAAAAAATGCAAACGAGAAGAAAGAACTGGTAAACAACATTGCAAAACGCATGAAAAACAAAACAAAAATGTAGAAACCCCAGAGTAGAAAGAGAAATATTAAGAAACCAATTTCAAATTATTGAAATAGAATGTGCATAGAGCTAAAAGAGAAAGGGGGGCGCGCCAGGGTGTAGGAGGACGGCTGGCGACAGGAATTCTGATAAGGCAATCAGAGCAGGAACGAAGCGAGGGAAACAAGGGGAGAGAGAGAGAGAGAGAGAGAGGTGAAAACAGGGATCAATGGAGGGAGAGTTATTGGAAGAGAGGCGAAGGAGGAGACGGAGAGCAAATCTGGGATTCTCAGTTCTAGCAAATGTTATTTGTTGTGGTTCGGGTGCGAGGGAGCGTGTAGGGAGGATATAAGAGGGGAAGAATGGAAAAGGCGGAGGATGAAAACGAATAGGAAGAAGGGTGGGGGGAAGGAAGTGAAGGACGGTGAAGAGGAGGAAGAAGACGTGCAGAATTAAGAAAGGAAGAGGTAAGAACAATAGAATGAGGATGAATTACAATAAAAAGAGAGAGAAAACGAAAGAGAAAGAAGCGAGAAATAAATCATATATAATGGAACAATATTTTAAAAAACTTTGACAAAGATGCGAGATATGGCAAAGACCAGAAAATGAAAAAGGAGAGAAATTTCAAGAAAAGGGGAGAAATAGAAGAAGAAAAAGAACTAAGGAAAAAACAGGAAGGAGGGGAGGGAGAAGTGCAAACACCCGCAATAACAACAGGACACACAAGGTACACTAACCAAGGTGAAAGACACCCAGGATACCCAGGACACCTAGGACACCCAGGACACCCAGGACACCCAGGACACCCAGGGCACCACAGGACACCCAGGACACCCAGGACACACAGGGCACCACAGGACACCCAGGACACCTAGGACACCTAGGACACCCAGGATACCTAGGACACCCAGGACACCCAGGACACCCAGGGCACCACAGGACACCCAGGACACCTAGGACACCCAGGGCACCACAGGACACCCAGGACACCTAGGACACCTAGGACACCCAGGATACCTAGGACACCCGGGACACCTAGGACACCCAGGACACCCAGGACACCCAGGGCACCACAGGACACCCAGGACACCTAGGACGCCCAGGATACCCAGGACACCCAAAACACCTAGGACACCCAGGACACCTAGGACACCCAGGACACCCAGGACACCTAGGACACCCAGGACACCCAGGACACCTAGGACACCCAGGACACCCAGGACACCTAGGACACCCAGGACACCCAGGGCACCACAGGACACCCAGGACACCTAGGACACCTAGGACACCCCAGGACATCCAATACACAAAGGACACCCAGGACTCCTAGGGCACCCAGGACTCCTAGGACACCCAGGACACCTAGGACACCCAGGATCCAGATTCACGAAGCAGTTACGCAAGTACTTACGAACGTGTACATCTTTCCTCAACCTCTGACGGCTTTGGTTACATTAATTAAACAGTTTACAAGAATGAAAACTTGCCAATCAACCGTTGTTATTGTTATAAACAGCCTCCTGGTGATTTGGAGCTCATTAACTGTTTAATAATTGTAAACAAAGCCTTCAAAGATGGAGGAAAGATGTACAGGTTCGTAAGTGCTTGCGTAACTGCTTCGTGAATCTGGCCCCAGGACATCTAGTACACCCAGGACACCTATGACACCCAGGACACCCAAGACAACACAACGATGCAACACATTCACAGGACAATCCTTGGTAACGTGTAGCTACGTACACAGGTGTACTACACACACACACACACACACACACACACACACACACACACACACACACACACACACACACACACACACACACACTTACACACACACACACACACACACACACACACACACACACACACACACACACACACACACACACACACACACACACACACAGGACACCTAGGAATACATGGGAGAGGTATACATAAAATATACACCTTATTCATGGGAGGAGCATCACACTGAGGAGTCACACTGCTGCAGGCTCCAGGATAATTCAAATTATCTAAGTGTTGGGAGTAGGGTGAGTGTTACAAGTGGTGTCCCAGAATACATGAAGGTGTAGGGAATTTGAAAAGAAACTAAAGATAAAAAATGATTGTCTGTGAATGAAAAATCTTGGCTAGAAATGTTGATCTTTCAAAACAGCAGAATGTCAACAAAGATGGCCGCCGCCACAGGGAGGACAGTACCCCAACAAAGGAATGTTTGGCAGGTTTCTCACAACAAGATGTAATGAAGGGTGGTTTTCTTGGCAGGTTAGTGATTATTGAGGACATGCCAAAGAATTATGAAGAAAAAAGTAAGTTAAATTAGAACAAGAAAATAAAGGTCTAAAGATTGAATTTTGTAATTTAAAAGGAAGTATTTTCCAGCAAAATAAGGAAATTATCAGTTTGACAAATAAGGTAAGGATACAGGAAGAACACATCAAGGAACTAGTAAAGGATAATGAAGCATGGAAAGGGAAGAATAGGAAATTTGAAGAAATAAACAAGAAAATAGACTCATATGGTGAACAACTCCAAGGGAGCCTGAGGGCTAACATGGAGTTAGGCAAGGAGATGCAACGAGAAACTTCATTAGCAACTCAAATAGAGGAGGCTAATAAAGAACTAGAAAAGTATAAAGAAGAAATAAAAGAGACGTATGCACAATTTGTAAAGGAGAAAGAGACAATCAAGGAAGTGTGTTGGGAAGTCAAAACCAGAAATGACCAACAAGAAGCAGAAATTAGGCAAGCAATTAGAAAAAAACTGGTTACCAACAATAAACTAGTACAAAACACTGCAGACAGAAGTAACTCCATAATAATTTTTGGATGTTTAGAGAAGGAAATTTCATCTAGGGTGGACCGAGCAGCAGAAGAGATGAAAATCATAGAGAAAATAGTAGGTTTAGGAGAAGGCTCAAAGGAAAATGTCAGTGATTTTAGAAGAATAGAAAATATGAGAAAGATAAGAACCGTCCATTAAGGGTTACGTTTAATGGAGTGAAAAACATGATGGAAGTGCTTAGAAATGCCAGGAAATTGCAGAGTGATGAAGTTGGCAAACTTTGGTCAATAAGACAAGACCTCTCAAAGGAAGACAGAGAAAAGCTGAAAATGAACCTCATTGAAGGTAAACGTCTAAATGGGAATAGAAATGAAGAAGACAAAATTCTGTTTTCTACAAAGTGTCAGGGACTGGAAAGCTTGTGAAATGGTACATAAAAACAAGGCAACAAAATCATTAGTGGAAGGGGGGAGTAAAGAACACAGGGAAAGGGAACATGTTCCTGAAAATTGTATATACCAACATAGATGGAGTTAGATCAAAAACATTGGAGTTGCAAGATATAACTCAGCTTAAGGTCCCAGATATTGACGCATTATCAGAGACGAAACTTGAAGGAAATATTTAAAATGAAGTCGTATTCCCAAGGGGCTACTCAGTTTGGAGACGTAACAGGGCAACTAGGAAGGGGGATAAGAAATAATAATAGGAAGGATAAAAAACTTAGATGATTGTCATGCCCTTCAAGAAGACCTGGACAAAATAAGTATATGGAACACCACTTAGCAAATGGAATTTAATGTGAATAAATGCCATGTTATGGAATGTGGGATAGGAGAACATAGACCCCACACAACCTATAAATTATGTGAAATATCTTTAAAGAATTCTGATAAAGAAAAAGATCTAGGGGTGGTTCTAGATAGAAAACTATCTCCTCAGGACCACATAAAGAACGTTATGCGAGGAGCCTATGCCACGCTTTCTAACTTCAGAATGGCTTTTAAATACATGGATGGCGAAATACTAAAGAAATTGTTCACAACATTTTTAGGCCAAAGCTAGAATATGCAGCGGTAGTGTGGCGCCCATATCTTAAGAAACACATCAACAAACTGGAAAAGGTGCAAAGACATGCCACTAAGTAGCTTCCAGAACTGAAGGGCAAGAGCTACAAGGAGAGGTTAGAGGCATTAAATATGCCAAAACTGGAAGAAAGAAGAAAAAGAGGAGATATGATTACAACGTACAAAATAGTAACAAGAATTTATAAAATTGATAGGGAAGATTTCCTGAGACCTGGAACTTCAAGAACAAGAGGCCATAGATTTAAACTAACTAAACAAAGATGCCAAAGAAATACAAGAAAATTCACTTTCGCAAACAGAGTGGTAGACGGTTGGAACAAGTTAAGTGAAAAGGTGGTGGAGGCCAAGATCGTCAGTAGTTTCAAAGCGTTATATGACAGTGCTGGGAAGACGGGACACCACGAGCGTAGCTCTCATCCTATAACTACACTTAGGTAATTACACACACACACGCGCGTGCGAGTGTGAGATGCGGGAATAATATAATACAATCAAGCCCCGTGAGGACCAGGAAGGAAATGCGAGATACGGCCCCGCCTCGACCCGACCTGCCCAGCACGCTCCGCCGGGCCCCGCCTCGACCCGACCTGCCCAGCACGCTCCGCCGGGCCCCGCCCCGCCCCTCAAGGATTGACATCCTACGTTCAACATCGATCCGTTCAGCTGAACCTGCCCTGGACAAGCCAATTTTACCCACTCATATCTCTCAACGCCGCCCAGCCTGCACCGCCCTGACCAGCTATATTCTGCCCCGTCCAGCCTGTCCCGTCCAGCCTGTCCCGTCCAGCCTGCCCCGTCCAACCTGTCCCGTCCAGCCTGCCCCGTCCAGCCTGTCCCGTCCAGCCCTGTCAGTAACCGCGCCTTGCTAACCCGTCCTGCATCACCCGGTGTGGATCAACTCACCAAGAGTGTCTGTGTGGGTGTTGGCCTGCGTCAGGGTGTGAATGTTTCTGTCCTCTTTATATCTACCTATCAGTCAAAATCTGCCTTTCCCTCTATCCTCTACCATTCCACGTACTCTCCCCTCCCACTTTCTTCCACCTCCCACTTACTCTCCCTCCCACTTACTCTTACTCCCACTTTCTCCCCCCTCCCACTTACTCTCCCTCCCCCCCAACAAAGGAGGAGACAATCACTCTCTCACTGTCTCAGTCTCTCCTGAACTGAGCGGCCAAACATCAGTAATTAATTGAATCTGATAAAAGTTGGCGCCAGTGCAAATCTTTCTTTAATTACCTCACTCCGACGATCTGTTGGTCGTGATCAGACGCCCTGATACTGAGACTAGGGAGAGGGGGAGGGAGAGAGGTATTGGAGGGGGAGAGAGAGAGAGAGAGAGAGAGAGAGAGAGAGAGAGAGAGAGAGAGAGAGAGAGAGAGAGAGAGAGAGAGAGAGAGAGAGAGAGAGAGAGAGAGAGAGATGGAAAGGAGGGGTGGTGGGACCTAGCTCCAGGGCCCCGCCACTAACTACTGGGTACTTATACTGGTGTGGACACGCCGTGTACTCTTGTCATATCTTCCCATAAGAGAGACGAGCGTGGCGTGCACAACCTCTGTTCCCTGTTCGAATCCCAGCATATACGGACACTTTCTGACATATCTCTGCATCAATGTGTTTTCCATTTTTCTACTGTACCTGCTTGTTATTTTCCCATATGGAACAGTCTGAGTCCACCATGTCCATTCCCCCCAGTATCTTGTACACCACGATCATATCACCTCTCCCCTCGCATTCTTACATTTAATGCTCTTAAGCTGCACTGATGGGCCCTTTCTCCTGGCATCAAACTTTTAGCTGATTTCTGGACCTTCTCAACCTTCTTGAGTGCGATAATGTGAGAGTTCCACAACGACGCTGTAGGTTGTAGGGTTGGTCTAACATAGGTGGTGTATACTGTGTCAATGACTTCTTGTCTGCTTGTCTGTCTGAGTTTGTCTGACACAGGAGTGTTTGCACAACCAGTTATGAATAGTTTATGATTTAATAATTGGACTTGGTTCATGTAAAAAATTTATATTTTGGGCTCAGTTTTTGAGGCCCTTCAGTGCCTGTGCAATCTTTTCCAGAACTACCCCACAGGATGGGTGCTGGGGTCCACTGCCAACCACAGGATGGGTGCTGGGGTCCACTGCCAATCACAAGATGGGTGCTGGGGTCCACTGCCAACCACAGGATGGGTGCTGGGGTCCACTGCCAATCACAAGATGGGTGCTGGGGTCCACTGCCAATCACAAGATGGGTGCTGGGGTCCACTGCCAATCACAGGATGGGTGCTGGGGTCCACTGCCAATCACAAGATGGGTGCTGGGGTCCACTGCCAATCACAAGATGGGTGCTGGGGTCCACTGCCAATCACAGGATGGGTGCTGGGGTCCACTGCCAATCACAAGATGGGTGCTGGGGTCCACTGCCAATCACAAGATGGGTGCTGGGGTCCACTGCCAATCACAGGATGGGTGCTGGGGTCCACTGCCAATCACAGGATAGGTACTGGGGTCTACTGCCAATCACAGGATGGGTATGGGGTCCACTGCCAACCACAGGATGGGTATGGGGTCCACTGCCAATCACAGGATCGGTATGGGGTCCACTACCAATCACAGGATGGGTACTGGGGTCCACTGCCATTCACAGGATGGGTATGGGGTCTAATACCACTAACAGAGTAGGTATGGGGGGGTCCACTATCACTCACAGGATGGGTATAGGGTCCACTACCGCTCACAGGATGAGTATTTGAGTCCACTACCAGTCACAGAATGGGTATGGGGTACACTACTAATCACCGGATTGGTATGGGGTGCATCATAAACTAACTACGTAACCACACGTAACTACCAATTAACCGGGGTAATAAAGTGAGGTGTGTGGAGCCCCGCTGAGCACGGGTCACGCTCCACCAAGTCTACTAGAGTTTACCTCCAGAAAAACATGGTTGACTTGGTTTGACCATGTCGTAGCTCAGTCGATTAAGGCAGCGTCTGGGGTGCTCTTGGACGTAGGTTCGAATCCTCGTCACGGCCCTTGTGGATCTGTACAACAACGGTACACACGCACAAGACCAACGAGACGGTACTACGTGTCAACGGTACGATATGGCAACGGCGCCTACCTTGTCATGACGGCAACAGAACAACAGACCAACGGCGCCTGACAACGGGACAACACGACCATGTGAGCCCGTTAAACCAGAGCTCGTGCCCAGGAGCTTGAGCCTGCAGGGATGATCATTAGACAAGATCAGCTGTGGTGCCTTGCAGAGATGGCCACCGCTAGGACTCAGTTGTGCTTGCGGGGGTTGAGCTTTGGTCCCGCCTCTCAACTGTCAATCAACTGATGTACAGATTCCTGAGCCTACTGGGCTCTATCATATCTACACTTGAAATGTATGTATGTATGGAGTTAAATATGTAATTTGTGTGTGTGTGCATGTGCGTGTGCGTGCGTGCGTGTGTGTTTGTGTGTGTGAGAGAAACATAGAGGGGCGGGAAGGGGTTGGATTGTTGGTTAAACGAGTGTTTTACAGAGTAAACGTAGAGGCAAGAGTTTTATGCGGGGGCAGGACTAACAGCTGAGCAACCTCTCGGTACAACGACCTCCCATGATAAAGCACACACAATGGGGTGGGTGAGATGGGTGGGTGAGGGGGAATGGGTGAGGGAGTGGGTGTGGCTGTGTGGGTCTGTGGGGGAGGGTGTTTATAAGTATGAGGGGGTGTAAAAGTAAGTGTGAACATCTAGCTAAACTCACCTAGTTGTGTTTTAATAGGACGAGCTTCAGCTGCTGGATCCTGCCTTTTAGTTGGCCGTTATCTGATGCAGTGGCAACAACCTTCAGTAATGATATATTTGGTTAGTCTTGACTACCTCTCTAGCTAGTTCACCTTGCTTACTGCTCATTCATTCCTCATATCGTTGATATGGGTAGGCCTATATTAAGTAATGTTTCACGTAGCTCACATGGGGAGACCTATCTGGCTTCAAACAGTTCCTGCTTGTAATGTGCTTCAAGCAGTTCCTGCTTGTAATGTGCTTCAAGCACTTCCTGCTTGTAATGTGCTTCAAGCACTTCCTGCTTGTAATGTGCTTCAAGCAGTTCCTGCTTGTAATGTGCTTCAAGCAGTTCCTGCTTGTAATGTGCTTCAAGCACTTCCTGCTTGTAATGTGCTTCAAACAGTTCCTGCTTGTAATGTGCTTCAAACAGTTCCTGCTTGTAATGTGCTTCAAGCACTTCCTGCTTGTAATGTGCTTCAAACAGTTCCTGCTTGTAATGTGCTTCAAACAGTTCCTGCTTGTAATGTGCTTCAAGCAGTTCCTGCTTGTAATGTGCTTCAAGCACTTCCTGCTTGTAATGTGCTTCAAGCACTTCCTGCTTGTAATGTGCTTCAAGCACTTCCTGCTTGTAATGTGTTTCAAGCACTTCCTGCTTGTAATGTGCTTCAAGCACTTCCTGCTTGTAATGTGCTTCAAACAGTTCCTGCTTGTAATGTGCTTCAAACAGTTCCTGCTTGTAATGTGCTTCAAACAGTTCCTGCTTGTAATGTGCTTCAAGCACTTCCTGCTTGTAATGTGCTTGTAATGTGCTTCAAACAGTTCCTGCTTGTAATGTGCTTCAAACAGTTCCTGCTTGTAATGTGCTTCAAACAGTTCCTGCTTGTAATGTGCTTCAAGCAGTTCCTGCTTGTAATGTGCTTCAAACAGTTCCTGCTTGTAATGTGCTTCAAGCACTTCCTGCTTGTAATGTGCTTCAAACAGTTCCTGCTTGTAATGTGCTTCAAACAGTTCCTGCTTGTAATGTGCTTCAAACAGTTCCTGCTTGTAATGTGCTTCAAACAGTTCCTGCTTGTAATGCTGTTTGCTTTACTAGTTACTTAAAGTGTTACTGTAGTTAAGAGTGCGTTAACAGTGTGTGGGTCAGGTCATTAGCTCTTCTCGTTATCACCTTCACTCTGTTTTCTTAAGGTAAAGGCAGCAGACCGGGATCCTGTAGTACACTTTTAAGTAGTGTTCCTTCACGTGAAAGTCTCCATGTCCCGGGGCATGATTCATCAAGCATTTACTTGTCTCCTTACGAAACATGTACATCTTTACACAGTCATGGCGGTTTACAGTTATTAAATATTTTATAAACTCCGAAGTTCTACGAAGTTATCTATAACAATAACGTTCCTATCTTGAGGTTATCTTGAGAAGATTTCGGGGCTAAGCGTCCCCGCGGCCCGGTTCTCGACCAGGCCTCCTTTTCATTACACATCCCCAGGAAGCAGCCCGTAGCAGCTGTTTAACTCCCAGGTAACTGTTTACTGCTAGGTAACAGGGGTATCAGGGTGAAAGAAACATTTTGCCCATTTGTCTCCGCCTCCACCGGGGATCGAACCTGGAACCTCAGGACTACGAATCCGAAGCGCTGTCCACCCAGCTGTCAGGCGTCCCACCTTGGCTTGTAAAATTTCGTAGCTCGAGTATACTGTTGAATATATATAGATAGAAAGCGGTCATGGTCGAGGAAAGATGTACAGGCTTCGTAAGTGTTTACACTTTAATGCTTTATGAATCCTTGCCTATGCTCTTAATGAAGGCGTTTATGCTTTAATAACATACGAATGAAGGTAACTGCAGAAGGCCTATTGGCCCATTCGACGCAGCTCCAATTTATAACCACTCAATCTCATTCATATATATGTCTAACCTACGCATGAAACAATCAAGGGATCCTACTTCTATTAAGTTACGCGGTAATTGGTTCCACAAATCAACAACCCAGTCACTGAATCAGTATTTACCCAGGTCTTTCCTAAATCTAAACTTATCCAATTTATACCCAATTTAGTGCGAGAGTTAACACACGCCGTGATGTTTTGCGTGCGCGCGCCTCGGGTGCGCATCATGGCGTGGCTTACTCCTACGGCATTGTGGGTGTGTGACTGTGGCAGGCGCCTCCTTCTCTCTCAACTGTGTTGGTTTTCTTTCACCTGACCCAAGGTCCCGGGAGGACTGGTCAGAGACCGGGCCGCGGGGACACTGACCCCCGGAATCAACGCAAGGTAACACAACTCTACCTTACATTTACTGGGGTTGAAGTCGAGGATCCGCCTCTCGGATCATATATATCTAAAAGAGAGTGAGAGAGGGAGAGGGAGAGAGAGAGAGAGAGAGAGAGAGAGAGAGAGAGAGAGAGAGAGAGAGAGAGAGAGAGAGAGAGAGAGAGAGAGGCTGAGAGAGGGCACCTTGAGCCGTCCACAGGTAAGGATGGTCAAGGTGGCGAGGAACCAGGAGGCTGGACTTTCCAAATTCACATAAATCACCCCCCCCCCCCCCACCATCTTATGCCCCCCCATTACCCCCCCTACCCCCCACCCCACCATCTTATGCCCCCCCATCACCCACCCCCACCCCCCACCCCACCATCTTATGCCCCCCCCCCTTTCCTGCACCCACTTCTCCCCTCCTCCTCCTCCTCCTCCTCCTCCAAGTCACTGTTACTTGTAGCTCTAGGCTCTTCCCCGCCCCCTCTCACCGGTCCCCCCCCCCCCCTCTGTCCTCAAGACCCAAGATTCCTTCATAATTCCCCTATCATTACCTTTCCTCCTCTCCTCTTTTACCTCCTCCACTACCTCATTTTTTTATCCAAGCCCTTCATATCCCTGCTATTATGAGGGGTCTCCAGGTAGGGGTCTCCTGGTAAGGGTCTCCAGGTGAGGGTCTCCAGGTGAGGGTCTCCAGGTGAGGGTCTCCTGGTGAGGGACTCCCGGTAAGGGTCTCCAGGTAAGGGGTCTCCAGGTAAGGGAATCCTGGTAAGGGGTCTCCTAGTACCTGTAGCACAGACAGACTGACAAACAGGCGCGGTGACGAACAGAGAGGCACTAACGGGGCGAACAAACAGGTAGACTGACGGACATACGGAAGATTTCAGTAGGACAGACAGACAGATGCGAGCAAACATAGACCAATAAACGGAAAGAACGACGTGCAAACAGACCCCCAAAATGTGAATGGGGGGGGGCGGGAGGGGGGTGGAGGGAGATGAATGTTTGATTTTCTGCAAACACTGACCCATGCAGGTCCCACGCAGCTCCCAGCCAAGCTTCTCTGGTGAGGACTTGATCAGTCACACCTTTATGCTGCCAGATGTCCCGCAGGCTCACGTGGTCAACACAACCTGGGGGCTGGACTGTCACTACCTATACTTGTAGTACATGACCAGCCAAGCTCAGTGTGTTGAGACCCGACCACACAACATGCAGAGGTGTAACCTTGTGGCTTAACATTTTCTAAATATGTGTAAAAAAAAAAATTAATTAATAAAAATAATTGCTCAGATAACTCTACAGCAAGTCATGCTGGACAGAAAACACACACACACACGCGCACACACATACACACACACACGCACACCCCACACACACACACACACACGCACACGCACACGCACACACACACACACACACACACACACACACACACACACACACACACACACGCACACGCACACGAACGTGTTTTAGATCTCAACGGGAAAATCCAGTTCATGCAAATAGAGCAAGATGAAGTGCCTGAAACTACAGCTGCAACGTTTCAAATATTTTTTGTATCAAGTCCTGTCAGTTAGTGTTTGAGCTGGAGTGAGAGAGAGAGAGAGAGAGAGAGAGAGAGCCGGGGATATGCAGTACACCGGCGCCGTCTCCCAAGCCACAAATCAACCGGATGTCATTATCTTCATGTGCAAGGATGGCCGCCGTGAGAACTTGGCAAACCCTAAACAAAGAATCGTTCAGGACCCTGCATTATGTCAGACCAATTTGGAATATGCAGTGCCAACGTGAAGTACATATCTCGTCACACACAATAAAGTTCGAGAAAGTCCAGAGATCAGCCGCCAAACTGGTCGCTGAGAGCGATTAGTTACCAAGACTGAAGGAAGTCGTGCAATTATGAGGAGATAGCGCATGGAAGGGATACAAGGAGAGGATAGAAGATGGACTGTGTTGACGGGGTGGGCAACGGTGCCTAACCGTGCCCAACGGTGCCTAACCGTGCCCAACCGTGCCCAACGGTGCCTAACCGTGTCCAACGGTGCCTAACCGTGCCCAACGGTGCCCAGCGGTGTCTAACGGTGCCTAACGGTGCCCGTCTGGGAAGGCAGCCAGGCCGTCGTTGCACCAACCAGTGCAAGAAGATGGTCGTTGAGCCTCGCGTCACGAGGAGAAAAGATAAAGTGAAGAAATGATCACAAACAACACACTTTAGGCGATGGCCGCTGCAGACAAGGACCAGCGGGCACGAGCAAGACACAGGCGGACGCTACCCAAATAAACTACAAACATTACAAACAATTAAGTGTCAGTTGAGTGAATATGATTAATAACCCAAGTTACAAGGTGGACTCAGGCTCCATACACAGCTTTATATGCTAATATTTCCATCCATAATCCCTTTACCCAGTACATCTGTCAACTGAAGATCGAAGACACTGTCTTCAACTGAAGACAGCGTGGCGGGAAGGTCGTCAGTGTGGCGGGAAGGTCGTCAGTGTGGCGGGAAGGTCGTCAGTGTGGCGGGAAGGTGGTCGTCAGTGTGGCGGGAAGGTCGTCAGTGTGGCGGGAAGATCGTCAGTGTGGCGGGAAGGTCGTCAGTGTGACGGGAAGGTCGTCAGTGTGGCGGGAAGGTCGTCAGTGTGGCGGGAAGGTCGTCAGTGTGGCGGGAAGGTCGTCAGTGTGGCGGGAAGGTCGTCAGTGTGGCGGGAAGGTCGTCAGTGTGGCGGGAAGGTCGTCAGTGTGACGGGAAGGTCGTCAGTGTGGCGGGAAGGTCGTCAGTGTGGCGGGAAGGTGGTCGTCAGTGTGGCGGGAAGGTCGTCAGTGTGGCGGGAAGGTCGTCAGTGTGGCGGGAAGGTGGTCGTCAGTGTGGCGGGAAGGTCGTCAGTGTGGCGGGAAGATCGTCAGTGTGGCGGGAAGGTCGTCAGTGTGACGGGAAGGTCGTCAGTGTGGCGGGAAGGTCGTCAGTGTGGCGGGAAGGTGGTCGTCAGTGTGGCGGGAAGGTCGTCAGTGTGGCCATCGCCACCCATCCACATGGGACCTTCACAGCATGGGTCTGGCCGCCCCCGCTACACTGCCACAGCTCCCGCTTGGTCATCGACCCGTCGACCCCTGGGGCAGAAATGTGAGGGGGAGGGGGGTGCAGAGATGGGGGGCGGAGGCTGGGGGGGGGAAGAGAAGGGAGAGGGAGACTGAGAACGAGAGGGGGGGGGAGGAGCGGCGTGACCACTTCATCACACGAGGCCAGTCAAGCCAAGGATAACGACCCTTGACCCCGTACGGTATTCTTTCCACCAATCACAGCTCGCCGTTCCCCTCCGCCCCTCCCCCCCCCCCCTGGACTGCCTGGGTCATTTGGAGAAGGTAACAAGGAGCTCAGCTAACAGGTCAGTCATTAGCCGCTTGTTAATGGTCGGTCAGTCTCCCGCTCTCACCAATGAGCGTCGAGCTGTGGCGTGCTTACTGTGTCTCATATTATTACTTGCATGTATACACACGGATAATATGTATACATATACATACATATATACATATATACACACATACATTTACACACGTACTATATGTGGACTATACACATGTGTATGCATGTATATAGGGGTGAGTATGTGTACTATATACACATACACACACATGAGAGAGAGGTACGCAGGCGATGAGTCACAATAACGTGGCTGAAGTATGTTGACCAGACCACACACTAGAAGTTGAAGGGACGACGACGTTTCGGTCCGTCCTGGACCATTCTCAAGTCGATTGTGATGAGGACAGGTAGGGACAGGCAATAAATAGGCACGAGAGAGCTGAGGAGGAAAGTAAGGTGTAGGGGATAGTAGTAATAATGAGAACTGCAGAAGGCCTATTGGCCCATACGAGGCAGCTCCTATTATAACCACCGAAGGAGATAGTAAAGGAGATTTAATGCTGATAAATGTAAAGTTCTGAGACTAGGTAATGATGATAGAGTTACAAGATACGAGCTAGATGGTGTTGAGATTGCGAAGTCGGTGTTGAGATTGCGAACCACGTACAAAACGCACTCAAATCATAACATAGAACGAAAAAGCAATATAAAGGATTTGGGTGTACTCATGTCGGAAGACCTTACCTTTAAAGAACACAATAAAGTAGCCGTCACAACTGCAAGAAAAATGACAGGTTGGATAACAAGAACTTTTCAAACTAGAAATGTTATACCAATGATCCTCTTCAAGACGCTAGCGCTCTCTAGATTTGAATATTGTTGCACAATGACAGCCCCTTTCAAAGCTGGAGAAATTGCTGACCTGGAGAGCGTGCAGAGATCCTTTACTGCTAGAATCCATTCAGTAAAACATCTAAACTATTGGGACCGACTAAAATGCCTAAATCTGTATTCTCTTGAGCGCAGGCGGGAGAGATACATAATAATTTACACGTGGCAAATAGTAGAGGGGCTGGTCCCAAACCTGCACACAGAAATAACATCACATGAGACCAGAAGACATGGCAGGATGTGCAGAATACCCCCGTTGAAGAGCAGAGGTGCAACAGGTGCTCTGAGAGCGAACTCGATCAACATCAGAGGCCCGAGACAACACGCTTCCACTACACATAAGGGTCATAACTGGCCGACCCCTCACAGTGTTCAAGAGAGAACTGGATAAACACCTCCAAAGGATACCTGATCAACCAGGCTGTGACTCATACGTCAAGCTGCGAGCAGCCGCGTCCAACAGCCTGGTTGACCAGTCCAGCGACCAGGAGACTTGGTCGACGACCGGGCCTCGGGGTCGCTGAGCCCGAAACCAACACAAGGTAACCACCATGTAAGGTAACTCTGACCTCCCCCCCCCCCCAAGGCCGTAACTACCACATTCCAGCACCTCCTTTGTTTTTCCCAACACCTAAATTACCTAACCTCTTGCCAAGGTCCAGAGTTTTGACCCTTCGTTAACTTACTTTCACGCCAGCAGCTCTGGTCATAGGCTGGGGAGGTGGAGGGGCGGGGAGCAGGAGGAGGGGCGGGGAGCTGGTGGAGGGGCGGGGAGCAGGTGGAGGGGCGGGGAGCAGGTGGAACAACAGGGTGGAAGTGGAGATGCTGAGCGGAGGTGGAGGAGTACTCAGAAAATTAAGGTTCCGGTGACTAAGTGGGATATAACCCCCCCCCCCCTCCACCGGATCACCCCGCCCCCCACCGGATCACCCCCGCCCCCCACCGGACCACTCCCGCCCCCCACCGGACCACTGCCGCCCCCACCGGATCACCCCCGCCCCCCACCGGATCACCCCCGCCCCCACCGGATCACCCCCGCCCCCCACCGGATCACCCCCGCCCCCCACTGGATCACCCCCGCCCCCCACCGGACCACTCCCGCCCCCACCGGATCACCCCCGCCCCCCACCAGATCACCCCCGCCCCCACCGGATCACCCCCGCCCCCCACCGGATCACCCCTGCCCCCCACCGGATCACCCCCGCCCCCCACGGGATCAACCCCGCCCCCCACCGGATCACCCCGCGACAACTGAGCCCAAGAAGCAACACTTGGGCTTCACGAGGCGAGGGAGAGGTAATCTCACAGGGCTCTCAAACCCGGCAACCTAAGTGCTCTTTTGTGCTCTCTATGGTGTGAATGGAAGGGGGGGGGGTTAGCGGTGACGGGAGAGAGAGTTGAACAGTGAGGGGGAGGGGGAGAGGGTTGAAGAGTGAGGGGAGGGGAGAGAGGGCTGAACAGTGAGGGGAGGGGAGAGAGGGCTGAACAGTGAGGGGAGGGGAGAGAGGGCTGAACAGTGAGGGGAGGGGAGAGAGGGCTGAACAGTGAGGGGAGGGGAGAGAGGGCTGAACAGTGAGGGGAGGGGAGAGAGGGCTGAACAGTGAGGGGAGGGGAGAGAGGGTTGAACAGTGAGGGGAGGAGAGAGAGGGTTGAACATACAAGAGGTGTGAGAGGGGAGAGATGAAGTTGGAGGCGAGAAAAGAGAAGACAATAAAGAGTGGAGGTGACGGAAGGAATCAAAATGTGAATAGAGACCTTGAGAGAGAGAGAACTGAAACGGACGATATTGAAGGGGACGGCTGAGAGGGGTATGGTTGAAGGAGGAGGCTGAGAGAGGGATGATTGAAGGGGGGGGGGGCTGAGAGGGGGAAGGTATAAGATGGAGGGAGGTGGCGAGGGTTCCATAGCAGGAAGGAAGCAGAAGTGAAGCAGGTACTAATCCCAGGCTCCCGAGACCAAGAGAGAGTGTTTGCCTTGCTCTCCGGCGCCGCTGGCACCCTTCATCCTCACCCACGCTCACCCACACCCACGCTCACCCCCACGCACGCTCACCCACACGCACGCTCACCCACACACACGCTCACCCACACGCACGCTCACCCACACTCACGCTCATCCACACGCACGCTGACCCACACGCACGCTCACCCACACGCACGCTCACCCACACGCACGCTCACCCACACGCACGCTCACCCACACGCACGCTCATCCACACGCACGCTCACCCACACGCACGCTCACCCACACGCACGCTCACCCACACCCATGTTCACCCACACCCATGCTCACCCACACCCACGCTCACCCCCACGCACGCTCACCCACACGCACGCTCACCCCATACCCACGCTAACCATCACACAAGCTCACCCACACCAACGCTCACCCACACGCACGCTGACCCACACGCACGCTCACCCACACGCACGCTCACCCACACGCCCGCTCACCCCCACGCACGCTCACCCACACGCACGCTCACCCCCACGCACGCTCACCCACACGCACGCTCACCCCCACACACGCTCACCCACACGCACGCTCACCCCCACGCACGCTCACCCACACGCACGCTCACCCACACGCGCGGAGTACATTATCTGGACGCATGCATACACTCACCACACCACTCACATAGTCCCCAGTCACTGACACCATCTCCCATCACCAGTGACCACTGACACCATCTCCCATCACCGGAGACCACTGACACCATCTCCCATTACCGGAGACCACTGACACCATCTCCCATCACCGGTGACCACTGACACCATCTCCCATTACCGGAGACCACTGACACCATCTCCCATTACCGGAGACCACTGACACCATCTCCCATCACCGGTGACCACTGACACCATCTCCCATCACCGGAGACCACTGACACCATCTCCCATTACCGGAGACCACTGACACCATCTCCCATCACCGCCGACCACTGACACCATCTCCCATTACCGGAGACCACTGACACCATCTCCCATCACCGGTGACCACTGACACCATCTCCCATCACCGGTGACCACTGACACCATCTCCCATCACCGGAGACCACTGACACCATCTCCCATCACCGGTGACCACTGACACCATCTCCCATCACCGGAGACCACTGACACCATCTCCCATCACCGGTGACCACTGACACCATCTCCCATCACCAACCATCATCACAAACTGCCCAACCACTATCACCAGATCGACATCACTCACGGTAAAGGGCGACGACGAGGGTCTGCACCAAACTTGTCCCCCAGTCCCACCCCGGCTCCTGGTGGCCGTACCTGACCAACTCCTGGGTAAGATCGTGTTACAAGATAGGCTTTCAAGATCAGTATTACCACTGATACACATTCTTATAGTACTTCTGATACTTTTGATGACCTTAACATTCTCTCTCATACCACAGTCACTGGTAGGGTTGTGGTAGCACACTCTCCACGCGCCTAGCGAGCGCTTTAGACTGGGTTCGAAACCTGGCCAAGGAGGATTCACTGGTATCCAGTCCTTAACTGTTTCGCCTATTCACCCAGCAGTAATTAGGAACCTGGCTGTAAATCGATTGGCAGACGTGTTTTAGGGTAAACTAGTAGGGTAAAGGAAATGAAAACATCTAAGCCTGCTAATAGGAGTCAGACGTTTTCATTGTCTGTCCTAATGTGTAATATATATATATATATATATATATATATATATATATATATATATATATATATATATATATATATATATATATATATATATGTGTGTGTCCTTGTACCAATTACATAACTGGTTACATGCTGATACATGGAGTTACATTATGGTTACATAATGTAAGTTGTTGCATGCATAAACGTAGTCGCATTATCTCTAGATACATGCACATGTTTTAAGCCTGGGTCCAGGAGCTGGAACCCGTTCGCTTAGTCAGCGCCCTGTTTACCCAGGACACGTCCAATCAGTCGCTCTACGTCCAGGTTCCAATTACTCCTTTTTACAAGTTAACGAATGGTGCATGGAGACGGTGGAGAGTCGTCCCACCCTGCCCGAGATTCGAAGCCAGGTCGTCTCGCGTGCGAAAGATGTGTACTAAACTCTACAGCACAGGTTGTGCTATTGTTGTTACTGCTTGAACCTTCGAGGACAACATGAAGTTGCTGTTCCTCGTGTTGATGTCAACATTATTTTATCCACTATTATTATTTGGCCCAGCCTCTATTAATGATAATATTATAGGAACTGTTTGGTCAAACGTTCAAAAAATGAACTGTTGAATACAACAAAAAATCTAGTTTTGTGCTACTGAACTGGCTTTAACGGCACACTAAGAAAACGGAAAGTAACTAAGGAACTTAACCTGATCTCTCCAGACAATCCTAGGCCTAATATACGATTAGCCATAATATAATACATATATGCACTATAATGGGCCCTACGAATTGTTTAGTTTGGATTTTGTATTTCCTTGTCCTTTACAAAATTAGCAATACAAAATGTGAATATTGTATATTGTAACAATCTATATTTGTACCTTCGACCAAACTAATGGTGTAAGTACCATGATTTTAGGACATGGGTTGCATTATTATATTGCAGTTAGTGTTGTTATTAATATTGTAAACCGAGACTAACATTCTCAAGACCCAACACCCCATCACTCCCCTCCACCCCATCACTCCCCTCCACCCCATCACTCCCCTCCACCCCAACACTCCCCTCCACCCCATCACTCCCCTCCACCCCATCACTCCCCTCCACCCCATCACTCCCCTCCACCCCATCACTCCCCTCCACCCCAACACTCCCCTCCACCCCATCACTCCCCTCCACCCCATCACTCCCCTCCACCCCATCACTCCCCTCCACCCCATCACTCCCCTCCACCCCAACACTCCCCTCCACCCCATCACTCCCCTCCACCCCAACACTCCCCTCCACCCCATCACTCCCCTCCACCCCATCACTCCTCTCCACCCCATCACTCCCCTCCACCCCATCACTCCCCTCCACCCCATCACTCCCCTCCACCCCAACACTCCCCTCCACCCCATCACTCCCCTCCACCCCAACACTCCCCTCCACCCCATCACTCCCCTCCACCCCATCACTCCCCTCCACACCTCACAATAACGCCAGGGACGACACCGTGCCGAAAAGGATAGGAACTATCAGGGGGAAAGCACCAAGCCATTACGGCTATATAACACTGGGAAAGCATCAGGATAAGGATTTGGTATGGGACGGGGGGGGGGGGAAGGAATGGTGCCCAATCACTTGGATGGTCGGGGATTGAACGCCGACCTGCATGAAGCGAGACCCGTCGCTCTACCGTCGAGCCCAAGTGGTTGGGTCACCGTGCCGAAAACATCACTTGATCACTATCAGGTCTGTGTTGAAATCACCTCCACCTTCACCTTCTCTGCCGCCTCCTACACCATCTCCTTCACTATCTCCTTCACCACCTCCTCCACCACCTACATCACCATCTCCTCCACCATCTCCTCCACCACCTCCTTCACTATCTCCTTCACCACCTCCTCCACCACCTACTTCACCATCTCCTCCACCACCTCCTTAACTATCTCCTTCACCACCTCCTCCACCACCTACTTCACCATCTCCTCCATCACTTCCTCCACCACTATTTCCTCTACCACCTCTTCCTCCATCACCACCACCACCTCCTCTTCCCACTTTCTCTTTCTCAATGTATTACAAAACTATTCACCACCAGCAACAAAAGATGAACAGGACCAAATAAAAATACTTCTTCAAGTCACTAAATAGTTTATTGTTTCACTTCCTGAAGCTTGAGCATTCACATGCGAAAACAAAGTGGAGAGAGAGAGAGAGAGAGAGAGAGAGAGAGAGAGAGAGAGAGAGAGAGAGAGAGAGAGAGAGAGATTCTGTTTTGGTTTAAATCAATTACATATCATGTTTATTCAAGCGAAACATGTATTCGAAAAACTCATTTTTGTAAGGAAGTTCTCTAGCTCAAACTTAAATAAATATTTGTTAACTATTAACAGCTATGTCATAGTTGAACCTTCCCGCCTTTCACCTCACAGGCCTGGCTGGCGGTTTCTTTATGTTGACTTAAGGGATGGTTAGTGACCTCGGGGTGGGCGCTAATGAAGCACGTCGTCTCCATTCATTGCCTGCAAGTGTGTCAAGCTGACAAATGTACAAAGTGCAAGTCATCGCCGACTGTAACAATCCAAATTTTGTACTCACACGCGGTCAACACTTCGCACTTTGGCTTGATGAGGCCCTCCACCAATCACTCAGGAATTCGTTTAAAAACCGGACAAGAGTTTATATGTACACACACCCTCGAGGCTGATCTCTCTCTCTCTCTCTCTCTCTCTCTCTCTCTCTCTCTCTCTCTCTCTCTCTCTCTCTCTCTCTCTCTCTCTCTGAGAAGGGAAGAGTGAGTGGATGGGGAGAGTAGGTACAAGGAACAGAGGGATGACTGAATCAAGCTTGAACAGAGAGGATTTTATCTCCCTTTGTCTCGGTCGCCACCAACCAATAGCACTGATTAAACAATATTAAAATAAAACAGAGAAAAGAAAACGGGAGTTTGCGAAACACTGGAGGAGAAACTGTCTCAAATTTCCTGCCCCGCAATAACCAACCCGTAAGGTATAGGAACTTCCCAGGGTCCTCTCTATAGTTAATACCTCTCATCCAAAAGTTAATCTATAGTTACTGTGGACGGAAGTATAAAATACGGACTGAACCCCAGACAAAGTCTACTTGATACCTGATACCTTACCTGGTTGATGGGGTTCTGGGAGTTCTTCTACTCCCCAAGCCCGGCCCGAGGCCAGGCTCGACTTGTGAGAGTTTGGTCCACCAGGCTGTTGCTTGGAGCGGCCCGCAGGGCCACGTACCCACCACAGCCCGGCTGATCCGGAACTTCTCTTAGAAAACCGTCCAGTTTTCTCTTGAAGATGTCCACGGTTGTTCCGGCAATATTTCTTATGCTCGCTGGGAGGACGTTGAACAACCGCGGACCCCTGATGTTTATACAGTGCTCTCTGATTGTGCCTATGGCACCTCTGCTCTTCACTGGTTCAATCTTGCATTTTCTTCCATATCGTTCACTCCAGTACTTTTTTACTATTAAGGACGACCACAGAAAGCCATCAACCAAAACCCTTTTCCTGGTACATATGTAATAATTTAGGCCTAAGCTTGCATATGTTAAGCTAAGATTCCTTTTTAGGCCTAGGATAGGTTTATGTTTATCGTTATTCTATTCCACTATGTACACACCGTCCGTGGCTATGTAAACACCGTCCGTGGCTATGTACACACCGTCCGTGGCTATGTACACACCGTCCGTGGTTATGTACACACCGTCCGTGGCTATGTACACACCGTCCGTGGCTATGTACACACCGTCCGTGGCTATGTACACACCGTCCGTGGCTATGTACACACCGTCCGTGGCTATTTACACACCGTCCGTGGCTATGTACACACCGTCCGTGGCTATGTACACACCGTCAAATTGTCAGCCCGTCACCAGAGCCTCGCCAGGGCCTCGCCAGGGCCTCGCCAGGGCCTCGCCAGGGCCTCACCAGAGCCTCACCAGAGCCTCGCCACCCAGCGGTGCTGGTGCCACAGCGCGCCACACCTTTAAAAAAAGAGGCACCAGTGTTGCGCTCGTTGTAGTGCAACAAGCGCACCTTTGACAAGACTTCGGTTGCTAAATTCCCCTTCAACCACCAACCACGCAGGGAGAAAAATTCGCCAGACTTCACTCGTTCACAGGACATGTTTTTTTGTTTGGGGACTTTTGTGCATGGCTTCCACGGGTGAAAGTGAGAGGTGGTTGTGAATGGCTGTCAGGAGCCCCGGTGTGCTGAGTGCTGGGGAGAGCAGTGGGGGGGGGGAGAGCAGTGGGGGGGGAGGTCAGGGAGAGGGGAGGTAGCAGATGGAGGAGAGCAAGTGTAGGGACGAGCCGGAGGAGAAAATATGGGGGGGAAAATGTATAGAATATGGAATAGGAAGGTACACCCACATCACTGCAACTGTATTTACATTTGCTTTGATGTGGGTGTACCTCCCATTTACATTTACATTATTTTAGTCTCCCGAGTCCATTTTCCAATAGGGACATCTCAGTCACGCTCCGCACAATGTAATGACGATTAACTTCCACATTCCGTACCTCCAATTTGCTATTAGTTGCTTGCACCAATCTGCACATGTCCCAATTCCAACGTACACTAACCTTTGACTTGTTATGCTCGCATTAAGAGCACCAATTTACTTAAAACTTAAACTCACGCTCGTTTAGTTGTTGCAAATTGGGTTTTACACAAGTAGTACCAATTTATACAAAGTGCAGGCCTACTCACCAGCCGCCTCATCGCTACTGAAGTAGCCTCCTTAGCATACCTGTTGATGGAAGAGAGATTTGTTTATTATCAGAAGATAGAGCAAGTTAATACGTCTATATAACAGTGAGATGGGATACGTGGACAATGAGCTGGGATATGAGGACCAGGAGCTGGGATATGAAGACAAGAAGCTGGGATATGAGGACAAGGAACTGGGATATGATGACCAGGAGCTGGGGTATGAGGACAAGGAGCTGGGATATGAGGACAAGGAGCTGGGATATGAAGACAAGAAGCTGGGATATGAGGACCAGGAGCTGGGATATGAGGACCAGGAGCTGGGGTATGAGGACAAGGAGCTAGGATATGAGGACAAGGAGCTGGGATATGAAGACAAGAAGCTGGGATATGAGGACCAGGAGCTGGGATATGAGGACAAGAAGCTGGGATATGAGGACCAGGAGCTGGGATATGAGGACAAGAAGCTGGGATATGAGGACCAGGAGCTGGGATATGAGGACTGGGTGAAGGAATGGTGCCCCACCTCCTGAACTATCATCCTCGCTCGCCGATCCTGATAGTATTAGGGGTCGTTGCTTTATAGAGACTAGTCCAAGTGGTTGAGCACTTGGAAGGGATACGGGGTCAGACCCTCCAGCGGGCGGCGGTCGAAAGGTTACAATCACCTTTTAGAAAAGGTGATTGTAACACCAATCAATCAACTTGGGATACTTATCTAAAACTTCTGATAAGTCATTTTAAATTAAATACACATTTCTTAAACATATTTACAGGAGTTATTTCTAAATTCTTTAATTCCTTCACATTACATAGGCCTAAGTCTTTCAAGAAAAAAGTGGTCCTTAACTGTTCCTGGACACTATAGGCTCGTTACGCGCGTCATTAATCTGCCAATGACCTCGTTACGCCCGCCAGTTGGCAGGAAGTGAAGGCGTGATGAGGACAAAGTTGACTAAAACAGTGATTATCGGAATGGAGGTTAATTATGTATGTGTGTTCCTGGAATACTAAGAGGTGGTCTTAAGACCAACCTGTCCCCTCCTCACCTAATACGTCTAATTCTTTACGCATTCGACCGATACGTTAAAAATGCAATTTGTGAAAAGGTACTGTAATATTGGCGTCTTCGATACGTTAGGTGGGTTGTTTGGGTTGGGTTGTTTCTGGCTAGACAAAACAGTTGAATTTATTACGGAGTAGCAGATGTCGAGAAGAGTGTGGTTAATAACTGTGACTAGTGCCGTGTGAGAGCCTTCAGCTAGGCTACCAGTCTTGTCCTCGCTCTCACTTATGTAAGTATAGAGGATACTTATGTATTATCTATACATCATGTATAGATGTCTAATTTTACTACCAACTACCTTTTTATTTATTGTTACACCCTTATGCTATTGTTATTATTAGTAGTAATGGTAATGTCTTCTCACAGACATAATAACATAGGATTAAAACACACACTAGTATATTTGTCAAATTTATGCAAGGAATTTACACCAAGTCTTTCGCACTCTCCCGAGTGCTTTGTCAAGGTGTGAGTGTGTGGTTAAGACGACACTTACATCTCAGTGTCTAATGAGGCTGTTATCCTGTTGTTGTTGTTTTAGATTCAGCTACAGCTACTACTTCAGATTCTCACAAGTCAAGTCTGGCCCCGGGCCGGGCTTGGGGAGTAGAAGAACTCCCAGAACTCCATCATCCAGGTATCAACCAGGTACTGGGAACAAAAAGTTCCAACTAGCGCGGGTTATGGTGAGCCCGTAAGTGGTGGCTCTTTGGAACCATTATCTGTATCATTAGCTGATGGGGGGCTGGGGATAACCCCCCATTACCCCCCCATCTGGGCTATCCCCAGATGGGGGGGGGGTGAGGGGAGCTGCTATCCTTGGACCAGTCCTCTTATCCTTCATGACCGCCGGACAATGTCACCTCTATTCCCGACGGGCGATGTACCGGCGCGATTGCCTTCTACGGATATACGGTCAGGTGTCCTTTCTGTAATCCTGCTATTGTGAGATTATTCTAAGAGGATTGGACTCAGGATAATAGGCATTCCGGGCTCACCATAGCCCGTGCTACATGGAAATTTTGTTCCAGTAGCTGAATCTAAAATAACAACAACAACAACGCATAGCAGCCTCATTAGACGTTGAGACGTAAGTCTCGTCTTAATCACACACTCACACCTTGACAAAGCACTCGAAAGTCTTGGCCAGGGTGCGAAAGACTTGATGTAAAGTGTGGGGTTTTTATCCTATATTATTATTAATATTATTATTATTAATATTATTATTATTAATATTATTATTATTATTATTAATATTATTATTATTATTATTATTATTATTGTATTATTTATTATTATTGATTATTATAGTCCACCTGCTTCCCTCTCTTCTACTGTGTCCTTTCCTTACTATGTTACCATTCTCCTCCCCTTACTAAACCTCCCTCCCTCCGTCTCCTCCTTCACCCCCCCCCCCTCCATGAAGGAGTGACAGGGGGGGGGGGGGGAGCTCTCAGTGACACCTGCCAACACTTCTGCACAGCCTCCCGTCCCATGCACCTCCACTATATATATATATATATATATATATATATATATATATATATATATATATATATATATATATATATATATATATATATATATATATGTATATATATATATATATATATATATATATATATATATATATATATATATATATATATATATATAATATATCGCACACATAGACTCATGACCTGCGTTATCAGTAACGTCAGTGCGCATCTATGCATCTGATTTAAAGCTTTGTCAGAACATGCTATCATTACTTTACAATTGTCAGTAATCATCTGTGCTTACCAACACCCCCAGTACCCCCTGGATCAGTCCAGCACCCCCCAGATCACCCCAGCACCCCCCAGATCACCCCAGCACCCACCGGTTCACCCACGGGTTCACCCCTCCCCCCTCATTCCAATCTCCGCCAACCCCAGGATATAACACCCGTTATTTAAAGATAAAAATATTGAGATCAATTAATGATCAACAAAGAACCGGTAAGGGAGTGTGTTGACCTTGGGAACATGACCCAGTCTGGTGTGGGCGGAGGTGTGGGGCTGTGGGTGTAGCGTTGGAGGGAGCCGTAGGGAGGTGGGGGCGGTGAAGTGGTGAGTCTGAGACCAGTAGGGGGTGTTGGGGGTGAGATGGTGTGGGCATTAAGGTTGTGGAGAGTTTTGAGGGTGTGGTGGTGGTGATGGGCCGAGGGTTGATGGGTGTGTAACGGTGTGTCAAGTTCTCATCTATACTCCCATTCCTTCATCTTTAATCCCAAACCCTCGTTCATTCCCACCCTCATGCAGCCATTCCCCAGCTCTCACATGCTCCCATTCCTTCCCCTGTGCTGAAACTCTGTATGTCTCACCCACATGTAAAATACAGGATGAACGGACTTAATTTAGTGATAAAGTCATGAAGTTATAACCATAACTACAGTTGGTCTGGTCTTTGGTTGGTTGGACCGAATAATACAGTGAACGCCAGTTTACCGCAGGGTCAAGGTCTTACTAATGTGTCCAACCTTCCAATTGCATGAATTGCTGGTTAACACTGCACTGCCCGCGAGCCCTCCACGATTGTTTACATGGGAGCCATACGTCAAGTGGGTGTCAGTGTGGGTGTGGTGACTCCCTCACCACGCTGGACACCCTCCCAGGTGTACGGCTGCCGTGCCCACAACATCTTAGAAACACCCAGACTCTGTTACACCACCACTGCCGTTTTACGCTGGTGAAGAGAGCACCCTAGAGTCACGAGCTTCGCCATAGCTGCTGTGAGGCAAACGCCACAAGCCTTGTTGCTGTGTTTAATGAGGTAAGAGCCAAGTGAAGAGAAAGCTTTTAACTTGTAAAGATTAATTTGTAGCTACACTTATCGTGTAGTCAGTCGAATAGTCATTTGATTTTTGGAAAAAATAAGTCCTTCCTATCTCATTTTATAGTAATTATTATATGTTTGCGAAAAGACTTCATTAATATTCGCTGTAGCGTCAAATAAAATTTTCCTTTGACAGCCTTAGGTTTATGCCGGACAGAATTTAAAACTTATATATTTTCGGTAAGATTTTAACTTTGTGAAACTGGAGATAGTTCATTATCAAGGCGCGATCAGTTTGGGATATATTTCCCTGCACATTCCAGGTGTTGAGTTGTATGCGTCAAGGAACCATGGACCAACTTAACTATATTCGGTTATTCCTTTTATAATTTAGGGTAACGTATTTTAAGTCTTTACTTCTTAATAGTATTTGGGCATCATATTTCCCTCCTAGGAGTTAAATTTATTATAATAATTAATATATATATTTTTTTAATGGAAGCCGAGAGGTTGGTCTAAAGAAACTATGGTAGTTATTAATAAAATATGGTTATTAATTGTGATGTACAATTTATCCCAGATAATGTTATGTAGACAGTCTTTTTTTATACAAAAACAAAGACCCATATTTTTCCTCTCGACCCACGCTCTACTCGACACGGGGCCAGCACTCGACCCACGCTCTACACGACACGGGGCCAGCACTCGACCCACGCTCTACACGACACGGGGCCAGCACTCGACCCACTCTCTACACGACACGGGGCCAGCACTCGACCCACTCTCTACACGACACGGGGCCAGCACTCGACCCACGCTCTACACGACGACACGGGACAAGCACTCGACCCACGCTCTACACGACACGGGGCCAGCACTCGACCCACGCTCTACACGACACGGGGCCAGCACTCGACCCACACACTACACGACACGGGGCCAGCACTCAACCCACACACTACACGACACGGGGCCAGCACTCGACCCACACACTACACGACACGGGGCCAGCACTCAACCCACGCACTACACGACACGGGGCCAGCACTCGACCCACACACTACACGACACGGGGCCAGCACTCAACCCACACACTACACGACACGGGGCCAGCACTCAACCCACACACTACACGACACGGGGCCAGCACTCGACCCACACACTACACGACACGGGGCCAGCACTCGACCCACACACTACACGACACGGGGCCAGCACTCAACCCACGCACTACACGACACGGGGCCAGCACTCGACCCACACACTACACGACACGGGGCCAGCACTCGACCCACACACTACACGACACGGGGCCAGCACTCACATCAGACTCACTGATACAGCCCACGTTTGGGTCTTCCGGTGGAATGTAAATAAAACCTATTAAGCTGTCTGGGAGCGTATGACGGGTAGCAGGTGGTCGAGCACCAGCAGCATGTCGCCTGAATGGTGATGGTGGCTTCAGCCTCGACCGTGGCTCACGGCGGCCTCGCTGCCAACACTTATTCTATTCTCTGATTATTCTTATTGGGTAAAAAAAAAAATAAAAATAAGCAATGGTGTTTTAGTCTGGTGTATTGGGGCAGAGGTGCAGGGGCTGGCAGGCTGGGCTGTTTGTGTGTGTGTGTGTGTGTGTGTGTGTGCGCGCGCGCGCCAGCGAGTGTCTAGGCCCCAGCCCTGTCCATCAATCACTGGCTAATAATTGAGACGCCAATCAATCACACCTGCGCGAGCCTTGTCCTCCCTCTCTCTCCTCTCTCACTCTCATTCACTCACACATACACACCAACAAACCCTAGACAAAAAAGGAGTGGATAGACTGCATATTTTTGGATTGGCAGAAAGCCTTTGACACAGTTCCCCTTAAAAAACCAGTGCATTTAAATTGGAGAAGCAGGCATGAGTGACAAGGAAGGTACTCCAGTGGATAAGCCAACATCAAAATATTATCAGCGGCATGTGCAAAACAGGCTAACATCAGAACTATCTTTAGAAACTTGTTTTAGGAATCTGGATACCACATATGTCAGACCAATCCTGGAGTATGCGGCCCCAGCCTGGAGTCCATACCCTGTCAAGCACAAGACGAAGCTGGAGAAGGTTCAAAGGTATGCCACTAGACTAGTCCCAGAATTACTCGATATGAATTTCGAGGAAAAGCTACGTAAATTAAGAGCTCGCGGAGACATGATAACCACGTACAAAATTCTCGAGGGAATTGACGGGGGTAGATAGACTATTTAACACGGGTGGTACTCGAACAAGGGGACACGGGTGCAGACCGAGTACCCAAATGAGCCACAGAAAGAACATTTTCTGTCAGAGTAGTAAATAAATGGAATACATTAAGCAGTGATGTGGTGGAGGCTGACTTCATACACAGTTTCAAATGTAGGTATGATAGAGCACAGTAGGCTCAGGAACCTGTACATCAGTTGAGAGGCGGGACCGAAGAGCCGAAGCACAAACCTCGCAGCACAATTATGTGAGCACACTCACCAGTTCGTCAAGTCTCGCCCTATCTCTTTACCATCTCCCCCTACCGTCTCCCCCTACCGTCTCCCCCTACCGTCTCCCCCTACCGTCTCCCCCTACCGTCTCCCCCTACCGTCTTCCCACTCCCTTCCTCTCACCCCTCTCGAGGAGGGGAGGGGAAAGCGTGGGGGATGGGGGGGGGGTTCAAATTGGGTCAAGTAAGGGATTGTGGGGATGGGGATTTGGGAAGAGGAAGTGAGAGAGTGGGTGAAGGACAGCGGAAAGGGATGGAGAGGAGGAGAACATGAGGCGGAGAAATATGAGTGGAGGTAGAAGTCAGAGGGAGAGGAGAGGAACGGAGGATTGAGGGAGAGTGAGGGAGGGAGGCGGGTAGAGCACCATAGTGAGACCAGCCTTCATTATTATCTTATCCTCACACCTTTCCTCTCCCCCTCCCCCCATCTTCTCCCTCACATTGACTCGACTCTCCCTCTCTCCATCCCTACACCTCCAACACCCCCCTCCCCTCAACACCAGTCACCAACACACAGCCCATTACCAACACGCATCGTGACAGGTTTTTGTGTCACCATCCTTGGCCCTACTGACACTAGACGTCTCCCCCCCCCCCTCACCACCACCTCCCTCACCCCCACATCCTACATTACTCCATCCACTACATCACTTCCTATCCCACTTCCTCCTACCTCACCCCCACATCCTACTCCCGCACTCCCTATCCCACCTACCCTTTCACCACCACCCCACCTACACCACCACTTCTACTCCCTTCCCCCCCCCCACACCCACCTACACCCTTGTCTTCTCTTCAATCTTCATCTTCCGAATCACCACCACCACCACCATCTCCCTCACAATCTCCCCCTTCAACCCCCCCCCCCCACATGTCACCTACCCCACCTTTAATTACCCTCCTGCCTCCCCCTTCCCACTACAACACCACCCCCACCATACCCCTCACCAACCTAGTGACGCTAACTAGTTCCCCACAATCTAGTAGAGAACATAGACTGCTAGATATTATCTCAAGGACATTAGGCATATTCTAGAGGTATTGTAAGCTAGCAGCTTCACAGTCGAGTACTACTCCAAACTAGGTATCCTAGTTATAGGGTTACCTGTACCTTGTACCTGTATCCTAGTTACGTGATTACCTGTACTCCTGCCACCGTTGTAAACGGCCCAGGTGACAGTAAGGCCCAGCTAACTTACCGTTGTGTAAGTTGTTATAGATCTCGGCTCTCGGCGGACACTTCAAACACACACACGTACAAGGTAAACACACACACACACACACACACACACACACACACACACACACACACACACACACACACACACACACACACACACACAGGTGCAGCCACCAGCACCAACGCATGCTTTCTGTTTTGACTCGAAAGAAACATTTAAAATGTACACATAATACTTATTCCCTGAACCAGACAGTAAAGCCTAATTGACATATATATACTCCCTCCACAATCTATAACCTTGCACAATCGTTCACAGTCATACATAGCTAGCCATGGAAATATACATATTCCTGGCTGAATCGGCAAGAATACGTATGCCTTGCACCCCATACAAATATATAAGCCTGTTAAACAAAGTGACGGCGTTCCTGTCTATCTTGGATCCTCATCAACCGAAACGTTGTCAGTTTTTTTTTCATCTGTGGTGGTTGAGCCTTATAGGCCTATGCTTGCATGTCTGCAAACCTCTCGTAATGCAGATATATATATATATATATATATATATATATATATATATATATATATATATATATATATATATATATATATATATATATATAAACAGATCTGTAACCTTGCCTATTTGAAGATATCAAAGTATATGTTTCTACTCCAATCGGAAACCATGTTGCAACGTAAATGTGTATTATTGCAACTATGTTTGTCACACTGATGGTGTATGTTTCTATACTAGTATAATAATAATAAATCATTGTATCGGGGGACAGGAAGCCAGAGTGTATTCATACACGTTAGACTTATATCGAGGTCCACCCCCCCCCCTGCCCCCAAGGTCGAATTAATGACCCCGCCCAGGATGCAACCTCACAATAAGCTGAATAACTCCTGAGTAACTACTTGTTCGGTGAACAGTCGCATTAGGTGAAAGGAAATGTGCTGAACTATTTGGCCCGGGATTCGAACCCGGAAATCTCGATTGTGCGTCGAGAACGAACCCAACTGTACTACCAGCACCCTTTAAGAGGGTCTGAGGAGTATGTAAGCTGATCCTCGGGAAGCAAGTCTTGAACCAGTGTGAACCTTGAGCACTCTTGAACCAGTGTGAACCCTTGAGCACTCTTGAACCAGTGTGAACCTTGAGCACTCTTGAACCAGTGTGAACCTTGAGCACTCTTGAACCAGTGTGAACCCTTGAGCACTCTTGAACCAGTGTGAACCCTTGAGCACTCTTGAACCAGTGTGAACCCTTGAGCACTCTTGAACCAGTGTGAACCCTTGAGCACTCTTGAACCAGTGTGAACCCTTGAGCACTCTTGAACCAGTGTGAACCTTGAGCACTCTTGAACCAGTGTGAACCCTTGAGCACTCTTGAACCAGTGTGAACCCTTGAGCACTCTTGAACCAGTGTGAACCTTGAGCACTCTTGAACCAGTGTGAACCCTTGAGCACTCTTGAACCAGTGTGAACCTTGAGCTCTGGAAAATATATACTGCCGCCCGGGTCGCTGGCACTCAAGTAATGAATTAAAAAAGATCAAATTAAAATTATCTTGGCAAGATATTGAGATTAATTATGGAAATTGTATCTCTGCGGAGCACGAGTGTGTGTGTGTGTGTGTGTGTGTGTGTGTGTGTGTGTACTCATCTAGTTGTACTCACCTAGTTGTGCTTGCGGGGGTTGAGCTCTGGCTCTTTAGTCCCGCCTCTCAACCGTCAATCAACAGGTGTACAGGTTCCTGAGCCTATTGGGCTCTATCATATCTACACTTGAAACTGTGTATGGAGTCAGCCTCCACCACCTGTGTGTGTGTGTGTGTGTGTGTGTCTGTGTGTGTGTGTTAATAATTAATTCCACGACCCCGAGACAAAATACGTTTCACTTATTACAGGTCGCCATGTTTGTGCCACACTAACCGTCACTAAATAATTTCCAGACGACCCTAAGGGCGCCCGCCTGCCTGGCTTATTGACCCTTAGAGGGCGCAGTTCCCTTACCTCTAGTTCACCACTGCGTATTTCCTTATTTATTGTTTTTTTCAGTTTGTTCTTTGAAAACGAGTAAAAATATTACGAGATAAAATCTATGTATTTCAATGGATACACACAATATTAAATTAATTAAATTTTGAAAGTGATTTCAGTTCCTGAAAGTTGGGTAAAGAGTTACACTTTAAATCTACGTTTTCTTTTCTGTTGTATCCTCGAAGAAAACGAAATAAATATGGACGTAGAAAGAAAATGCCAAAAATGGTCTCAAACCAGATATATTTCATAAAAAAAAAGAAAAAATGGGTGCGATGGTGCCACATGTTCCAAAATTATTCTTATAAATTACTTTTAATGTATAATAACAAGGTTTATCAGTTTATTAGATATTAATGGCCGGAGATATGTCAAATCTTGGTAATTTAGTGATTTATCAGCAAACCCCAATTTCCTTGCGTTTCTGTATAGAAAACTATCATATGACGTAAGCCAGATTCACCCCCTAATTGGTCTGGGTGACTTCCTCAGTTCGCCACAACCCCCCCCCCCTCACCTGTGTCAGAACACGCCATCCCCCCACCTGTGTCAGAACACGCCACCCCTCCCCCACCTGTGTCAGAACACGCCACCCCCCCCCCCACCTGTGTCAGAACACGCCACCCCCCCACCTGTGTCAGAACACGCCACCCCCCCCTGTGTCAGAACACGCCACCCCCCCCCCCCACCTGTGTCAGAACATGCCACCCCCCCCCCCACCTGTGTCAGAACACGCCATCCCCCCCACCTGTGTCAAAACCCGCCACCCCCCCCCACCTGTGTCAGAACACGCCAAGCCCCCCCACCTGTGTCAGAACACGCCCCCCCACCTGTGTCAGAACACGCCACCCCCCCACCTGTGTCAGAACACGCCACCCCCCCCACCTGTGTCAGAACACGCCACCCCCCCCTCACCTGTGTCAGAACACCCCCCCCCCCACCTGTGTCAGAACACGCCACCCCCCCCCCACCTGTGTCAGAACACGCCACCCCCCCCCACCTGTGTCAGAACACGCCACCACCCCCCCACCTGTGTCAGAACACGACACCCCCCCCCCACCTGTGTCAGAACACGCCACCACCCCTCACCTGTGTCAGAACACGACACCCCCCCCCCACCTGTGTCAGAACACGCCACCACCCCTCACCTGTGTCAGAACACGACACCCCTCCCCCACCTGTGTCAGAACACGCCACCACCCCTCACCTGTGTCAGAACACGACACCCCCCCCCCCCACCTGTGTCAGAACACGCCACCACCCCTCTCACCTGTGTCAGAACACGACACCACTTTCCCCACAACATTTAGAACACGACTCTTTTTCCCACGCAACACTCAGATCACGCCTGTCCCCGTCCACAACACTCGGAACGCGCCATCCATGTCACTGGGCTGGTAACGGTCCGAGTATCAGAACACAGGTTCCTCAGTCATCCAGTTTAAGGGAGCATTTAATAACCTGTCATCTTGCCCAACAGGTTTCTTGAAGCGTTTGTCCTGTCACAGTGTCACTAGAGCAGTGGCGGCGAGATCATTTGTGCAGGGAGGGGAGAGATGGGGAGAGGAGAGGAGGGAAGGACAAGGGAGAGGAGAGGGAGGAAAGAAGGGGAGGAGGAGATAAGGTGGTGGAGTAATCGCTATTGAAAGACGGCAATTTGTCCCTTTTCCATATCTGTGTCTCCTTTCCCTTCCCATCCCATGTCTCCAGGGCTGCCCGGCGCCACCACGTCACCGGTGCTCCAGTCAGCTGTGCCGACCTACAGGCACCACCATCAGCTCCTCCCAGCACCGTTATCCAGCCTAATCACCCTCCCCCGCCCCCCCCCCCCCCCACCCTATCCACGCCTCTCTCCCTCCTGCCCATCTTTTGCTCCTCCCCGTTCACCCCATGCTTCATTACACTACTCAAGCTCCCGCGCTCCACCTCGCACCTGAGCGGGACCATCTGAAGCGTGCGAGTGCCTCCGTGTAGGTCTGAGCACCACGAGGCAAGGAGTAGAGGTGGCAGTGTTCTTGAGGATGTGTGGGAAGGTGCTAGTGGAGTGCCCCCGACCCCATGACCTCTGACTCAGCCCTCAAGACCTCTGACCCGACCCCCACCACACCTCGAACTCTTCCATTCATTCCTACCCTCTTCCTCCGTTCAATGCGGAGAAACAAGGTAGGAATTCCTGTCCTTACGCCCTTCAAAGATTCGTATGCTGTCTTCTTGAAGCCCCTATATGCTGCCAGCTTCTGCCACAATCGACAACAAACAGCAAAAATTTAATTAAATTAGAAAAATATACATTATTTCTGAAATGTATTAAACGTTTGGCGGGGAGCCCTATTTGCATCCATCAGGGAAGCTACGGAGATTACCGGAGATTAAAACATGAAATTCGAGTACAGGGGAGACAGAGAGGGTTTGGTTCTTTGTGGCTTAGATCCAATTCTTTTCTCGAGTGAGGGTGGAGGGGAAGGATAGGGGGAGAGGGGGTAAGCGTTGTGGGAGTGGGGGGGGGGCGTGGGTTTCCGGTTCAGGTATGAAAGATAGTTGCAATGACAAAGCTTTGGTAGTTGGTTGGAATATGATCTATGACTACGTTTCTGTCACGCGTGGATGTTGCGCGCGTGACAAGCGCTCTCCTCGTATGATGGGCGCTCTACTCGCGTGACAGGTGCGCTCCTCGCATGACAGGCGCTCTCCTCGTGACAGGTGCTCTCTTTAATGATAACAGTCGCGTCCAACAGTCTGGTTCACTTAGTGGGCCAGCCAGAGGTTTAGGGCCCGCGCAGGAATATCCCTGCAAAAAAAAAAAAAAAAAAAAAAAAAAAATCTGGTTAACCAGACCATCAACCAGGAGACCGGGTCAGAGACCGGGTCACGGGAACATTGATCCTCGGAATTAACGCAAGTTATAGGCGTTCAACAGGTGACAGACGCTCTTAAGGCCTCGCCCCAACACGCCCCGCCTTCTGGCTGGGAGAGGAGACACACACACATATCATCCATAACCGTGGTTTTGTCATCGTAGATCACCGATTTCCACTACCTCCCACAAGATGGGTATGGGGTGCATAATAAATGAACTAAACTAACTCATAGACAAGACTATCCCGAAGGATGGCTGGTCACAGATCTCCCAATCACCAGAAAAGGCTGGTCACAGGTCAGCCTCTTGGAATACAACTCCCGAGTTCATCAAGAGGTAATGAACATTAGCCGTTGACAGACCACAGCAGCATCTGGGTCACTAGATGTACACGACGCACAACCTGATACCGCTTTCCCTCCCCACCTTCCCACTCAACGACTTGTGGTTTTTGCCCGGATCTCGTAAGTGGCCATTTGCCGCCACACACTTAAGACGACTGATGGCGCGCGTTTTCTCCTTGGCGCTAATTTCTTTTGGACCAATGAGGCGCGTCGCGTTTAAACTCTGCGCGCGCGCAAATCCTGCTCATCGATGGGTCCTTGTTTACCTCCGTGTCTGCGCGTGGCTGTGGAATAGTGCACAACTTCTGGCACCCGGTAATAAAAGATTTGTTTTCACCACGTCGAGGTAATCCAGCAAGTTGTGTGTTGAGCTAGGCTGGTCGAGAATGTGCGTTTGAATGTTTGAGTGCGAGTGAGAGTGCCAGTTTTATGTTTAATCCCTGGGACGCTGAAATATCACCCTCCATCCCACTAGCTCCCGTCAAGGGAAATGGAAAGAAATTACTTTATCTGATCACACCTTAGAGACTGGCTGAGTGAATGTTGCCGTCCAAGGATAGACCCGAAACGCCTCAAAAGACCCACCTTCCCAAACGCCCCCACGCCATCATCCATCCCTCCAGTTCAAACCGCCAGACTCCAGCTGGCTGCGTCACCCCGCTCCCTCCCCCAACTCTCCCATGCAGTGTAATATCGAACACGGCCAACACCCCAACAGGTTGCAGTTTCGGCCCCGAATCGTTACCTTGGTGAAATTTAGGAGTCCTTGACGTGACTCCTAATCGTCTAGAAGGAACTTCTAGAGTCTTATTTTGGCCTTGGTCGTCCACGTGAATGGACTCTCTCGCTTTTTTTAAACTGTTGCATCTCTTCGTGAATTGCAATGGAGATTTCAGTCACACGAACGAGAGTGGATTCCCTTGCCGAATTGGTCGTATATTTTTATGGTTAAAACTGTTTGGTGATCACATTCGTTTTCGTGGCTGGGAGTCGAATATTGAACGGTTAACTCAAGGCAATTCAGATAGAGAAACATTTACTAACCTTTACTGGAAATTATTTACATGGATAGTGACTGCATGACTGCACGTACGTGTGCATGTATGCAAATATGACTGTGTGTGTGTGTGTGCATACGCGTATATATGCTTCTATGGCTGTATACCTGACTGCATGGGAGCATCTTTTATGAGTGAATGATACACCCGTCAACTCATTGTCTCTAAAACAAATTACTGCCCGTGTTAAGACAGGTGTCTTCCTCGCTAACTAGAACACCTGCACCAGTATCACCTGTGCTAATACAAAGGGGGGTAGAAATAGCCTAAGCTACTCTATCCCTTTGAGATGTATTTATTGCTTATCTCAATAAACATACTTGAACTTGAACTTGCTAATACAATGGACCTTTATGAGGTTTTAGAAACATCATACAGGTGAACTGAAGGTCTACAGGCAAGGCCCAAAAGCTGGAGCAACCCCCCCCCCTCCCTCAAACACACACATAACAGGGTCTCGCGGCTGAGTGGTCAGCGCTCATGGGTCGTAGTCCTAAGGGCCCGGGTTCGATTACCGACCGAGGTGAAAGGGAAGGGAAATATCAGGGAAAAAGGCCAAGCCATCACGACCCCTATATAGCACTGGGAAGGGGTCAGGATAAAGATTTGGGATGAGACGGGGGAGGGGAGAATGGTGCCCAACCTCTTGGACGGACCGAGGCGGGATCCAAGAGCTAATAGCTCGATTCTGCAGGCACAAATAGTAAACTTACGCACATAGAGAACAACACATAGGTGTGTATTACGTGACTGCAGACACACGCGCCTGAAGGCAAGCAGGAATACGAAAAGCCACAGTATGAAACAATAAACAAACTCGACGCCAGGACACGCCACACCAGCCTAACTGCGCCAGCAAGACAAGTGATCCAGCAAAAACTGTTTCCCCCTCCAGCACCAACAACAACCCCACGGGTAAGGAGCTTCCGCCACACCCACCTTCATCCCTCCCCCCGGTGAATGAGCATCCGGCCCCCCTCCCCCGAGCCTACGAGCATCCGGCCCCCCTTTCCCCCTGGCCTACAATTTCGAAGCCCCCTAGGACCAAGACTTTCCTGCTGCGCAGACTCTGAGCTTCCGGCCCAACTGGACTACAACTCCGAGGGCACTCTGGACTACGAGCTTCCGGCCTCCATGGACTACGAGTGACCTACAACACCACAGCTGGGGGCCCACCAGAGTCTGCGACTAAGAGACGCAGACATTGTCCTCCTGTGTCTGCGACACAGGAGGACAACACCCGGGGCTCGTACACTGACAGCGGGGAACTCTTGCGCGTAAATTTGTTGATAGCCGAACAACGTGACAACAATATCAGAGCTGGGAGCAATAAAGCGCCACAACACACAAGAGAGAGAGATATCAATAGAACAACAAAGAGAGAGCAACAAAACAAGAGAACAGATAAAAACATAAGCCAAAAACAACAAAATGCGGCCAAATAAAAGCACAGCAATAGATGGAAACATCTGTAAAATACAACAGAAAAATCACCAGTGAAATACAGGAGCAACAGAACAATTCAGGAAAATGCAAAATAAAACAGAATAAATCATCAGTAAAATGAACAGCAATAAAGCGAAAATAGAAACTGAAATTTCACGGTGAGCAACGTTGGCCGCGCGGTAGTTCCAGAACATCAACAAAGGCGCTTCAGTTACCCCAGAGACCACACCAGCGGCGTCCAAGTGCCACCCCACACAACGGTAGGTCTAAGCACCTCAACAGTGCCAACAGTGCCAACACAAACATGCACCCATGAGACAACAGAGTAGCGTAAATCACGCGGCGACAACAGCGCCAACGTCGACCAGAGCATCGCCAAACCAGACGACACACTTCACCTGTCCACGACCGCTCGACCAACCATGCAAAAACCAAATTAATGCAACCTTGGAATGTCACCCTGCTTCCCTCTCTCTCAAACACATGCATGACTGCAAGAACATGACACGGACACCGGAGCCTGCTGCCTGCCTGCCTGCCTGCCTGCTTGCCTGCCTGCGTCCTGTCATGCGAGCCACCTGTCAAGCATGGCCCCCTCCTTCACTCTTCCATGCACAACCCTCCTTGTCATAAACAGCTCGCCGTGACACGGACACACTCTGTCATGCTCGTCACTGCATTACACCGTCACGGTTCAC